>NW_017257409.1:2139501-2153794 GCF_001594055.1 Mycetomoellerius zeteki | reverse complement strand
CTGACGGAAAATAATAATATAAATAGATGTTTAATGACGAAAGACAACTAATTCAAACTGATCTTTAAGATAAAAAAAACATTTGAGATTAATATAAATATTAATATAAATAAATAAAGTTTCGTGTAACTGTCCGGACATAGGTACTGTCCGATCCTAATAACTGGACGTGTACCTATATCCGGACGTAACCTATGTCCATTTACATAACACTTTATTTATTTAAGTTAATATTAATCTCAAATACGCTTTTTAAAACGTAACATTATAATTTAATTGTAATCTTTAAATGCAATTAAATTATAATACTGTAATAAAAAAAGCATTTGAGATTAATAACAATAAATTTTGTGTAAGTGTCCGAACATAGATACATGTCCGGATACTGGGACGTTTTACCTTAATGCAATCAGACTCTTTTTCTGTGAATTTCTACGAAACAAGTGAGTAATTGACTTTTAATAAATTGAGTTTTAATAAATTTTGCCACTATGGTGAAGTAGTTTTTGAGGAAATGATAAATAGAGGAATTGAAAATTATGACATATAAAATTATATCTGTTTTATAGTCAGACAAAATGGAAGGCATAAACACACACATGATGAATCTCTCGATCATTCCATTAATATCTCACTTTTAAAAATTATAATAGATTATGATAGATACGAAACATAATATATTACGCTTTAATATGTGATAAGCTTATTTGTCATTGCGACAGATTTCAGCTTATGTATCTTTGAACAATGGCAAATTACATAAATCAGCCGCATGCCAATCATTATGTCGTTCGCTATTCCGTATCAGTTACGGTGCACTCTACTATAATGAACCACTTGCAGGTAATAAGTACAGAGAGCCGCAAATGTCACTATCCGAGAACCGTAAAATAAAATATTTTTAATGAAATTTGTGGAGAGTAACACGAGTCGGATATCTGATTGCATCCTCTGTGATAAGTACATTTAAATTGTAGTATATATACATTCGAATAAAGTTATATATATGTGTATGTGTGTGAAAAACATTTAACAGCAATTAAAATTTGAATTATTTTTATCAATTCCAGGAAGTTTAAATATTATAAATAAAAATAATTTTTGTACCGTTAATATTTTTGTACGTTCATACAGGAGCAAAAGATACAGGCATTATTATGCTGAACGTAAAATTTTCGACATATATTTATATAATATTAATAAATATTTTTAATTTTGATTATAATATTAATTATGCAACTTTATTGATGGAACATATGTATATGAGATCTCTTAGACTCAATAGACTCAATTGAATATTGCTTTCTAACTGTTGTATGTAATTTTACATTGAACTATAGGTAATACACACGCGGTCAATAATAGTAAACAAAACTCGAATGAGAAATATTCAACACACATAAACAAAAACCATATTCAGTCAAATATATTCAGTCTAATATGCATTTACGCTTCTTTTACATTTCATTGTCTTAATTTTCACTTTCTAGCTTTGTTTATACTTTTGTAATTTTCTCCTTACATTTGACTCATCTACACTATAATTTTTATTTTCGTTAGACGTACCTAACTTTAATTGCTTATAACTTTTATAAAATTGACCATATTGTAACAAATAAAATAGATTTTCAATTAAAACGCTACATATTAAAAAACATAATGATATTGAACAAATGTATATATATCTTTATTAATAAAAAAGTTATAAACAATAAGATAAATTTCGAAAAGAAACATTGTTTTAAAAATTCTTATTTTTCTTATTTAAAAAAATATTTTAAGTAAGTGTGTGTGTGTGTGTTTCAAAAATTTGAACTTTAAGAAAAAAAACATCGTTATTGTATTTTTATAAGAAGATGATTATTTTAGAATATAAGAATGAAGAAAATTTGTAGTTCACAGATTATTCAATTTTATAAAAAAAATACATTTAATTTGATTTCTCTTTTATTTTTAAAAATAAATTGATATAAAAATGAAATGTAGATATAACATGCATATAACATATAAAAATGTTATTTAATATAAATATATAATAACTTAAATAATTAATTCTGTGCACAACTTTTTTAATTTAAAAATGAATAGTTATAGTAGTTCAAAAAATAATTAAATTAAACACATAATATAACAAATTAATAATTACATGAAGAAACAAAAAAGTAATCAAATGATAATTTTATTTTATTTTACAACGGGGAAGTATTTTTTAAATAATAAAGTTAAATATATTTACTTATAAACATAAAACATGTAAAATATTTTCAAGACGAAAGAAAAAATTTATTACTGTTTATGTTGATCAAATTGACGTAATATTACGTCAATATCTCACTCAGGTGTATACGATACTTATCCATTATTCTTTTAAACCCTTAGTATTTCAACGCCTTTTATGATTAATCTTGTGCTTTTTATCACAGATAGAGCAAATTTCAACGGTTTCTTTTTATCTATCACAATAGCCATGTTTTCAAAATTATAAAGTTTCAACTTTGGAAAGAAATTCAAATATACGTAAGGGATTAAATACATGTGTGCAGTGAATGAATTTTTATTAAAAATTTATTTTTTTGCTTAAATTTAATTTGTCATAAATACAATCTGACGCAATCAGCTAACAGACAACCACTTCGATGACCAGCCTACCTTGAAGTTTTATCAAAGCGGGAGATTATATTAAAATTGAATTTAATATCCGCTCGTTTTCATTAATATCGGCAACAAGTTCTCAAAATTATCCTCGAAAGATCATAATAGGCTTTACTTCGCACTTTGTTTTAAGCACAAAAGATTGTTTCCGAAAAGTTTTCTGATTTAAAAACTGCATTGATTTTTGCCACTATAAGGACAAGGCATATCGATGATTTTAACTGATATAAAGTTGATTATACCTTAGAAAAAGGTGAATATAACTATAAGTAGTTTGTATATGGCTCATGAAATGTTTTGTAAATAAATTCTATGTATATTGCATACGTTTTTATTAACATAATTAATTTGTATCATTTAGTAATAAACATGAACTTTTTTAATTATCAAAAATAACTTCTACTTAGTTTTTCATTAAACGTTTAAAAATATTAATTTTATGAATAAATTACTTTACATTTTAATATATTTTATATTTTTACATTTATACATTTTATAACTGTCATGCTTATTATAAATTACACATATTATCTATTTAATTGCTATATGATAAAAATTAATATTTTGAACAAACCAATTAAATCATTTTTTAATATTTATTGTAATTAAAACAACAAAAACATTACAAGATATTAAAATAAAAATAATATCATACTAATGTTAAAACAATAAAAATATTATATTTAGTTAATTTTTGATTTTGTTTGAACGAATTTAAATTTATATTCTTGTATACATGAGTCAAATTTATGTTTAATTATCCTTTAATAATCATTATGCTATTAATTACATCGTATAAAAAATACGGAAAATTTTTTTAGAAAACTTTTAGAAGTGAATAAAATTAAGATGTTATATATATGTTTTTATGGAACATAAAGTGTAGGAAGGAAGAAAAGGAGCTGACAGCTTGCATGTCAAATAACAATTTTAATATCCGATAAGTTTGAAGAACCTTGGAAACTTGAAAACCAATGAGCTACACATATTTATATGATAGATTGACCTCATCACCTGTTGCTATATATAAAGAAATCATTAGTGTTTAAAGATTAAACTCGATAAATTATCGAATGTTTAATCATGTGTTAAATAGATATGTTTATGTTATATTAATCTATAAATCCGATTATTATATTTACCGAATTTTTATTGAGAAATTTATGGTACTAACTATAAAATGTTTTTGCGCTCGAGAGAGCTTTATATAATAAATCATGTACTTTATAAGTTGAAATAAAAGAGAGCACTGGATATCAGAAGCAAAAAGATTTCTCTCATTCGAAGCATTCGCCCTTTATAGTATAGTATAGTTTATGCGACAAATTTTTCAAAGGTCTATCAAGTTGGAGAGTGAATTAATTAGTAAATGCCTAATTAAATCTACTGACTAGGTCAACATTTCAATATTTGAATATTTATAGATGCCTTTTAAATTTTAGAGAGAGATGTGTTATAAAAGGAAAATTGAGCAAAGAATTTCTACTTACATTATATTTTTTATTTAGTGATGTTTTAAAATACTGAAGTATTTTTTAGAAAATTTATGAGTATTATTTTGTTATTTTTATGATATATTATTTTTTTACATAGTAGTCATTTTTACATGAAGTCAATGTACTATTACTTTAATTATAGTAAAGAAGAAAAGTCTAAAAATACCGCTTATTTGTAATTTCTTCTTTAAATTGTTTTTAAATGCTATCTTTTCTTTTTTCTTATGTTAGCAACCCAGAAGCCATACTACTGACTGTTTTTGATCTTGGTCCTTTCTCTACTTCAACTTCAACTGGCAAAGCTGTGCGTTCTTTCAGTGTGGAATAGCAATTTATAAAGCGTTAAGACATTTGTGTTGCTTGTAACAGAAATAAAATCGTGTAACATCACGATATGCTATCACTTTTTTTGTGCAAAACTCTGCTGACATAAGATAATGTGACATGGTAAAAAAAAACTTGTTCAAGCTTTCGCCACAGCACGGAGTTTTACACTGAAATTGAGTATCATACAGTGATATATACTACTCTTTTTGTGTCCGTAATATACGGAAAGCTACAACAAGCTTTTTTGCCATAGCATTATCGCTGAATTTTTCGAGTTTTATACAAAAAAGATGGCATATCACTGTGCGATATTACACGATTTCATTTTCGTTACAAGTAACTCAAACATTATGTAATACTGCAATTCAAATACTGTAATACTGCAATTAAGCTGCAATTCAAACTGAAAGAACGAAGAATCTCGTCAGTTGAAGTTGAAATAGTGATAATACTTTTAAGACTTTCACAGGTGTTTTCTTCAGAAGTGCTAAAGGGTTTATGAGTTATCGCCGTGTCGCAATCCATTCCTATTAGTGTGCTCCTCGCCCTGATGAAGTGAAGGATGAACAGCAAGGTTCACGAAACATTGGCGTTAACAATGGATACGGCGGTAACCCGTAAACCTTTTGGCACTTCTGAAGAAAACCCGTAAATGCTTTGGCACCTCTGAACATAATCAATGGTAATAGGCTGCAGGATTGTTAAGTAGGTTCTCGCGTTTGATGAAATATAAGACGTGTCTATAATATACGTGTAATACAAAAGTTAATAATATCAATAATATCTAGAAAAAATTTCATTGACTTTTACCGTACACCATTTTGAAGATATTTAATTCTAAATTTATAGAATTTTACATTACAAGTTGAAAGTATAACCTTATTCTGTAGTTATTCTCTTTTAAATTGAGACACTTCAATTTACAAGAAATTTATATTCTTCAATGAAAAAAGCTAAAATATATCAAATGGACGATGCGTATACATCAAATGAGCATCTTACAACTTTTATTTTGTCTTTTTGAAAATATTTAGTAACATATAAAATTAACAACAATTATGTATAATGGCATAAGATATTGTTAGTAATCTTTTTATTCCATTATTTTAATTGTTTTATATATTATTATGGATAAACTGTCTATTGACTAGAAGTAACGCGAGAATTTCCTTAACATAAAAATAAAAAGATCAGTCTCGAAATTTTATTATCCGACCGTGTATATTATATAAATATTTATTATGTAATTTAAATCGTAGCGATCATTAAGATGCTATTAGTAATTATAACATATACTTAAACAGATAAAAATGGACGCATACAAATGTAATATAATTGTTTAATATTATATTGATTGATATAAAATTGCATAATTATGGTTATTACATTACTTAATATATTACGTAGTGTATTATACAGCTGCTCTGCGGGAAATAAAATTTACACAACATTATTAGTACAAAACTATATCTCGTGTATTATGCCAAGCAAAGTAAGGTAACGGAACTCTATACTGTCTGTTGTACTCAATATGGCTTACTATAATAATAGTAATGTGAAAACATTAAAAATAATTAAAAGGGTAATTTTCACACTATTTGTCTTAGAAAAAATCAAATTTGAAGATATGTGGAAAAATTACTTATGTATAATTATATATAGATAAAATTATGCATAATTGTGTATGAAAAAATTTTTTACATTTTTCCAAACTTATTTTTTTCTGAAATGAACAATGCAAAAATTATCTCTTTAATTATTTTTTGTATTTTCACATTACTATTATTATTTCTATTAACTAAAAAATAATTTTACAAAAGAAAGAAGAATGTATGAACATGTATGGATATTTCGTATATGATATACATGTTTATGAATATTTATGTATGTTTATACATATTTATACATATTTATGCATGAAAAATCTTTTACCGGGATATATCTTAATCCATTTTTACAGTCGAATTGTTTATTGTAAGTTTCAAAATAAAAAGCATTCATTAACTTATGCACTCAATAAATAATAAATTAAATTTGAGTCAAATCGATTTAAATTAAATTTCTTGAATTGTTTAATTCCATTATTTTAGTTAAATTAACAACAAAATAATGAAATCTAACTATAAATTTTCAATGTTAGACTTAGCAAAAAATTAGAAAAAAATCACAACGCTTAGGTAGATAGAATCCAGTTACTTTATTAGTATTAAATTCACTTTGACAATATTTTGTGTTCCATATATTAGTTATTGTGATACAATATCACGACGGTCTGATGTAAACTATTTTCTTCTTTATGGCGTCTTAAAGTGAGTGACCTCGTGGCAAAACATCGTTTTCTTCTAAAACTTGTTAGAACACTGTTGGAGCAAAAGCCCTTGGCGCTTTGGTGAGTGCGATGAAATTTTGCCTCTATGCTCTTTCACCCTCGCTTGTCGACAGCTTCTCGAACAAATGAAAATTCGCAGGAATGGGAACTTTCATCATTTTTTGATCGTAAAATTCAAAATGATTACCAAAAATAAAGTAGATAAAAAACAGTACGAATTAGAATTTAAAAAAAGATACAATATTCTTGGAAGGAGTTTGATGTATGATTCTTGTAAAAATATTTTTGGAAGTTTTTTAATAAATTTGACAAATGCTGGTTTGATGACATGCACCAGCGTAAGTTGTGTATGAGATGATTTGATATTTATTTAAAAATTCTATACACACATTCAAATAATAAATTACATTTTTTATATTAAAACTTTATTTAAAAATAGATGAATACTCGATGTGTTGCAAAATTATTCATATGAATGCGGCCATCATTTAGCAAATGTGCGTAAAATTGATGTACATTAGCCATATCATTTGGAATCGCATTTGTTGCAATGACATCTATTGTAAATTTTATGTTGTATTTTATATATTTTTTATGTTATGAAGGTATAACATTTTATTTATGATTTATTATTATACTTTAATGAGTCCCTAAAATTTATTTTTGTTGTTAGCGTTGTTTTTGTTGATTATATGTGTTTCTGAAAAAATATACACGCAGTGTTGAATATATAGTATATATAATATTCATCCAGTTATAATCATATTATGTTACCGCATTCATACATTTTTATTTGCAATATTTCTGTATAAAATCCTTCGATTAAAACTGGAACAGCTTGCAACGGAAGAATTATAATGTTTGAATCTGGTTTTGAAAATATGAAGGAATAGCATGAAAATTTCACGATGAAATTTTCATCAATCCCCCGAATATGTCGCGTGTGTTGTAAAGAAAAAAGAAAGAAGGAGAAAGGAAGTGCAGATTCAATGAGTGCTCATTATACATTTTTCTCATTGTACACGAAAGTTGTATCCTGAGCTCGCACGAAAGTCTAATCGAAAACTTTTATACTCTTTGGTGTTCTCCCAGTTCTCCAGTTATATTTCGCATTCCTTCTGTTGTCCTCCCTCTGTCTTTCTCGAACGGATCTCAAGAGGGTTATAGGACTTCACGGCGATACTCGAGATAAGAGAAAAGAAGGAAGACGTGACGGCAACGTAGAAAAAAGTCACCGGAGAGAGAAGTAGTGGTAACTCGCACAGCAGTAGCGAATCGAATCATAGCACCTACGGGAAATAGGTTTTGGCGGATTATACACTCAGACCTGTCTGATCGAATAATATTTGAACTACTGTGACTACTGCAGATAATCGACATAGAAATTCTTTCGCATTCCTCCGAACTTCGTCAATAATTAATTATACTGAATTGTAAATAATGTTGTAAATAGTGGAAGCATTTAGATTTATATTTTTACCGTTTAAATTTCAAGTTAAAAGTGATTGCTAATCTGATTTTGACCTTTATATGTATATAACTTGATTTACATATTGCTTTATTATTACCGTAATCTTCTATAGTATTCTAGTTGATTATATTCTAACTAGAAAACTAGCAGCTAAAAAATATAATTTCACAAATTATATGCTTAGATTATGTATTATTTAAAAAATATATATTGTTCTATAAAAAAAAAAAAAAAATTATTATTTTTTTTTAAAGAAATTAGCACACTAATGGCTAATAAACAAAACATCGCGTAAATCTTAATATAAAAATAAAAATACAAGATTAATTTCCATTTCAAAATATAAATACGAAAAAATTGTAAATGTATCTAATAGTAATTGTAAAAAACCTCTTATATTTGTAAGAATCTAATTTGCACGAGGTTTTTATAAAATATACCTTCGTTTTTTCCCGTATTCGTAGTTGATGAAACGCATAAGGAACGAGAGTCCCGATGGGTTTATGAGCGATCGAACAATCTTTTGACGTAATCGCACGGTGGGAAGCTTCTTCTTTCAGTCTTAGACATGCGAGTGACGCGTGACATCTAAATCCCTCCGCTCAATTACTGAGACCACCTTAGCTCGTTTCTTTTTTCCTCGTCAAATTCTCAGCTACCCACATTCTGGAATTCTTATCTCATGGCGCGAGAAGAGACATCGCGAAAGTCGATTTGTCAAATTGCTGTGGAGAGAACAAGCAATCACATCACATAAAAGTGCGCGTCTTATTCAAGAATCTATATATGTGTACGAGTTTGTATGAAAAAAAAATCCAATTCATGTTTTTTCTTGTTTAATTTTTGTGAGATCTTGTATGAAATAAGTGATATCTGTAGATACACTCACACTCACACACACATACACTCACACACACACACACACACACACACACACACACACACACACACACACACACACACACACACATCGATTACAAAGCATCATGAAATTAGGCATTTTTAACTTTTTTTCACTTCCATATATTTATAAGAGAATCTCATTAAATTATATTTTATTACTCAGGTTGTAGAAAATAATTTTAGAAAATATTTATTTTTTAAACATTTTTATTTTGAAAAATTATATTTGCATAAATTTTTTAATTAACTGAGATAAATTTACACTTATATGATGAAAAGAAGTTACTTTATGTTAAGAAGTTATTTAATGTTAAGAAATTAAAACTTTTCCTCTCTTTTTCTTAAAAATTTTATTAATATATTAAACTAACTACATTTATCTGCTCCATTTATATAGAATAAAATGAGGTAATTTATACAGATTAACAAAAACTTTCAAATTATACAAAAAGATTAAAAGATCGTATAGTGTATTTTGTATATGGTATAATTACACATACAAAATATAAACTATTGCACTAATAGTATACGTTTTGTACATTTGATTGAACACACTATGCAACCTCAAACTTTTACATAATTTGAACATTTCTGTTAACCTATCCAAATTATCCTGCTTTACTTTATTTATATAGTTATAAAATCTTCTTTTATACTTTTAATGCGAGCGTTGCTCATAATACACATTTGCTTTCATATTTTTTTTGAAACATCATATTCCTTAAATCGTGTCAATGCTGCAGTTCGTTCATGACATACTCATAGAGAGACCTTTCGCAAATGGATTCGAACTAGGCGCCACGTGCGTTTATGTAGTTACATTTCATACATGAGAAATCACAGCGAAGGAAGTGGGAAGTATTTATGTGTCTACATTGTATCCGCTTTAGATTCAGAGGTAGTGTAACAATGTCGGTAGTTTACAAATCGATATTGTCGACCTCGAGGAAGGCATTGTCACGTTGTACCTTCCTGTACGACTGTTCGTTTCGATCTGACCACGTTTACGACTTTACCTTGCTTGGTACACCTTGTTGCAAAGTTCCGTATCATGTCTCGAAAATTCGTTGTTGTCGGAATAAACTGCACGATACATGTATACATCCAGAAAGTCGATTTCACATTTCCGCCGGTCAGCCGTGAAAGACATTGTAATTGTTTCAACACTAACATTCATGCTACAAAACGAGCAGTAAAATTTCTGCAAGTATTTAATAAAAATGCGTGCAAGTATTTAATAAAGCTTTGAAAATATTATTAAAAATTTGTGATTATAAAGCTGTAATGCCCAAAATTTTGCTGATAAAAATTAATGAGTAGTAAAAATAATCATAATTATTTAAATTTGTGTGTTTATAAAAAAAGTGTCCAGTTTAAATATTAACAACTTATATACATATTTAGCGTTAGATAATAAATATTTTATAACGTAGTATTGATTTATTTATATAATTGTTTGTATAAAATGATTTTTAAAATGAGCACTAATTATATGGCATATATTAATGCTTAATATTACGAATTCTTATCTAATAAATCAAGAAAAGCAATTTTCCCAAATAGCCACCTTATTCGCATTATGTGTCTGTACGATTTTAGAGCAGAAATAAATCGTAAAGTGCTTTTCAAATGAAATAATAGTCGGCCATCATAATTTATTTACTGCTATTAAATATATCGATGTCAACATCATAACAGAATATCTGTTTTTCTTCTTTGCCGAAATATAAAGTACTTTCCCTCTGCGATATGATTCTTAAATGTCACCGTAGGTGCGAATGTTTTATGAGCACTACTCCAGGGTATCATAAACCGAAATTCTGCTATCCATTCGCACTATAAATAAAAGCCAGAAGAATATAGCCACGTTATCATTGCGAGAGATTTTAGGACGAATGATTGTCAGCAAAAACTGTCGATTGTTATGTCGAATTATTATATTAAAAAACGGTTTTATAAATAACTGAAAACGATTTTTTCTCTCTTTTTGTGTATTCAAACATTTCTCGGTCTACATATTTTACTTAATACGGTTTTACAAATTAATTTTAAATGTAAATGTGATTTTTTAATCTGTTTTTAAAGATAGAATTATAAGAAAAAAATACAATAGCTTTATAATTACATTTAACAACAGAATTGTAAATTATTTTTAGTGCTGATGCAGATATAATATTTTGGATTACTTTTGCGAAAGGATTTGACGTTGATCTTTTTAATACGCATCGCGTGTATGATACTATTGTATAGAAAAAGTCTGTATATAGCACGGTCGAATTTAAAATTTTGTTTTTACATTACATCCGAGAAATGCAGATGGGAAAAACCAAAGTAATATTATAAAATATATTTTTTAATTATACATAAAATATAACAACATTGTATATATTTAGCGTCAATTTTACAATTAGAGCTATATAATTGCAATTTTATAAAACATTAAGAATTATTTTTATATTAAACAAATTTAATTTAGAATTGCAAAAATCATATTATCTTTGAATAAAAGTGTAGTTCTTTCTTATTATATATATATATATATATACTTTCTTATTAAACGAACCTTATAAATTTTTTTTAAACAAAAATGATAAACATGTAAGATAATTATATTATACGTACATATAAGAAATGCTTTTAGTATTTTCTCTAATACACTATATTGAAATGAAATTTAAAACTTTACTTTATAATAAACTAAGTTTTATAACATTCTTTTTCTTTTAATGACTAAGAAGCCTCTTGATATTTTACAGAGCCGACTTTCTGTTATAGGAATTCTTCTGGATACACACAATTAGCTTGAAACTAATTTAACATTCGTGTATCATGACCAGCATGTCAACTAAAGGCCACTCCCTCAACATGTCCCATAATGCAAATCATATTATCTTAATTACTGCGCCATGCGTCGTCATGGCGCTTATGTCGTTACGCGTGTACTTATGTCGTCCTCTTTCAAACCTCTAAATTATTTATAAATACGCTTCATCAAGAGAGTCGGAAAAGGAAAGAAAGATAACCATCCAATACGCAATTTCGTAAATGCATGACATTTTCGAAATGCGTAATATACGAGATATTATGATACATATGAGTAAATACGAGGTCTTTCTTCGTTATTCAGTAATACATACAATAGAATTCGCGATTCCAGGAGAAAAATAAATGTCTACTCCAACGGTTCCCGCACTAAACAGCATATGCAAGAATATGACTCGCGTACTATAGTAATATCTATATTTAGTAATATCCATTTAATGGGATATTGTTGGATATTGTTAAAACACACGCATATTGTATTTTATTATGTTCCTCATAGTTTCATGAAGAACAATTTAAGAGAAAAAAACGTACATGTAGATGTATATATGCAATAGAGATCATAAGTTACGATATTTTTGAGATTTATACCACGTAAGATGAAATTTGATATATAAATTTTTTGAAGTATATATATATAATAGCATACGAATATAATTTTTCACATTTCAAGAACTATTTAACTATTATGATATTATTTAACATTTTATTCTAATATTGTTTTGGTTAATAAATTTTATTGTGTACACGTTTTTAAAATTCCAATAAATAAAAATATATGTTTGTTGACAACAAAAAGATGGAATCTAAAATAGATAGGAACCAATATTTATAATTAAAAATAAAATTGCATTATTGCGTCAATAAAACTTAATATTTCGGTTCAAAAATTACATGACTAAAAACTTTAATCAGAAATTTTTGTATCTTTGAACAATGTTAGCTGTATTAAGAAAAATCTAAATTAATTAAACAATATTAATAATTTTTAACAATTTTTTAATGTTACATATAATGTTACATTTTGATATAATATTGTATGTGAAATTAATTACACTTGGTGTTCTCGTAGAACGATTTTACCAGCAAGTGTCTTTGTACGTAAAGTTTCTCTTTACCCCCTTGCGTCATTACCCCTTTGCGTATAATCTTCTTAGGATTTACTTTTTAGCGATTGCTTGGCAGTTAGTTCGTTTAGAGGCTACTGATAATTAATTATATCTAGCTTACAGTGCCGGCGGGAATTAGTAAAGTTCAATCGCTTGCGAAACTCACAACCTATAAGTAAGTGCACTCAGTCCATTACTTAATTACTGCTTTCCTATCAAGTGATTAATTATTATGGTGGCTAATTAGAGACTCGTATTGGCAAGCAACTGCAACTTGCTTGATTGGATTTGCGATTGATTCAAAGCAAGAAATGCTAATGAAACTTTATTCTCGTTCGACGACTGGCAATTTGTAACATATAATAGCACAATAACGTGCAATACATGGAATATCGATGATTTATCTATCGGAATGAATATTGCAAAATATACATGCTTTTATCTTGAATACGCTTATTTTTCGCTCTTACCCAGTTTCAGTTAGGACATATATATATATATATATATGTACTTTCACGAGGGAGAACTATTCTCCTCGCACATATCAGATGGCACTATTTCGGTATCTTGCAATCCGCGAGATTCACATGCACTATTTGTCAAGACAATCAGAAAAAAGATTTTAATATTAAATGTTTGACTATTAAAGATAAATTAAAATATGTGTAAGCTCGTATAACGGCATGATTTAATTTTGATTATTAAAACATTGGAAAAAATCAATGTTTATATGTACATATACACGGAAAATTTTATGTTTAAAATTACTATAATGTGGTAGAAGCTGCGGACCATTGTGTAATTATATTATAAGTTTAAATGCTATAGCCATTTTTTTAAAAACAATAATATAATGTAATTTTTACACTTTGATATAGTAAATATTTTTTATTACAAAATCAAAACTTGTTGAATAAAAGTTAGTATTGTAAAGATAGTAAAAAATATATACCTGTAAAAAAATATAACTGTTTCATAATATATTCTCATATTTACAGTGCATTTGACAGGAATACAGTACAATTTAATTTAAATAACATGAAAAAATTATTTTAATCATATACATGTAGGGGAGAGTTGTCGAAATGCGTACTGGTCGCCTAAATCGTACCTTATCAATATTTTATATTATTAGTTAATATAGGCAATATTTAGTAACAATAATATAAAATATATGAGAAAT
>NW_017257409.1:2123329-2139309 GCF_001594055.1 Mycetomoellerius zeteki | reverse complement strand
GTGTCATTTGTTTTTTTATTATTATTATTTAATAATTATAAAATATTTGATCTTCTTCAATAAATTATTAAAATTAGGTATTAATTAATTATTAGGTATGATATTATTAGGTATTAATTATTAGGTATATTATTAGTTAATGATTTCTTTTATTAATCTTATATTTTTAATTGTTTTCATTCATAAATTCAATACTTTCAAAGGAAATACGATAAAAAATACCTATAAAAAAGGTACGATTTAGGCGACCGGTTGCCTAAATCGTATTTTTTGCAGCATGTTACAAAAAGATTTATAATAAATTAATTTGTTATTGGTGGAAAATTAAACATGTAATAATAAGCGTCCAAAACCTCGAACTACAATTTTTAATGCTCATTTGCATATAAAATAGTGCCAAATGGAAAATATAATAAAAAATAAGTTAAGAGTGGTACGCATTCGGCAACTTTCCCCTATGTATTATATAAATATTCATTCTCGACTATTTTTCTCTTGCGACACGCACGTTGCGTGAAAGTCGAGTTTTATATGAAAAATTCCAGATGAAGTATATGAGGATTAGTTACAATCCTAAAGTTACAATCCCTAAACCTAAAAGAATCTCTCTTTGAAGTTGATACAATCATTACGTGCATCCTAGGCTTTAGAAAATCCCGCAATATTTAATCCCGTAACCTTCTCTTTGTTAATTTTTTTTATTGAACAAAGATATCAAAAATATATTTGCGGAAAGATTAGAAATGTTTTAAGCTAGGAAAATAAAACTATAAATAGTTTTTTTTATGCTAAAGAAATTCTGATAACTTATGTTGTGTATATGTATACTTTGTATAGGTAGTCTAGTCTAATGAAGAGAAATGTTGAAAATTTATTCGATTTTAATGAACTTTTCTAAAATTAACATTCTCTATTTGTTTATAGATATTATTCTATAAATATCTAATCTATTTATTAAAAAAGCGTATCTTCAGCACATTTAAGTTTTTTCTATAATATTTTATGTATATTATATATTTATATACCTTACTTACTTTTTATTTTAAAAAGTAATATCTATATCATGTTACTAAAAAATGATACATTTAAAAAAATTTTTTTATTTTACCTGAAAATTTATTTGTAATCGTAATTGTGAGCAATTTATATAACATTTTAGTGTGTAAAACATGAAATCTTGTAATATAAATATTATTGTGTTTTATAATATGAAATATATCTTGATTACATTTTTTTTTATTTGATTCCTTTTCTTCGGATACAATTTAATCAACTACAAAACGTATTGAGAATAAAAAGTAAAAAGAGTTTTTGGTTTGTGATTGCTATATATAATGCAGCACTAGCTATAAAGCAGTTTCTGGAATCTAGCGCAGTTCATCATACGTACGTGAACTATTATGAACTAATGTACACGTTGTTTCATCTAGTTTCCACTTTAGAAGGATACATATACGAGTTAAGGCCGCGCTCATGTACATGAAAATACGTTACGACATATTACAGTAATAAAGCGGTCAATGGAGTGCAAGGTTGCCGATGAGTATTTTTATACGGTGACCGGCGTCGTAGTTCTATTTATGGTATACGCGAAGGCAGGTCGCTATATAATTATAGATGAATGAGATATAGATCAGTAATATATTTCGATTATAGATAGTGAAATTATAACAATTACAGATTAGAACAATTCTAATATAGGGCTAAAAGCTAAATATCCTGCAGCTTAAAAGATTAACGTTACTGTCCGAGTGCTTTTCACTTAGAGATTGGGTTTATCTCTCTTTACATCCATATGAATTATTTCAGGCTGACGGAATTCTCCGCGATATTACAAATTACGTTTATGATATAGATTGATGTAGATTGTAATTTTGAAGAAGCTGTATGTTGAAACTGAATAGTCTGCATTAAATTATTTTCTATTCATAAAATTGACCTGTTCAAAATTACTAATTTGCATGAAAAAATTAGTTATTGTTATAACTTATGAACAATGCAAAGTATAAAAATTTCTTTTGCATTGTCGATTACTGCAATGAATTAAAAATACAGTAAAATGTTTATTTTACTTGCTGAAAAATTAATATACATATATTTATTAAAATGATGTAATGTTAAAATGAACTATTTAGTCTGTTTTATAAAAGTCGATTGATATATAAAAAAGTAAATAGTACCTATATGTAAACTCATAAAATATATTTGATAGATTTATACCTTTTAACGATTTTATTATTTTGTTATTTATTATTTAGTTGAACGTTCATAAAGTACTTTTCTGTCATAAAAAATGTGTGACATAAACTATTTTTTTGTTATAATAAAAAAGAAAAAATAACATGTGAGTTTCTACTTTATTTAATTTCAAGTGGATATGGCAAAAGGAGACATTTTTATCAACGACGAAAACAGCTGAATATTTCACGGAATGTTTTTTGTGCATAGTTGATGTACCTATCAGTTTCAAACAAAAGTTACATTACATTTGCTGAGGTACTGCTTTTAACTATCCACCAAAGATTTTGTGTAACAGGAAAACATTCTACTAAATATTTATAATTAAGTTTTTTCTTTTGTGTGAGTTCTCTCTCTCTCTTTCTATCTCTATCTTTTTACAGATTTTTTGCATGTCCGATGCGAACAACACATGATTTTTTTCACTATATAATCCCGAAGGGTTATTAAAGTTACCTAATAATTTATTTCAATCAAAAATAGTATACTAGAAATATACAGTATAGTATTGAATAAGTTCTCCATTGCAAATACATTGACAGATTTTGGTGAAAATTAGTAAATAAATTTGTATTGTAGATTTACATATCACAGACATGTAAATCAATTTCTTCTTCGTAACTCATACTACACAGTATTATACACGAAGGTATTTCGTTTTTTGTTAAAAATTATTTTTTATTTTTTTTGCACCCTGATAGAAAAATTTCACTGAAATTATTTTATGTTTTGAAACATTTTTTCAGCAAAATTTTAGCATTTTAGAAAAATTTCAGTTTAATTTCAGCGATTTTTAATTGAAAAATTCATTTTCAGCAAAATTTTAGCAAAATTTCAGAGAAATTTCAGCGATTTTTCAATATATTAGCTGAAAAATTCACTTTCAGTGAAATTTTAGCAAATTTTCAGCAATTTCGCTGAAATATTCCAAAACATTTAGAATCATTTCAGCAAAATTTTTTCACCAGGGTATGTTTGTATTTTTAAATTTTAACCTCACCAACACGCGTTTTTATTCAACACGCGTCTCTCGACCAAGGGGAGAGAGGGCAAATGCGACTTCAATCTTTTATACAATTTCAAAATTTCTGTTAACTTATCCCGCTGTGTGTGTACCCTATACGCAATTATTTCCTTTACGGAAGGAACTGAGAAGCAAACGTGTATAGGTTTTACGAGCACATGAATTTTTCCAAAATGAATTTTTCTACCCTTGGGGAAAAAACCAAAATAATTCACGGAAAAATTGGAAAAATTGGGTTTTTTTGATCCTTCAAAATTATAAACAAATTATTAAAATTTGAAAATCAAACAGTATCTTTCCACAAATTATTAAAAAATTTAAAAAAAATAGGATTTTACTGATATACAGGGTGTCCCATGGGAATGCGTTGAAACTAATCAGCTGTTATTTTTTAAGGTTATTGAAAAACTCAATTATTGAAAAAACAAAAATTGCGCTGAAAAAAGAGGAAAGTCTAAAAGTAAGTAATTTTTAATAAAATTTGTGTCTCCATATTTAATATTTAATTATTTAATTATTTAATTATTGATATTGAAGTTAATGTTATTATTACCAGTACTAAAAAAAGCTTAATAATAAATTTATGTGGCATAGTGCAGTAGCTATATTTTGCAGTAGGTGGAAAGTTCATAAAGTCGAGACAACTTTCCGAAACTCATTACTGTGAATTGGCCTTCTAGTGGCGACCCAATCCAGTCATATAGATATTTATTTCAATAAAATGAATATATTTTACTTCATTTAAGCTAGTCATTGTTCTCTTTGCGCGCTAAAATCGCTTTGCTGTCAACACATTAATTCACAATTCAATAGACGAATAATTACAGGTTTAATTTAACTGAACCTAATTGTTCACTTAATCATTTTTTCTTATACCGATATAATTGGATACATGCATACACAAAATTATTAACGTATAATGAGTTACAAATCATCCAGATGTAATATAATCCAAGTCTCATGTGAAATTTATTCCTGTTTGGTGTATCTAATATTTGGTATTTTCAATTTATGAATAATTTGATAAACAATATGACTGAGAGAGAGAGTTTACATAATTACATTAAATTTAACATAATTAAATTTGGAACTTTTTGTAACTCTAAGCAATATTATTGTAATTAAATTATGATAATTCCAAACAAATAGATAAAGGAAAATAATCATTAACATCCGTTAATAAGTACTTCACTGATTATTTTTCTTTATCTACTTGTTTGGAATTATCATAATTTAATTACAATAATATTGCTTAGAGTTAATGTTATTTTAAGAATTTTTTTTTAAATAATAGCTAAATAAATTTTATGAAATCTATTTGGTACTATATATTTATTATTGCTTTTTGTTTGTTGTGGAAAATTTTTTGAGTGATTTTATTGCCACGTGTAAAGAATGGTTTTGTTGAAGTGTTTCAAAATTTAGCTATATATGTATATAGATATACAGATTTGAAAATAATTTTGTTGAACTATCAAAATAATTATGTAAAACGCTCAAGTTAGTTGTTAAAATATCAAAATTTGATGTATTATTGCTCATTATGCTTAAGTTTTTTATATATTTATTTTGATGATCCAACAAAATTATTTTCAGATATGTATCCAACTAAATTTTTAGATGTATCAGCGAAATTTTCGAAAGTTTTGAATATTTTAAATGTTAAAAAGTAATTTTTTTCATTGTATGACTTAAATCTTTTTTAATAATAAGTGTCGCATCGAAAAGATCAACTGTTTTTATTATTTATTAATTGATAATTAAATGGACCTTTTTATAAACTTCTAATTTATTCTTCTTATTGATTTACAGAATGTATTTATAGAATTATCTATTTATTTATATCATTAAATATTTATATGAATGCATATTGTATGTTAATGTATTTCGAAAGTTATATCATATATAACGTGTATATCATATAACATTTCTACTTTAATTGTTGCACAAGTCAATTCTTGAAATTAAGATAAAATTATTTATGATATACTAAAAGCAAACATCAACAATAAATCACGTTTCAATAGTAAATCGATTTTATTCTTCATATCTTTGATCAATACTTTCAATGAGATAAATTGCATTGGTTTTACTGTGCATCTGCAGTGAGAAGTCTGATGTGGCTCGCAAATGTCACCTCGCGATTCCCAGAACGCAATTTCAATTGGAAATCGCTGACGATCTCCGTGAACCACATCCCTATGCGATGTAATTAGAAACGGCGTCGTAATGAAGCTGTCAATTATCTTCCGACGATACAGCAGGTCGTTTCTATTCTCGATTTGTCGCATCGAAACGACGATCCCAAATGACGATTAATTGATGGCTATTAACACTTGATTTATAAACTTGCTCAGTTTAAAGGACTGGTCTTTTAAAATGATGAATGATGAAATACATATTTTACTTACTTTAAACATAGTAATTTGATTGTGATTTAAAACAACTCATATTTTGAGTACAAAATTTTGTTTTTATTAAAAATTTTTTTGTCAGTTCTTTTTTTCTAATAACTTAATTATTGAAATAGTATTTTTGTACGCAATAAATCTCATATATACGGATATCGTAGATTCAATTCAAATCTGATTCTCATCACAGTCCTCATTCGATAGCCTTAAAAGAGTTAGAGAATGTTTTTGATCTGACTGCGAACAGGATTTATCTGCAAAAATTACGAGTTCAATCAGCGTAAATGCGTTCTTTTAGCTCGAGTGTCCTCGAAACAGGAACATCGGTTGCATCGGCCCACGTATTTTGTCAGTGACATTACTCACAGCCCACTAAACGGGCTTTTCTCGTCTACACGGCCGATCGCGTTAAATTACCACACATCGCGGAGACTGCGGCGATATTCGCGTGCAAAACTCGAGTGATATTGATACATTTCGCTTTGTATCGTTCGCAGAATCGATAGATGCTCCTGTGGAGCTTGAAGGATTTGCATTCCTGTCGAATCATTCAAACTCGACAATTTTTCACCAATGCATCGTTTCGCTCAATGTTCTGTGGAATTTCCGAATTGGCTGGATACATTGCGTATATGTCACTTTCTATTAGATCTTTCAAACTCAATGATTTTCAGACATTGTCCAACATGATATCTTTTTTATATCAATAAAAAACATTGAATATCACATCAATATATGGAATAAGTGAAAACTTTCTATTTTGTTTGCTGATGCTAATTTTGCAGCTATCACAACAAAGTAAATGATGTACTTACATTAATTTTAGAAATTATGTCTTTACATTAATTTGAGTATAAAATCATTAGACTTTTTTGTTATTAGAGATCTTTTACTAATAATAAAATGAAAATTTTAAGACGTTAATATAAAATTGAAACACAAATAATTAATTGCTTTGCTGTAGAATTAAATTTAATAGATATTAATGAGAAATCCTTAAGAATTATTCTTTTTCAATTGTCATGATCTTTGGAGATATCTTAAAATAAAAATAAAAATAACACAATCCGTAAAGGCCATACGAGTCACGGGCTGATGAAGGTGCCAACGATTAATTTCAATCTTAATTAATAATTAATGTGTAGAATCCTCTTTATTGAACGTTTCGACTCACTTTGGAGTCCTCCTCAACAATACATATGTGTAATTAATGTTGAATATTCCGTCAACATGAGTCACTCACAGGTTCCCGACTGTAGTGGATCCTCAAACGGAACATTCAACATGTTTCATGAGCTTTGTAAGTTTATATTAACAACAATTAAATCTGATCTTCATTATATACATTTAGTTAATTTCAGTCTCACATCTCCGAATAATGTAACGTGTTTGTCGAACATTTTATAATTTGTACGTTACAACAATTAAATCTGATCTTCATTATATACATTTAGTTAATTTCAGTCTCACATCTCCGAATAATGTAACGTGTTTGTCGAACATTATTCGGAGATGTGAGACTGAAATTAACTAAATGTATATAATGAAGATCAGATTTAATTGTTGTCAATATAAACACAAAGCTCATGAAACATGTTGAATGTTCCGTTTGAGGATCCACTATAATCGGGAACCTGTGAGTGACTCATGTTGACGGAATACTCAACATATTAATTACACATATGTACTCGTATTGTTGAGGAGGACTCCAAAGTGAGTCGAAACGTTCAATAAAGAGGATTCTACACATTAATGATTAATTAAGATTGAAATTAATCGTTGGCACCTTCATCAGCCCGTGACTCGTATGACCTTTACGGATTGTGTTATTTTTATTTTTACTTTGGAGATATATTATGTCATACTTTAAACACAATCTTGTCTTGTACGTATTCTTAACACTGAAAGCTTAGCACTTAGATATGATTATTTATTATAACGTTATCATTAAACCGTTTTATTTATTTTTACATACTTACTTTTTATTTATTTTATTAATTTTATTTTATTACATTTTACGAAGTAAATTATTATCTTATTGCAGAGAATTACTTATTAATTACAAATTTTTATATTTTATTTTGAACATACCAACTTCACATTTATACAAAAGACTAGCTCCTTCAAGCGTAGCACAATTTTCATAAGTTGAATCTTTATAAACATTGCACTGAATCCAGTCTCCAATAAAATGTTCTCTGCAGATGACGCAATTAGTTTTGTCATCATCTTGTTTAATGTTTTCCTTAAACACTAATATTTTTTTACGGCATTCGCTGACTTTTGTTTTTTATCTTTATTTTCATTCTTACTTAGATTATCCAATATTGTCCGTCACTTCATTGTCTAATACTACCCGAACGACTTGCGATGAAAAAGCAACACTATAAAACGAGCAGCTTTAAAACAAGCAAGGTTTTAAATCCATAACTTCGTGCCAACGTAAACAGCAGCTGTACAACAAAATACACAATAACACTGTCTTTATTATCGATATAGAGAAGTTCCGTCTCTCACGTATATGGACTTGTTACTTGCTAGTGGCTTAATAAATGATTTAAACAATTCTTGTCTCATACTAGCCTCTGTACAATATATTACCCGACCTTCCCCTGTATCACATATTTATGTCAAGAAAATCTGTTTGAAGTGTAAATAAAAAGTAAAAAACTTTAATTCTCTCTTTAGATTTAAAGTCTAAAGATAAAAATAGTTCAATGTTGAAAGAGTATATTTTCTTTTATATATATTTAAGATATAATTTTTATAATGTATGGAAAAAGAAAGGCAATAAACATAAACGCTGACATACTTTAAAAACAACACCCAGAATTACAAATCTTAACACAATCATTTAACATAATTAAGTTTGTTTGTTTATTTGTAATTTTTAAAACATTCTGCACGATACTGAAATAATAAATGAAAAAATGTAGGAACAAGGTAGGAAATAAGTATGCTCGAATATTGTAGAGGGAAAAAATAAAATCCGAATACTAAAAAGGTATAAGTAAAATGAATAAACATATTAGTGCGAGCATTCGTTCTATAAAAAAGAAATATCGTATTTGTCTGCCGTTAATAATATTTTATCATTTTATTGCGAGTTTTTTTATTTTTAAAAAGAAATATTTTAAATTCTATAATACATCGATACGTATTAAATTCATTACACATTAATGTAGATATGTATGTGAAAAAGATAACACTTTTTTTATTTAAGATAAAGATGGAGATAATATATATTCTAATAATCTAAAAATAAGATGAAATGAATTCTTTTTGTAGATAATTATCTAGATAATTTGATAACTGCAAATATTAAACATGATGGTTCATTTGTTAATAATTGTTAGATTTCTTTTCATAGTAAGTAAAAAAATCTGTATAAAACTTTGTCAAATAAAATTATATCAGAAATATATAACAGAAATTACTCCATCGATTTTATGAAATAAAAAAAAACAATTAATTCTTAGTACGACAGATACAATATCATTGTAAAAAAATTGGTTAACGAGTTCATGAATCTTTGTCAACTTGTTCCTTCAAACATGAAAGTGCATGCAACACTGGTTCATTCGTCTCGATCGGCATCGTTTCTTCCATCAGCTTTCCACGTTTGCCGAGGACGAATAGCCTAGGTCAGGCATTCGTGACGTTATGTGGGTCAAAGAACCAGTTCAACAACTGGGAACGATACCATACGACAGACCGCCTGTCGACGCCGGCCCGATGACGTCACGCGACGCTATTCTCGGCGCAACGCCGACGCATTTACCGCGGTTAAAAATAAAGACTGCAGCGGTGCACCACCAAGTGCGCAAGATGACAGCCGGCCAATAAAATCGGCTTGCTCGCTTCGCTGCAGTACTAACAATAACAATAATGACGGTCATTGCACGCAGACAATTTGGTTCCTTGACCTGAAGTTTAATTCGGACGTATAACAAATGCGAGGATAATAAATAACATGATCAATAACGATCAGTTAATTAAATAAAACAACTTAACGTCTTAATTATCAAATCTTATATTAACTATAGGTAACATTAAATGTTAAATAAGGATAAATGATGAATCTGAGACATTGGAGGCATCCGAGCGACGTTTCCGAACGCATCCAATATACTAACGTAATTGTGTGTTTAAATTTCATCTTAAATATCATACACAATTAAAATTGTCCGATAACTAAATAACAAAATGCAGGTTAAATTTCTCATAATATTTAAATATATAATATACACTGAAAAGATTTACACACATTAAAACTAAATCTTAGTATTTCATTTCTTTGAATAGTACTGAGTAAACTGTAAATTTATTTACGGTAAATAAGTATTTACCGAATAAAAAAATAATAATTAAATCAAATTAATGGTCCTTGTATTAAATAAATATGTGTGTACACAGAGAGAAAAATGTTTGGTATTTGTAACTATAATTATATATTACTATAATTATAGTTACAAATATCAAACATTTTTCTCTCTGTGTACATTTAATAAACATTTATAAAATTATTCAAACAAATATTTATTAAAATTTAATATTTTTCTCATATAACATAGACAAATATCAAATATAAGCACCATATATATGTGAAATACACTTTTTAGAAAAACACTATCGAAAATAGGTTATTGTATAATTTACATCATAGTCAACGCATACCAATTTCCATAATGGATCTTACATGTTGCTCTATAATGCTGAAAGGAAATGACTCGTGGATATAATGCAATAGACAGTAGATAGCAATAATGAGAATTTGAATGGTGTATATACAGCACACACTGTTGCGCTGTTTGATTAGTCATACGATAATATAGCGACATTTCTTGTCATTGCTTTGATCTTGAGATAGTTCCAGTCGAACAACAAGTTTTCCTATACCGATATATGTAGATATTCCCTTATGATATTACATGTCATATATATATATAAATGCAAATGTCGATACAGATATAATGCATAAGATTGCTTTGCTATAGAATGTTATAACAGAGTTTATCGAAAAAATAAGAATTTTCGATATACCTATGTTAGAAGCAGTTGCATATCTTACATAAAAACGAGTATATATACGGAAATTATTATATGTTATTGAATATAATTGAAAATTTATTGAATATGGTTAAAAGTTATTGAATATTATTATGTAAAGTTAGATAATATATATGTACGTTATAGTTAATATCTACGAAAAGTTTGCGAAATCAGTTAATAATAATGTTGTTGTATTTCTGCTTCCAGAGTTCGCGTTGAGTATTATGTGAATGAAAATACATTCAAGGAACGACTGCAGTTGTACTTCATCAAGAATCAACGTTCGAGTAAGTAAATATTGATTATGTATGGTATGTTTATAGTAAATTTTAAGTTGTAGATATGTGTAACAAAAGAGAGAAGTTTTTATAGAAAGTTACAAGATTTCGTAAATTCAACTACTACAATTTACATCGTCAATCATAGAAGTGTTAATTAAATTTGTATTTCAACGTATTCTGTTTTATTCTATATTTCTGTGATAAAAGCCGTGATACGATTGTTACAAAATTAATTGCTATAAAAATTTGCTACAATTCATATATGATATCATTGATACATTTGATATCACACATACATACACACATCTCTCATTGTACAGAGAGATTCGCTATCATAAACTCGTATCTATAGTTCTATCTCACGCTATTTGATAGCATTATTACATTCTGTACTATATTGTGACACGTGAAATACATACAATAAAATATATATGTGTCACGTTTTATCTATCTATTATTACATAACTTTCCAAATTTTCTGCTTTATTAACAACTGTAAATATTAATATTTCAAAATATTATTACAATTTGGTATTTTAAATAAAATATAACAACAAGGTACATGTATATGAAGATGAAAATGTTTTTAATAAAAGTAATGATATAACTTCCAAGATAAGTTTAACTACATCGCCGTATCATTGTTACATTTCTACCAAATTTGTCGGCGGAAATAGCCAGATTGTCGTCAACAGTCTTCTGGCTTGCCGCGAAGCGATCTCGATTGCTTCCTTTTGAAATAGCGAAGCCGTTCCAAAAGCAATCTTAAGAATATCACCACCATCTCTGTGGATATTCTGAAAGAGCACAATTGTGCTCTTTTGGAACTGTGATGACGGTAACCGTTAATAGATATTGTGCCACTATACGAATTTCTTTTTGCTAGTGTTGGCCTTTGCATCTGACTTATGCATTAAGATGTAAATCCAACAGGTCAACGCTTTATTGCTCTTTGTGAAGTTTGTCGCGGGCAACTGGTTAAAGCATCTCATTAAAGCTATCAATACTCGGTCAATACTCGACCTAAGCATAGACCAATCCTACATAACAATAAGTCTTATTGCTTGTAAATTTTAATATCTTTTCATTATATACTATGCTATACACTCTATGTTTTTTGAAGCGATTGTTTATCATGTTTAATTTCCGACAAATAGTTTTCTCAAATTATTCTTTTATCTTATAAAACTTTCACTGTAATTATCAAATTTAGAAATATTTTCGGTTTATAACTAAATAATTTTACAAAGCGTTGGCCACTTTTATTTTTAATGAAAGATATTTCGGCATTAGATTTAACTTAAGATAAAAATGTTGAAGAGAAGAGATATTAATATTTTAAGAATTTTTATATGAAAAGAGAACTACTGAAAGTTTTGAAAATATTGAAAGAAAGTATTTATATCTAGAATTTAGTAACAGAAGGTAGTGTAAAGACGTTTCAATTACTTTTTAAGATTCACATTTATAATTTAGATTGTAAATCTAACATACATATATCTATTATATAAAGTTATAAATTGAAGTATGTTATATTTTATTACTTATATTTAACATATGAAAAAGGAAAAGAAAAGAAAAAACTAAGACAAATTATATACTTACTAAAAAAAAAAAGAGAAATGAATTGAATGAATTACAACAGAAATGTAAATTAAATGAAAATGTAAAAGTCAACAAAAAAAATGAAATTTATATTTCAGGCTTGAGAATACGACTTGCCAATCTCTTCTTCAAGCTCTTAACATGCTTCCTGTATATATTCAGGGTTATTACCGACAACGATCCAACGTTCGCAGCATGGTAAGCTACATTAAATATTCAAGTAAATCCTTTTAAGCGTGAACTTTGCATTAAACTTAATCATGTCCACATTTGAATTTTTCAAATTCGAATATTATCATAGATTTTTGGACTGTTCGAAAATCGTTCGTTATCTGTCTAAATTGGATTTATTTTTATTTTTTAATTTGCGTGTGTGTGTGGGAGGAAGAAGAGAGTTTCATATTTTTTCGCTTCATTTATTTTACACAAATAAAAAGGAAAGCATCTGAGTGTTTTATGGAACAGAGAATGAACAATTTTTTTTACATTTCCTTTCGATTTCGAATTGTTTGGTAAAAAAAATCATTAAGTGTTTCTATTATTAAGTTGTTGACATAAATTTTATTTTTTTATTAAAAGTAGAAATATATTCACGTTAGTGGAAGAATTCTAGAATAAAAGAAAATGTAAGAAATCTGGAACATCCTATGTAGCAGCATGAATTGCAATGCTGAAAATAAAGAGATTCTTTTGGTTTCATTCCGTTTCGTCGCCGACGGACGATTTTCTAGAAAAATTTTATCTTCCTAGGTAGGAGTTCGCTCTAACATGTGAGCAACGCGATATTCATGCACGATTACAATATTATGCAGCATTTCTATCATGGCTCAGAATAAGACGCAAATAAGATAGTACGACAATTACGATGCGACGTGTTATTGTTTGCATGCCTGAGAATGGCACAATGTTTCCAAAGATTTTACAATATATCTCTTTGTATAATATTTTCGAATAAATAATAATTTGTACCTTATATCCGGACATTATTAATATTTTGTAACTAGTACAAATATTAATTTAGTACTTGTACGGGATGAACCATCATTTCTCTCTTTTATAAATACTATTTCATAAACATGAGATAACCTTTTTAACCTAGAGATAATCTTCTTAACAAAAGTTTAAGAAATTTATTACGATAATAATTTTACATAAGATTGTAATCTTTATTATTAGCTTTTTGTTAGATAAATTACAAATTTTAATCGATATATTTTAATTTCTTAAAGAGTTTTTATCTTCTATTTTTTAAACTTCTATTTTTTAAAATTTATCACAATCTTTTAATATGTGAAGCAATTTTATAATTAAAATCAATAATTCTATTGAAAGAGAATCCATCTAAGTTTTTTATAAAATGATCTTAATCAAATTACCCTATTCTGAGATATGTTGTAATATTTTGTGATTCTGCGACCAAATGTTTCCATTACCACAACTACAGAAAGTCAAAAGATAAGGAAGATTGAAACTCTGAAGAATCTGACATGATCTGACAATGAACTGTTATCTCTCTTTAAGATAACATAATGTATTTCTTTATGTAATATAATATGTAAACATGCACGTACATTTGTAAGAAATGTGTGAGGTTCTTTTTGTTAAAAAACTATTGACTCTAAATTTTTGAAGAAAACTATTATTGATGGAAACAGCAATCTTAGTAAAAGTATATAGACATATAAAATTTCGACACGAAAATTTTAATAAAAAATACGGTTTTGATGGACTGTATAAACTTTTTTCGACATTCGGTATTTTATTCTTTCTATTCTTTCATGTGATGTGATACTTGAGGGTATCCTTCAATGCGATCCAAACGATGTACTCGATATCGAAAATCTATCGAATTCGTGCACGCCAAATACTGCGCGACAATCCATCTCTCTCTATTCACACACTCATCCGTCACTTATAATCCTTCTTTCTCTATCTCTTCCTAGTTACGGTTGTATACCCGGCAACAAGACCGAGTTTCTCGCGTCGCAGAACTTGACGGAGGAGGAATTCCAGGAACACCCGACCATCAATTGGGATGCGATCTTATGGGTCAGAAGACCCTTAGAGTTATGGGTTGTCCAAGTCATCTTGGCTATGGTGTCGTTAACCGAAGCTTTGCTACTTGCCTACCTCGGTTACAAGGTACGTCATCTTTCCCTCCCACAAATAAATTCTGTTTTTATTACTCGATATTCGATTGCCTAAGCACACTCGTTATTTTATTGGCTTGCTCACCGAAGAAGTTTATGGTTTATACGATCAAAATATTTCTCTTCTCTCTCTTTACTCAGAATTTCCAAGTAGTAGTTGAACCTCATGTTTATTTAAGCGTAAAATAAAAAAATCGTGTCTTACATAGCTATTAGCTTACTAATTCTTTTAGTAGTTGTACAAAGAAAATTAACTAATAGCCAAGGAAAAAAACTATAGTAGCTGTCTATTCTGGACTAAATAGCAAATAAAAAAATAAAATAAAATATTTACCTTTTTTTATTGAAGATTATTTTTCTTCTTTAACATTTTATTTATCTAATCCCCAGACAACACAATTTAAATGAAAAATTCTTTTATACCTGGTAGGACACAAAACTCCTGACTTTGAGTTTTTTACTTCACATACTGCGCTATTACTACGTTATTGATAAAGACATTTCGTATTGTCTAAATAACACAGTTATATAATTTTCTAATAATATTTAATTCAATGAGTGAAATAAACACACAATTTGGGTTATAAATTATATTTTTCCGTATTTTTATTATTAATTTGATTAAAACTGTAAAGAAAACTCTCCCGTGTAGAAATGAATCTAGTCGATTTGATTCAAGACCTAGTAGATATAATAGTAACGATTAGATAAATTTTCTAATTTATCACTGGGTAGTTACCAGTTGCATATTCATAGTAGCTAGATTGTATGTTTCAGATACAACAGCATCCTTTATTACTATATTTTTAATGTTGTAACTAGAGAGCAATTACATTACAAAAACTGATTATGAATATGCAACTAGTAACTACCCAGTGACGAGTTGGAAAACTTATCTATTCGTTATTATCTACTAGATCTTGAATGAGGTTGACAAGATTTATTTCTACATTGGTAATTAGACTAGGTTAGAATGTAAAGCAAAAATGTATATTAAAATTTTCTCCTATTATAAAGTCACTTATACAGGGTGTTTCCAAATTAAATGGCAAAACTTCGGGAGCGTGTAGAGGAGTAAAAACTAAGAAAAAAAGTCCTATGGACATATGCTCCTTTTTGTTTTGTTTCGCAGGAAATCACGAAAAAAGAAAAAAATATATTTAATTTATTATTTTAATTATTTTATTTATAAACTTTTTAATGAAGATTTTGTTCGAAA
>NW_017257409.1:2097606-2123095 GCF_001594055.1 Mycetomoellerius zeteki | reverse complement strand
ATTATATTATATTATATATTTATATTTATTATATTCTATATTTATTATATTTTATGGAGTATTTAAATAATTGAATTAAAAATTAATAAGTAATATATTTTATCAACAAAGAATTTTTTTATTAATGAACGTTTTTCTTTCGGATAATATTATATAATCTGTTAATGAATTTTGAAGATTAAGAAATCTATTCTTTCTTAATAATTTTTAATATATGACTTTTGCTTTACACATTCAAACAATGTTTCTTCAGTGACACGTATGATACTTATTATATAATTGACAGTTAAAAAATAATCTCTTATAATGCCATAAAATTCTTCGTTTAGCAGAGTATTTTCGTGCGTATAGTAAAGTTAGTAAAAATTGATTTGATAAGCATATATTGTCGCATATATTTTTTAATGTACAATATTTACTTTTATTAAATCTCTGCTGTATAGTTCTGCATGAGTATAGTTATGCGCTTTGCCAGATTATTCGCTATGCTTCTTCGACGTTCTGTAATTTCTAAAATAAATTTAAACTACATGCGAAATAAAATAAGTTTTCCCATCTTTATAGAAAAATTGAAGAGCGAACGTTAATGTACGACTTACTCATTCAAAGCAAATGGTTTACAGTTCACTGGTTAGGTGTTTTGAATAGACTGAATATGCCATATTGCGAGATTGACTTGCAATGCCTCGCAAGCTATTTGCTTTCGTGATTTATTCGTTTGGAAAAGGAAATTCTGTCTCAACTCGCCTCGAATTATATACGAAGAATCTCATACACTTTAAAATTGAAAAGTTTACAGTAAATTAATCAGAGAAACGTCGCGATGTCTTTGATCGGATCGGATAGACTTTTTCGATCGGTTCTCGTCTCTCGAATTTTTCTTTCTTTGAAAATATTTATGACAGTGATAGTTATCGCAATTATACGAAATTGTCAATTAAAAACCGACGAAACAGAGAGATGTTTTGTCTTTGCTTGAGTTCCTATTAGCTCTCTTTTACAGCTGATTGTTTTCTTTTGATAAATAGGGAATCTAACTTCGATGACTTTGACTTTGATATATGTTGTTAAGATCATAATCCTAAATGACTTTTAGAAGGTTTTAACCGACACTTGTTGTTTAATAAAAAAGTTATTAATTAAAATTGAATTTTACTTGCAATTAATCTAAATATCGCATTACATGTTGATATATTTGCATGCTCTATGGCTATATACGTATGTGTTATCAAAATGCATACGAAATTGTATATATTAGGCTAATTTTTGCAACTTTGTTCCGTAAAAGCTATATCTCGGATTGATCAATCATTAATTAAAAAGCTCACATAAATGTAAACCTACATGGTTTGGGTTGAAACCTCGTTTCGCGTGGAAAGTTATAAACCCCTGTGAAGTATAACTAAAATTGTAAACCCATGTTTAACAGTTATAAACATATGTGGAATCTCGCGTGTTGGTTTGCAATTTTTCACGCGGTTCAACGCAAACCTATTCATCTAATTTTTTGTTGAGGAGTTCCTCGTAGAAGAGAGGGCGGAACCCACTACGTCCATACACGCACTTTACAATACAAAGCGAGATTCCACATAAGTTTATAACTTTCGTGAAAATATACACACATTATATTACTATTTAAAATATTAAATAGGATAATTAACTTTGATTATTAATAATTTTTGAATAATGAATGATGATTATAACCTTCTGAAGGTCACTCAGGTTAAGGTCATAACTTTGACAACACGTGTCAAGGTCATTGAAAATAGATGTCCTATTATCAATATTTACTTCATTTTTATAAAAATTTTTTAATTTTATAAATTTGTATTTTGTATTTGAAGTAGAAATTGATTTAAAAATAAAGACATTTTAATTAAATTATATTTTAAATACAATTTGATAAAACCTTAAAAAATTTATAAAAATAATGTAAAGATGATTCGAGAAAAGCAATAGCACTTAAAATGTAAAATATTAAAATGTTGTAATATGACATTTAAAAAAATAAGTTTGATATGGTGTTTACTTCAATTTTGAATAATTTATAAAATCTTAAATTTTATTATTATTATCATGTACCCATATTTTGAGCGAAGCATAGACAAATTCTTTTATTTTGTAAATAAAATCTTTGAATATTTTTTGTAAGTTAATCACCTTAAGAACGAAAAAAAGATGATTTATAAAAAGTTATATTGCTGTTAAATAATCGTTTAATCTTTCCGCAGCGATAAATTTTCACGCGCGCGCATGTGCAGAATTTGCGATATAATCTGCAACGGTCTGTAACAAGTTCGTCACGCTATTCGCTAATCGAGCATTCCGGCGATAAGCTGATAATATTACATCAATAACGTACAGTCGTATTATAATTAAATGTGCTATTATTAAAGTTTGTTCTATAGGGGAATCTGGGGTATAATGAAACCATGGGATATAATGGGATGTACTCGATATCTTTTTACAGATATGCTAATATGTAATGAATTGTCAGACAATAGTTACTGTTAGATGTATCTTATTATATATTGTTATTAGTTGTCATATTATTTTCACCTGAAAATTGCTAAAAATTGTTTAATGCGTTCACTTTACTGTCCGCGAATGAGTTACAGATTCTTTGGTATGTTCGCATAAGGTAAGCAATAACAAAATTCTATTTTTTATTGTCATAAGTACATTTATCTTATTATATAATCTTTTCTTGTTACTTTAGTAAAATCTATACAAATATATTGATTATCTGTGATATTTTATATTATCTAAAGTAAATTTATGTACTTCGAGGCATAATGGTGCACTGGTGTTATTTTATGTTTAAAATGATTCATGTGTAAGTGTAGATAAAAATGATGAGAATTATTTTATTTGTGTTATCTTCTTAAACACATTTTTATTTATGTTCAATATAATAACAGCATACCTTGTGTATAATGTATCAGCATTACATATAGAATTATTAATAAAAAATTAAAAATTAAAAGTGCAACAACATATTTTTACTTATATTATATGTTCTAAATCACTTTTAAGCAATGTTCAATATTAATTTTTTAAAAATAGACAAGTTTTCTGTGGTGTCCCATTATGCCCTGCATAAATGACATAGTGAGGTTACGACACACTCTCACAAAACAATAATTTCGTCCTGTTAATCTATACTTTTGCAGTAAAACTTAAGTTTTCCTTATAGTAAATACTTAAAAAGATATTTTAATATATAACAAAGTTGATTTATTTATCTTTAATATGTTTAAAACTTGAAAAAATCTAACCATAACCATTATACCCCAGGTTCTCCTTATATGTACTATACTCAGATTGCTACGTTTTTTTGAATTGTAAAAAATCTTGGATTTTTCTTTAAGATTAATTCTGACATTCTATTTATAAGATTTATTTCAGATTATTGTTATTTATTATACAATAATTATTATGAGAAATGTATGCGTGACTTTTCAATATGCTCGTGGAAATTGGATTTTTCTTATATTGCTTATCTCATTTTTTTATATTGTGTTTCAAAAAAGACATTAAAATAATAGTAGCAAAATATATGCAATATATAATACACGACTGAAATAGTTTTAACATTAATTTACTTTACAAGCAACTTTAATTTAACTGATAGTGAAAGAATTTTTGTTCTATATAATATTAATTTAGTACAAAATTTATGAAATATTATTATTTTAAAATTAGAATAAAAATTTTTATGCGATATATATAATAAATTTATCTAGACTATACATCTAACAAGTATAACAAGAATAAAAGGTTTATAAAATGTTTGAAAAGTGCTACACATACAATAGATGTTACAATTCAGAATCCATGAACGACCGTCTGTTATCTTTTAAAATATCCCGATCATCGAAGTCTCCAACAGACGCGACGGTTGTTGAAATCTCCGCATAGTACTTGTAAAAATAGACTTTAGTAAAGATATAAAATTTAATATATTAATTAATACTTTTATATTTGATATATAATAACACAAGCACAAATAACTTTTAGCAACTGTGTCTTTAAGTATCAAAATTGTCAATAATAATTAAGAAAAAACGATTGCGAAAAATATCAATAAGTGAAGTAGCGATTTTTTTTACCACAAAAGTAACCAACAAAAAGTAGTAGATATTCTATTAAATTGTATATAGCATCCCTCGGTGTGTGTGTGTGTCACACCAGCGTGCGGTTACCAATGTTGCGGTTGCAGGAGCCATCTTGAGTTGACAACAACAGAGGCGGTTCGCAAAATCGCATCAAGTTCCCTTGTTTGTGAGTTTAGCCGTGAGTTGCGGTACGGTTTGGTGTCGAAGCTCCTTTGGAATCTGTCGGATACCGAAATTAGCAAGTTAATACGCGAATGCGATGTCAGCGCTGTGCAATACGATGCATTGGCCACGTATAATAAGTTCATTATCTCATGCAAAATAAAGATTATGATCTAATTTATGATGAATGGTCATAGAACGTTGAATTTTTATACGGATCAACGCTCACATCCGCTTTCAATCATCCCTTATTCTCTTCGGCGATGTTTTCGCCTACCATTCTGGGGATTTGCGAAGTTCTAAAGATCTCCCTTATCAAATTTTGAGAGGAAATGAGGATGTCGCACAAATGGAAATCTAAAGAGTCATTAGTTGCATGATTGCGCCTAAGATTATCTTACGTTTTGTGGCAAATTAAACATTTAAAGCTAATTGTAGGAAACTATTGCGGATTCATTTTACTAAAAGCAGATTTGGAAAATATTAAGTTCAACGAAGAGATGAAAATGGAAGGCTGAAAACTATATCGATAAGTAGAGAGTCTTAAAAGAAGATATGATTTGGACATTGACAAAAATATTTTAAAAATTAACACAAAACCAGAAATTAAAACTGATTGTTTTTCTTTAAGCTTCTTAAATGCAGTAAAAAATAAATGATTTTATTTAAGCTAAATATTATAAATATTTGTTTATATTAATCTGTTAAAAAAGAATTCTTTTTGCGATCGTATTATTAAATTTTTGTCTCAAAAAACATTTCTGCTACGTGCTATTTATAATGTGCGTTACTATTAAACGTGCTACTGATAATCTTGTTCATAAGATTGCAAAGCGTAATATTGAGAGAGAACTTGAAACCTTAGTCTATCTTTTTTGTCGATGTACTCTTTTAAATTGCGTTTGCCAATGTAACCAACAGTTTGTAAATCCCGGAAGCGGATATTAATAGTCATGGAGTTTTCGAAAAAGTTCATCCGGTTATCGTCTGCAGCCTCTGTGGAGCTTTAAGCTGCGTTATTGCCTCAGTAGAAAAAAAAGGGTGATTTCTCCGTAGAGACTCTCCATTAAGAGATGAGCATGGCTGTTGCATTGCCAATTTCTTTCCGGAATGACGATCATTTTTCTGATGAAAATAAAACCACATATGAAAAAGTAGATATTGCAAAAAATTTATAAAAATTTTATTATATTTAAAGAAACAAAACGATAATAACACACACACACACACAAAATCAATAGAAATAGAATTACATTTGGATTCTGTAAATATGATTAGAGTCAAATTTAGCTTTGATTAAAATGTTTTCTTTGAAAAACATAAATGATTAATAATTTTTAATTATAGTCACGTAATTATAAATAAAAATTTAAATTTTAACGTCAATCAAATATTAAGATTATAATTGTAAGAAACGTATTTTGATTGACACAATACTTTAAATAAAATAATTAATTTTGCATTAATGATTATTTCCTAACAATTATTAACAAGATAAATAATAATGTACTCGAGTTTTTATTTTTCTTAAATTTTATAAATTATATATTTTTTAAGTTTTGACAATATGACAAATAATCAAATAAAATAATTCATCTCTTTGTACGTAAAAGAAATATATATAAGGTTTAATATTTATAATAAAAGGCCAATTCATAATAAGAGCATCGACAAAAGCCAATGCAAAATTTATATTTTCCTCGAGGATCTTTCTTTTCGCACTTCTTTATTACCCAGCGACGGTGATTGCATTCGGAAATTGATGCATCATGAAATCAGTAAGATAGCAACTTGCACAAAGTAGATCATTTTAGATATAGAAAAATTGTTTTCGTAAGATTTAGTCGCATTGAAGAATAAATAAAAGTAACAAAATTTCCAATTTTAACTGTAACTAATAACGGCATTTATGTAACTTAATCCATGTTTTTAATCTTTTCAATTTTTCATTAGAAATATTTATAGGAGAACCCATATCGTGTGGAAATAATAACTTAATCTTTAAACAAAGTTAACAAAAAAATAAGTAGGTACTTGCTATATGTATGTCACTATAGTACAATATGTCCACTGGTCATAATTCTTTGTCGTTATATGAAAAATGTGTTGCTTCTATTATTAGCTGCAATCTAATTAAGTTACTCGAAATTGTTATTTGAAGATTAATTGGATAAAGTTAATCGAATGCGCGTGTTAGAAAACCTAAGTTAAGCTTATCGTCATGAAGAGAAAAGCAGATACGAATGAGTCGCATATAAATGAATCTTTACTGACCCAATGGTCAAAGATTCGAAGGAACTCCTCATCAGGATACATTGTGGTAAATTTTCTCGTAATCGTTGAGAGATCGATAAAATCGCTTGGGGTGTAAGCATACGAATCTATTGATTTATCGAACACTTTCCCAAAGGAATTTCAGCTGGCTATAGAGCTAAAATGAAGGATTTGTGAAGACACGTGAGAGTCCTTTAGATTTAGGTAATCTGATACAAGTGACATGTTTTTCGCCTGGAGATTTTCCGTTATTTTTTGTCACGTCGAATAAAACGAGTTGAAGAAGGTAAGACAGGATCAACGATTATTTAAAATACTCTGTGCAATATTGTCCTAATTGTATTTAAGCTGCGTTATTTTCGGTTTTTATAAATTTTCCATTCCACCTGCAAAAATTTTAAAAAATTGTACATTAAATTAAGATATAATATGAAAATTCGATTGTTAAAGTTAAAGGTAAATTCGGATTATTAAAGTGCATCGAAATAAATATATATTTTACACCAATGTACAAAATAATATTACATTTATTAAAAATATTAATTAATCAATATTAATTTTGAATAGGCGCGCGCGCGCGCGCGTATCAATTTTATTATTAAAATTGTAATATATGCTATATAGTTATTATGGAGTTATAATAGTAACTATTATAAATTATTTTTTAAATATTTTTATGCAATAGTATATAGATATTATATTTTACATTATTTCTAATGTGATATACCTATCTTTCTTCTCTTCGAATTTAACAACTTGAAAAGTATCAGAAAATAAAATTTATTTTATACTTGTTCTATTAAAATAATGATTAGATATTAATAAGTGTATAAGTATTAATTATAAGTTAAAATAAGTTAATTTGAACAGGATAAAATATATCATCTCGAAAACTATCTTGCAAGATAATTTTAAAATAAAAGATACAACTTAATATCGCGTGAAATGTATCATGTATTTATAATATTATCTATATGACGATTATTTTATTATATAAGATGATTTAAGATAATAAACATGGATGAAAAAGGCTGATAGATAGAACTTAACGTATATTCTGTCTATATATATCATGAAGCATCAGTAAAGTATATATACTGTTAATTGCTGTTGAATATTCCGTGATAAAACGAGATGGTAATTAGTAAGTGTTTCAAGACGCGGCATTATTTAGGACGTTCGCATAAATGAATACCGTTTAAAATTATTTGAGTTAGTTTAATTTCTCAAATTTTAATCTATAATATAAATTTTTCAAGTTATGTTATATCTTATACATAATAGAACGCGAAAATATATTATATTATTGAATTGATGTATTCGAGATATAATTTTAGCAATATTATAATATGTTATGTTGGGAATTCTATAAAGAGACTAAAAAAAATAATAAAAGTTGATTTGGCAACGAAATTAGCTTTTATTTTTTTATAAAAAAATTCAATTATAAATATCTTTGTATATACGTATACATATATATATAGTATATATATAAAAGCTGTTTCCTGTCTTAATTAAAAATTTACTTGATATATTATAAATGCAAAACTTTTATCATCTATCGTGCTAAAAAGTCAGTCGTTAACATCAAAGAGACGTATAATACGATGAAAGGCTGTGGTTTAAGTAAAAATGTAATATGCGCGTCACGTTCTAAACGAAGTGCAAGAGATGTATCTACATCGAGTCAGTCCGATGAGTCCAACGATGAGACGAAGAAGTTCTTGATCTGATTATGCACGTATTCATTTTTTCTGTCTTGCGACTGAAGTTAATTATTGCTGGCGCTGATGCGGCAAATGATATTTTTTATGAAGCAATCTAGAAGATATAATTTCCGATTAATCTTCTCGAGTAATTTCTTACGCTTTTATACTCAGCATGCCGTGATTTAAACGTAGAAATTGTTTTGGTGATTAAGTAAAGTAATATTGAGTACAAAGTTTTTAAGAAAAATAATTAAATAAATCATTGTTTTTGTTTATTATTACGTGCACAGCGAATAATACGTGTATAACAATGTAGGTATAAAACATGTGATTTTTGCTGATAGAAGTTTTTTTAAAATTATAAAATTATAAAGTTGATTTTAAACACTTGATTATACATGAAACTTACTATTAACTGTACAAGATACTTTATAATAATAATCATGAATAAAAAATAATTTTATGAATAAAAATAGGTTGCGAGGATCTCTTAAACTCCTAAATTTCTTAGATTTATTAGTGCGTATTTGTGTTCATAGTATTTACAAAGCTGCTTTGGAAAATGCAGAACAGCGAAGCGCATGTTTACTTTTGAAACGTTATTCACAGTTCCTACTTTGATAAAATTGTCGCTGGGTATGTTGAGCTGTCTTCGTAATGTTCACAGGGAAATGTCTGGCAGCAGCTTCTATCCTTCCATTTCATCCTGGAACTGGTCAACACGATCCCGTTCACAATCACGGTAAGTCCTTAAGAAAATTATATTTGCGCTTTCTACTTTTAACATTTATTTTAATTAAGCAATAATAAAATAAATAATGCATTACTAATAATGTATACCTTTCTATATACATTTTTTATTTTACAACAAATTTCGTTCGATTCCATATAAATAAATTGTCAGATCGCTAATTTGTACAAATATTAATGTATGCATTTTAAAGTAGATTAAAGAAATATGCAAAATAGACTATAATTTCTTTAAAATTACAAACGAATTGTTTAATTTTTCTGAATATCTGTAATTTTATATGTATTTGTTTCTAATATATCTATTTTCTTAAATATTAATTATTTATCAAGAAATCTTAATAAATAATTTAAATAAATAGTAATTGTCAATTTTATAGTTAAGAGTTGAAATGTTACAAAATACAATAAAAAATTTTTAAAGTGTATATATACCTATACATATATGTATGTATAATATATATACATATATGTTACGTAAGTCGTATTCGCGTGAAAATATATGAACTTTATTCGTATCAAGTTGCATACACTTGACTATGATGTATGTATCGATTTTTACATGTCCCATAGGGAATAACCTTTATTTCACAATGGACAATACGTAACGACATTACGTGCATAGTTATTGCGCTTTGGAATTTAATTAACTTAATCTCATTAATTTTGGATTACGCAGTGACGTGTAAACTAGATATATAAATTTCTATATAGTTATATCTATTTATAAACATCGTACCATAAAAATGTGAAAATCGCAGTTATAAAGAGAATTGAAGTTTTAAAATAGCATTCTAAGAATAAATATTGTTAATTAACTTTACATAACATTATAATTATTTAATATTAATTTTTAAGAAAATAACAATTATTTAATTGTATTTAAATTAACATACATTTGTAAAAAATTAATGAAATTAAAAAAAGTAATTTCGAAAAAAATAACAATAATCTTATCTTATAATTTTCTAAATTCTTATCTTTACTCTCTTCTGTTGAATTTTGAAATAAAAGACACAAAATATGTGTACGTATATATAAAATGAAGGAACTGAATTCTGCAATAAAAAAGAGAAAATATGATGAGAAAAATGTTTCAGGAATATATACTTAAACTGTTAACGATATATGTAATTAGATATATGACATTTTAAAATTACAGTGAAATTTCATTAAAACTAAGTGCACTTGCTAGAGTTTACTATGCAAACGTATGCTCTGTTGTCTAGGTAATATGATGTGAATCTTTGATGCTGCAAAGTAAGCACAATGAACAAATTTATGTTCAAACCAAGCAGCCACATTGATGTTTACACCATAAATATCTGTAAAAGCAAATAGCAGACATAGCATTTATGGTCCTCATACACAATCATAGCACAAATGCTTGTCGAACTAATGATCGAGTTAATTATTATGATTCACAAGAAGAGAGAGATTAAATGTTCTCCTCAATAAGTACATGTAGGGACAATATAATTCAGAATTGTTCGCGAAGAAGAATTTAAGCATGTATAATATAAACATACATGCGTAATTTTATTACGCATTATAATTTATGTATACCTACATCAAAATGATTTTTTTGTTATCGACATTTAATTATAAAAAAACATTATTCTATATTAATTAAATCAATCGAAAATAATATGATATTAAACTTAATTTTTTAAATAAATAATTTGTTGACTTAGAGGAATATATTACGTTTTAATTAAAGCGATTAAATTAAAAAAATTAGAGCTAATTAAATCCGTAATAAATTTACAAACCAATGAAAGTGCAGAGTATTAATTACAATTTACAACGGATAGAATATTATAATAAATGGTATAACTGAAGATATTTCTATATAATATTTGCAGTTATTATACCCACCAATGAGAAATCTGTTCATTCCGGTGTTCCTAAATTGCTGGTTGGCAAAGCACTCTTTGGAAAACATGTTTGTAAGTATCTCATTCAATCTAGCCATAATTTACGTCAAGCTTAAATTTGATTTGCGGTCGATGTAATTACATTTCAGAACGACCTACACCGAGCAATGCAGAAGTCTCAATCGGCATTGAGTCAACAGCTGATGATCCTTAGTGCTACGTTACTGTGCCTTGTCTTTACTAGGTGAGTTCTTTCAAATAAAATATTTATTACATATTTGTATTTTTAAAAATATATAACTAAGACATTATAATTTTCTACGTCTTTACTCGTTTTTTACTTTTTTCTCTTACAATATATGATCTTACAATATATGAAGTAAAAACTCAGAAATACTATTCTTTATGTATCTATACAATAAATTATTTAATTGTTTCAATTAGGCATTTATGATACTTTGGGTATCATAAATGTTTTGGAACTATTATAATTAACAGAGATAATTATTCGCGAATAGACTTGCAAAGTAAGTTCGTACTGCTCGCTTTGTCCTACTTATTCGTTCATCAAAGATACATTTCTAGTAGAATAGTTTAAGTTTCAGGAAATAATATTCCTATTTTAGGAAGAACTAACTGAAGAGTGCTCCAATATTCTTGAATTTTTAGTTGGCCATTATGTATAAATAACTTATTCACCCGAATTAAAAAATTGCATATGAAAAGATATACAATTTTTTAATTCGGCTGAATAAATTATTTGTGAAAGTTTTTATAGAACTTTTATATAGTTAACTTTGTTATATTATAGATCTTTTATATAGACCTTTTATATAGAAAATAAAATATTGTGGAAAAAATTGTTTAATTATACATATATAATATTGAGTCGAGACGAAAGTTCTTAGCGTGGGCACTACTTTATTTGCATCACGCTTATATGTTAAAAAAAATTAGCAATTATATTATTTGATAGAGCAAAGTTTCAACTGTAAAACTGTGTTTTCTTAATTTCAGTAGAATGATTTTTAACGAAGTTATGAACAATCAAAATCAAAATGCTCTTTTTATTTAATCTGCGATAATTCAATAACAAAAATCTCGAGAACATTTTAAAAAATCGATTTTGTAGAAAAACTTTGAGTTTTTGTTAGAAAGTTTAAAATTTTCACAAGTATTTTTTTTTATATGTGACAGTCTCACAAAGTGAGAACAAAATTTTCCACTTTGTCCAACTCGTAGTTTTCTATATATAAACATTACCAAACTTATAGAAACTCATAGTGACTTTCGAAAGTAGTGATTTTAAGCTTCAATCTTTTGTAAAATTTAAATTTAAATCATTTTTAATGAAGTTATAATTGTTTGAATTTTGAAATTCGTAGTGCTATGAATTGCTTTTATCCCGACTCAATATTATATTATAGGATGATAATTGCAATCATATGAAATTGAATATTGTTGAATAAAAGTTAATTTGGATTTAATCAGAAATATTATAATATCTTAATTGTTAGCAGATTTATTATTTAAAGCAGTAATATTAATTCAGCATGTAATATATTCATGCATAGATATATCAATTTTGTTGAATTAATACTATTAATAGTGCAAAATATAATGTCTACTTCAAGATTGATTTAAAGCAACAGATTTGCAGTAACATACATGCAAACAATCGTGAATTGATATTCGTAATAGACTTAAGTCGTAACATTGCCGTAATGAAGTTTTCACCATGGCATTCGCACGTTATTTAAGTTTACATAACGAACGTATTTCATTTGTCAGCGTGCAGGACTTATTGTATTATCTGAATAACGAGAAAAGTTTTCCACCTGAAGTACGAGTTCGTATTTACGAATCCAAGCCGAAGATGACTGCGGTTCGTCTTGTTTAATCTTCTAATAAAGTTATATCTGTAAACCACGGGCAGAGAAAGCTTAGATTACGAAAATGAATGAATAGTTTGCATGTATGACCTTTGCCATTTTTACTATATTACAAATACTTCCTTAAGTTTAACTAACATTCAATAAATTAATAATCAGCATATTGAAATATAATAGTAATGATAACAAAAAAAAAAAGAAAAGCAGAGAAAGAGAGAGAGAGAGAGAGAGAGAAAGGAAGAGAAAAATGCTAAGAAATATTAAATAATTATAAATTCTTAAATAATCTTTTGTGCAAACATATTTTTTTTAATAAAAGCAAGTTCCGATAATCTTCATTTACTTATATGATAAATTAAAAATATTTAATCTACACAACAGAGAAATTATAATTTTTAATATATTTATTATATATATATGTATGAATTAATAAATGTATTAGCAGTATATATGTACATATATAAAAAATTAATATTTAAGAACTCTTAAAAATTAAATTAAATTTTCTATGTGTCATCCTATAGACAGAATGAAATGTCGCGATGAGCAATTTGCAGCGTGAAAAAATGTGATTTGTAGCTGAAAAAGATTTGCCACGGGTTACCAAAAATTGATATCGACTGCAGGTGCAAAAAAAAACAAATGCCTGTCATACGCACAGGGTGGAATTCGTAACATCAATCGTCATCGCATATAGACGTGATGTTGTAAACCGCGAGTAATTTGCAGCTGCCGTTCTACAATATGAAAAAAAATTCTATGAATTTATACACAAACTTTTGAACGGATAGCGATTTGCGTCGTAACTACGAAAAAAATAACAATTCATCACATGCATCCGATACCGTTTACCACTTTAACTATAAATCATAAGAATTTTGGCATACGTAAGGATTAGGACATTAAGACAAACTATTGGAAAATTTGCGAAACACGTTGCACTGCACATACAATCTTGTTATTTTGAAAAACGAACTGTGGTTCTCTCTTTTCTAATTTTTAATATTGTTTAAGCAAAATGGAAAAGTTTATGACATTTATTAATAACTGATTTTTACTAATCGTATTTAAACGATCTGATATATAATATGTATTTTTAATAACATTACGTTAACAAAAAATATTAAAAGAATTATAATTTTTTAATTTTATTATTGCATTTTCAAACATTTTTCACATTTAATATACAATATTTATTACATGCACAATTGGAGAATTTGTATTGAATTTAACACATTTCACATCACTTAAATGGTTCACTCAAATTTTTGTGTTAATGTAACACAAGATGAATATGCTAGAAAGTAACATAAATATTATATAAAAAAGTTAACGCAAAAATGTAACACTGAAACAATTTGTAAGCAATTGTATTCGTTAGACTTAACATTTATGATATATTAAATTAATATTTCTATTCACTTATCTTAAAATTTATATTTTCAAAAACATTATTTTATGTTTTTTCTTACTCATAAATTGTATTATTTTGATACTAAGAAATGTTGAACATCAGTTTAACATAATATTCGAATAACATAATCAATTATATTAAATTAATACTTGGATTTATTAAAAATTCGACACAAAATTTTAACAAGGACTTAATGGAACTTATAACACAAATGTTTTTACTATGCCTACGCCTTTTCTAATATTTATATTATATATTACAATATTTTAAATCTCAGATGTCTGTCAACATAATTGAAGATCTTTATATCATCCGATCATTCTGATGATAATAATAAACACATTTCATTAATCTGAAGTATCAGTATCATTATAGCATCCATCGTGATAGTATGTCACCAGCGATTTTATTCAAAACGGAAAGATACAGAAACAAGATTGTATTGATCACTTTCATTATTTCATCTTTTTTTTATGCGATCATGCATAGAGTTTACATTTTACGTTATTATGCACACATATTATATTGAATATGAAAAAAAAAAGAATAAAAATGCATAGATCTCTCTTGGTAAATCACTTTAGAATTAATTTAACATATAGAAACGAACGAATTATTGCAACCAGTAGCTGTCCTTCTACAATGTTAGGGACGAGTGAGGAAATGACGAAACACACCTGATCGACCCAGATCGCAATGTGGGACAGGCGTTAATAAATAATCGCACACTGGCTTGTGCAGATGGATTGGTATCACCATCGATCGCGACGCTTTATTATTTACGGTGTGATTCTAGAGCGGCGCACTTGCCAGCTCGCCCTTGCACAGCCATATTATCTACGCAAGGACAAGGAGTAAAGTGTAGCACGGTTGCGACGGTACAACGAATCTGCGTTGCGGTGCATCGAAAAAAGTCGTCGCACTTATTACCGAGACCCAAAGAAATATACAGAAAAGAATGAGTGATTGGCTATTGGAAGGAGTTACGAAATTATAGGATATTTGCGCACGGAAAAAGATGCTTCCAGTAAAATGCTTGCTATTAATCGAAGACTGTTGAGGATTAAAGATATATGATAAAAAGTTTTTATAAACGTAATTTTGAAAAATTTTTTGAGAAACCGACGCATAAAAAGTTGCAAAAAATTAATTTTCTTAAAAATTATAAATAATTTTAAAAAATGTTACTTTAAAAAAAATCACGTTTTGTCATGATTTGGTGAAAATCAAACAAGTTTTTTTAAAAATTCCTACGACACTCTTTTCGTAAATGGTAACGTTATTGATTTAACTTCCAAACAAAATAAAAAATTTTTTTGGAAGTAATAGCAAGAAAATCAAGTTTTTCGTAAAATTGTAGTTTCATTAATTTAATACTTTATAAAGAAGATTTTTAGGTCTTTTGTGATATTCAATTTATAAATATTTTTAAGACATATACTATTGTTTAGTTTACGTGATAAATAGAAAAAAATATTGATACTCTTTATATCAATATTTTACCTTTAATTATTTTGAAAAAGTGTTATATACAGACAGAATATCATGTCACTAACCTTTGTGCATACAAATTTTATTCTCATCTTGGCATACATTTCATTATCCTTAATGATATGCAAGTTTACCTTTTACAGCTTTATGCTATCATAGCACTTGTTATTTAATACAACACTTTATACTAATTAGGCTAATTATTATTATTATAGCATCTAATTTTGTTTTCCTTATTCTAACTATAAATGTCATTATGCAATCGTTAAGTTTTTTAAGTTTGTAATTAAAAATGTAAATATTTTTACATTTACACAAAGTCTTTAATCATTAATTAACATTAACTATTAATTATTATTAGAAATAAACATTAATATTATCCCGAATAGGTAGAAGTTATTTGGACTAACTGTTTATTAGTGGAATATCTGCTAGCTGTTAGATGATTAAAATAAATTCCCTTCAAAATTAATAGAACAAGCATACAGTTGTATTGCAAGTAAATTGCATGAAGTACACTTTACATTTATAATTGTAAAATTAAAATGACGTGTATTAAATAAGTAATATTATTTTCAAAAAAATCAAAAAATGTTTTTAAAAAGTTATATCATAAGTACCTACCTACATACATATGTACAGATGTCTAAAAATTGTAAAGAATCTCAAATTCTTTATTAATATTAATTTTAAAAAGTACCTGAATGTCTTTAAAACTTTTTATCCTATAAATAAAATTAAAAAACTCATCCTGTTGAAATGAAGTGAAGAGAGCTTTGAGACACAATTTTTAACGACTCTCTTTTAACGGACAGTGAAGAATTTATCTCGATTATGTCACTTGTTTTCGTGAAATAATAATGTTTGATTGAATTGAAACCGTCACGTACACGCCGACGAGATTCGTTAGTGAAAACGTTACTAACAAACCACGGCGTTTGAATAGGGAACAATGAAAATTTTAAAATGTGTGACTTTATTATCGGTTCGTACGCGAAAACTCAGCAAACTGACGTATAGAGATGTTGAAGATAAAATGACGGTTTTTTTTATTCTCACTGTAATATCTTCTCACATTCGACGCTTTTCAGAGCCGCCTTTTGAAAATACATATTCTAACATTTTAATTTTTCTATATAATTATAACTATAAAATTTTATACATATTCTTGTAATACATTTATTAATTAATAATTATATATATTGAATTATAAATTTGATAGATTTTTATTACATCAAAAAGCATATAAATCTTTGAACTTATTAAAACATAATCATGTAATAAAAGGATAATTGTCAATATTTAATACATATTTTTAAGGATGTAGCTGAGATATTTCAAAATGATAAGAAAGTTATGAAAAAATTATAGATTATTTTAAATCGCACTTAAAAATAATAACAAATTTTTTTGTGACGGTTTATTATCTGGATCATAAGTTATTTTAAAAAATAAGTAGTAGTACTTTTTTAAATCTGTGCTCTCATATAGAAATGTGTGTGTGTGTGTATGTGTGTAAATATATTATAAAATAAATAACGAAAGTCTCAATTTTTTATATAAGTGTACTTTATATATAATATTTAAGATTACTTATGTAAAATTACATTGCATAAACTAGTTGTCCAGTAAATAAACAAAATATTTATTTGTTCTTTGTAACTAATCAGTGAATCACAATGAAACTTTGCATAAGTTATTTATTATTTTCAATACTTAAAGTATTTATTTAAAAAATTTAGATTTTTGTTATCATTTTTTAAATTTTGGTTTATACAATAAGAACATATATAATAACAAACAATATAAATAAAATATAAAAATGTGTTATTTAATAATAAATACAGAATGTTATGAACATAATTTTTATATGTATATAGTTTGTGTAAAGTATAAATGTTAATACAATAAAGTATAATGTTACATATGTAAAAATGATTCAGATACATCCTTAAAAATGTAGGTATTTAAAAGACGTACAATATAATTCTAAAGAATATAAATCACAACAATGTAAATGCCTGCAAAAACATATTGGGTGTTTTATAAAAGACACTAATCTAAATCTAAAATAAATAATTTCAGATTAGTATTTTTTAATACATATATCTAATAAAATTTATAACATGAATATCCAGTGTAAGTTCTTACAGAAATTTACATTGTTGTAGTTTATTTAAAAACATATTAGGTGTTATTTTTAATCTATATTTTTTAAACCAACATCACATAATAATAGAATAAGAGATCGGCAAAAAAAGAATTACGCAAACGATTACAATGGATACTGTACCTAAAGTTCTATTATTAGAAAATTATAATTAAATAGAAAATAATATTTCAGTTTATATTGATAAGTAGTTAAAACCAATAAAAAACAATGACGATTTGCTGTGTAATTACTAATATATGTTGCATATTTATGAAATTATATTTTTAACAAATGGTAAAAGTTGCAAGTCAATTCGATCATGCATAAAACATGTTCGCAATAGAATAGCTGTGTATTTATGATATGCTATATTTAGTATACTAGTGAAATATATGAAATAGCATCGATCCATTTGTTGTTAATTAACGTGCGATGGGGCACGCTCGATTGTCACGACACGTCAAACGGAAGCACGATGGTGCGATGGTGCAAGCGGATAAAGGAAGGGAGGAAAAATGAACAAGGTGCACAAATATATACGTCGATATAGATATAGAAATGGGGCCGTATGCATAATGGATATCGGGCCGTTTATAAACGCCGGTCGGTTTATACTAGGCGATGGTTTCCTCGCAATCAGGTTCAATCTCTTCCTTTTCTTGCACCGCGCCGTTACATCAATTCCGTTACGATCGAAGAATGATCGAGGGTGCCGTTTTATCTCGCTTCGAGTGGTCAGGCTAATTGTGCATTCATTTCGTTACGGCGAGAGGAGTTACCGAATGAAAAATTGCGAAAGGAAAGATGCTCTTCGTCGAGTAACATAAATCTGTTTGCTTAGATCGGAAGTCGACGACGGATTAATTAAGAAGCAACCGAAGTTCGTTACGCTAATTGCGTTATGCTAATTGGTTTTTACAAATCTGCTAACAGCTAGTGTGTAATCATACGTTAATTGATTTGATGAAAAGAAAAAAGTTTATCGACTGAAAATCTTTATCAATGTAAAATGAATAACGAAAATTATTCAACTATAGATAATTAAATTGTTATTTACAAAATACATGGTTGAGGTTAGTGATAAAAATTTATAACATAAAAAACATGTACTATAACCCGTCAAAATTTTAATTAAAATTTTAAATTTAATAGTTTATTATTAAAAATATTAAACGCACAAATAAATTTACAAGTTGCAAGCATTTGCATTTGACAATGTTTCTAAAATATGTAGTTTAGTCTCTATGTTATAATTTGTTCTCAGATATTTATAACTGTTATACATAAATAAATATTTTGTTATTTAACCGTAAAAAATTGCAAAAGTTCATATAAACAATTTATTCTCTGTGCACCGAGGAAAATCCGGCAATAATTTTTTATTTTGAAAATAATATATCCCAAAACGTACTGTTGAATATTAATTTCTATTGTAATATACTTTTTAATGTATTTTCAGTTTATATAACATACAATTATTATCGCAAAAATTTTTTAACGTTTTTTATTTTGTAATCGATATATTGTGATTCCATTTTAATTAAATAATTAATTTATACTTCTCTACAAACTGTATAGTTTAAGATAAATACATAGTTAGATAAATACAAGCATAGAATTAAAACGCATTATGTATTTTATTTTAGTAAAACGTATAAATACGTAACAAATAAATACATATACCTATATATTTAAGAATTGAGTATATTATCTATTGAAAATTATAGCTATTAGAAAATCCAAATTTACTTATATTTAAACAATAATACTTAGTTTTTGAAAATTTATTATTTTGTAATTATCATTATAAACATGCAACGATGAAGAAAATTATTTTGTAATTATTAATGGCTCAAATTATGGTTTGTATATACATGCTCTCAAGTGAATGACTATAAATTCCTGATTCTCAATGGCTTGCAGTTTAAATGCAGGCAACATCGTCTGCAGAACGGCGAGACTACAGAAATCGTGAATTTACGTTAATTACAATCCAGCAGCATTCAGTTATAAATGACGTAGCTTTATGTAGGATGCATGTAAAATAATTACAACTGTCCCGATATCTGCTTTCATAGCCATCGTCGATTAATCGTAGGGTGATCCGATAAATGTTCCATTTCAGCGTATGCGGGATCCAGCATTTCCAGAGAGCAGGGCACAGGCATTTGAATCTATTTCAAAGTACGTACTACGTTGTGGTTACATTCTCCACGGTGGGCTATGGGGATATCGTACCGGACATTTGGCCTTCGCAACTTTATATGGTCATTATGATCTGCGTGGCTCTCATAGTTTTACCAACACAGGTGCGTATATAACATTATATATTCATAAATATCAATAAATTGATAGATATTTTATAAGTTTGAGACATAATATACATATATGAAATTTAACATATTCTGGTATACATATATTTGTAATATGAATTGTCAGAAGACTGTAAATATTATATGTATCTAGTTTCAGAGTTTTAATCTAATCGTTATTTGGCCTTATATTTGATTTTTTATTAAAAAATTAAGTTTAAAAAGTAATAAAATCTAATTTAATTCTTTTGTATATGATAGATATATTATTGAATTGCATTATTGATACATGGAATCGCATTTTATTGACTGATCTGAAAATTTAAAAGACATATGTAAATACACATATTGTGTATAATTTATTAAAAAAAAGTACATGTAAAAATAATTCTTTATGGTTGGTCGTAGTAATATAATACTATTCTGCAAAAAGATGCTAGTATTCTAACAAAATCGCGTAAAGGTGTAGTGCTGCTCTAAACTCGTATTCATCTCGTTTAATGTGCGTCAGTTGTGGCCGTTACAATGACGTCCGCCTCATGGACTTCCTTTATAGACGTTATTTTCGAGTCACGCCCTAGGAAGCCGTAAATGTACCGAAACAAGACTCGTCTTACCGACCATATTGCTACGCGGTTGACCCTCGTTGTTTTACGAATATTTATTATTCCGGTCGTTAGGAATGTAACGCTTTTATTTCTCATGTACGAGAAATGTGCGTCGAGCAAGAGATCAAGTTCTATGTATGCTTCTATGTCATCATAAAAAGAATATTGATTCCGCAAATAATATGCGATGCAGATTGTTAAGAATCAGAAATAACGGTATCGTTTAATGAACTCAGTTAATTTTTTTCTAATTAAGATTTTAATAAAGAGTCAGTTAAGAAATTAGTTTACGTTAAGAATTAAAGAATCCTCTTTTTTATTATAGTTAACATTTAATAGGAAACAAATATAATAATTATTATTATTAATATTAATTTTTATATTATTTAACTTCAAAATATATCTATAAATCCAGCTATTCAGATATGTAATATTATAATTATGAAGATATATATATATATATATAAGAGAAAAGTATAAGAGAATTTTAATTAAATTCAAGCTCGTTTCAGAATTTATCATTATTTCTCTATTTCTTTAATATTCGTAATCCTATATCGACAGCATTAATGTTATCTGCGTTGTCTCTTTGCTCTAAAGAATCTGAGATCTGGGATTGGGTTGCAAGAAAAGACATTTATCGATCTGACAACTGCACGTGCTGAGATTTGTGTATTCTCCAGGATGCATATTACCATGGCAACTTTTCTTTTGCAATTGATCGTTGTAAATATCAAGAAAACTTTCTATTAGCTTGAGCCTTTCACATTACTATACGTCAAAGTCTCGTTAGCCATGTTATTTGCGAATATTACCTCATATCACGTTATATATTGTGCATTATATTATATAAGAAATTGTGCTTTTTTCGAAATATTTTGTGTATAACCATATATACAAGATATTTAATAATTATTTCATTCGTGTGCAGACAAAATAAATTAAACTGAGTAGAAAAGTTCTGTCTTTTTTTTTGCAATAATTGAATTTTTGCAATAATTAAAATTTTTCGCAAAAAGCAACAAATCTAACAAGTAAGAAGATAAATTTTCGAGAAATAAAAAACTTCTTATCTTCAAACTGTTTATTATATAAATGTGGTAATTTTTCTTCAAATAGGTGTACAGGGTGATAAAAAAAACCATTCAAGATTTATATGGTAGATAATACACCATACTGAATAAAAAAGCCTAAGTAAAGATCGAAAACTCAACCGTTTCTAAGATATAAACAAAAATGTGTATATAAGAACAAAGTTTTGATGAAGAACGACGCATTTAAAAAAGAAGAAAAAATTTCTGGACTTGTTTGATTCTTACTGAAATTTTATGTTTGCTACCAGTTTTTATCTTGTAATAGTTTTTAGTTATCTGTTTTTACAATATTAACAAGGATGAAAAAGGAAAAATACGAAAATAGCAATTTAAAACAATCACAGAAAATCAAATATTCGATCCTGATTTAATTATTAACCATTGAATTGATTTAGCGCTTAATGAAGATTCGATCGACCAAAGAATATTATTAATTGCACAAGAGCAACTCGTGTCTACTCATTGTCTGTCGGCGTCGACTGATTGCATAGCATTCAATACAGAAAGCCTCGCCGATCTCTGTAATTTGTCTGTCAAATTGCCTGCCAATCGCACACGAGATATGTGCCAATTTGTACGGGTCAACACGATGTGTCAACCTCCTTTCTCTTCGTGTCTATCTCTTGCGTTTCCGTACTCGATTAAATTTGGTTTTGGACGATGGAGTCACGTCATTGTCGAAATAGCATAGACGTGTTAAAATAATTCAATGTGAAAGCCCGTATCTTTGCAAAGGAGAAGCTATTCTGTCCTATTAGTCCTTGAGTGACGAAATTTTACGGGAGCAATAAAAAATTTGCAAGTAAAAATGCAATGTACGATAATATACTTATCTATATGCTATTATAAAGGTGCTTATATGTAAAAGATATTAAAATTATCACAATCAATATTTCCATATTGGTTAAAAAAAATTTCAATACATTTATAAAAATGTTTTCTTGTGAATCTTTGTACAAAAATTTTGTGTTTATAAAGATTTTAATAGATTATTAATATAGTACAGAATGCAATATATATAAATCAATTTAATTTTTTATTTAATATAAAGTATTTTTTTTTACAAAGAATATAAAACTTATATTACATATTACATATTTATCATTTATATTTAGTATATAAACAATAAAAATCTTATTGGACCGTATATGTGAAAACACCAATAGGAAATAAAGACTCATAACGGTCGAAGCTGTATCTTTAATGCTTAAATAATTCCATGTGAATTTGTATATCCTATATATGTATATACATATATATTATATTTATGATCATTTGAGCTGCGCGCCGAATTAATTTTTTTCCCCGGACTTAGAAATGCAAACTAAAAAGCATTAAATTTAATTGTAATATTATTGCTACTGTAAAGAGATCTTAAAGGAGTGCTGGAGTGACCTCAAATTATCGCCATTAGTCGTATAAAAATCTCCGAATTAACTGAGCGAAATCAAAATTCCTTTTACTGGATTAAAGTAGACGCAAAATTAAGGGGTAGTGCAGTGAACTTTGTACACTAAAATAAAAAAAAGTTAAGTATTGTAATTTTTTTAACTTCTTTTCGATTTTAATATAAGATCCACTGCACCACCTTTTAATTTTGCGTCTACTTTAATTTCGCAAGAGGATTTTTTGTTCCATTTAGTCAATTCGAAGAATTTTTATACAACTGTAATGTCAATAATTTAGTCACTCCAGTATCTCCTTAATATGGAAATCTGTAAATAAATTTATTTATTGCAAAAAATATTATCTCAGCCGGGAGGTCGAACCCAGATTTCTTGCGAACCAGCATTCCGTGCAAGGGTCCTGAGCCTTTAGACCACTGAGACCTTAGTAATATTCTTCGCAATATATAAAATAAAATACAATTTTATACCTCAGAAGTAATGAAAGGATTGCACGATAAAAAAAGATTTGAAACAGAAATGATAAAAATAAAAAAGATTTTATTCTATTTTTTCAATATTTTTAATATAAACAGCTTCTGTGGAAAATAAGCATATAAACGTATAATTTTATTTTTATTAAAACGAAATTATATTTTTGTTTATTTATTTGATCTATTAATCTAATAAAATTTATATATAGAATAACGCGATTTCCTATTTTGATTTATTATGATTTATGCAAATATAAGGTAAATATTAGTTGATTGCATAATAATCTCATGTTGATTACAGTTCGAACAGTTAGCATTCACATGGATGGAGAGACAGAAGCTTGGTGGCTCGTATTCATCACACAGAGCGCAAAGCGAGAAGCACGTGGTAGTTTGCAGTACGACACTGCAAGCCGACACCATTATGGACTTTCTAAACGAGTTTTACGCCCATCCCTTGCTGCAGGTTAGGCGACGAACGAATTACATGTCTTGAATATTTCATTATGCACTAGACGATTTGTGATTTTGTAAAAATTCTTTATCAAGCTTTCAGTTTATCATAGTTAAAGTAGCTGACGCAATTAAATTTAAAATTGTTGTCATCGAACTTAATTTTAATCACGAGTACAACGCGATTTGTAAAAATTAAAAATAAATTGCTGAATGGGATATAAAAATGCAATTATTGTAAAAAAAATAATTTTAATTTTATTTTTTTATGAAATAATTACGAATAAAAATATCCAATATATTCCTGGTGCGCTTATAAAGATCTACGGTATTGCAATGACTTAAAAAATGATATGGAGAGCGTTAATTAATTGTATTATTTATCTTTCTATACGCTTTCGCTTTTATTTATTTTATCATTTTTAATGTTAATGATTGAAAATGATCTGAATACGAGTAGGACTATTATGTGGTGCTTTTATCACCGATGGAACTCGATACCACAATGCGGATGATCCTGCAAGTGCCAATCTGGGCGCAGAGGGTAATCTACATACAGGGCTCGTGCCTGAAGGATGGTGATCTTGCGAGAGCCAGGATGAACGAGGCAGAAGCTTGTTTTGTGCTGGCAGCGAGAAATTATGCTGACAAAACCGCTGCTGATGAACACACGATACTCAGGTCAGCGATAAATGAAAATTGTTTAGTATAACTTTCGTTAATAAAGTTTATAATTGCTGTTGTAAATTCCATCTTCTTTTTACTTTTCTTTTTTCTTAATAAGGGTATCACGTTATGGGGATTAAACATTGCAATTCTAATATTATTCCCGACGATCTATTTTACGATCAATCTCAGACATTTTTCATTTAAGTTTTACTTCGGAGTTAAATAGAAGTTAAGCTTCCCTGTTGACCTTAATCACTTAACTTTCTTTACTTTCAAATTCAATTGTAAAGCGCAGGTGACTTGTAAGCGAGCACCTTAAGACACCGGCTTTCTGTTCAGTAATTCTAATTAAGTCCTGAATTGGTAAAAGATCCGTAGATAAAATAAAATAGGAAAAATATGAAATGTATTCTAGATGTTAAAATTTTTATTCAAGAAATAATCAAATAATATTATACAAATAAAAATATGTAGTTTATATACGATTAAAAATATACAGGGTGTTTCCAAATTAAATGGCAAAACTTCGGGAGCGTGTAGAGGAGTAAAAAACTAAGAAAAAAAGTCCTATAGACATATGCTCCTTTTTGCTTTGTTTCGCAGGAAATCACGAAAAAAGAAAAAAATATATTTAA
>NW_017257409.1:2083787-2097424 GCF_001594055.1 Mycetomoellerius zeteki | reverse complement strand
CATCTAATTGAAACCACATTTCAGTACGTTGTTGTAATGGGATGTTTTCTAAATAGTCAGAAAATTCATTCTCCAAGAAATTTAGAAAACGGTCCCCATTTAATCTTGCAGGTAAAAAAAACGGTCCCACTAAAACGTCGTTCCAAATTCCAAGCCAGACATTAACAGAAAACTCTTGCTGAAATTTGTATTCTCTAACAGACCTGGGATTTTGATGAGCCCATAATTCCTTTGATTAATTATTCCACCTCTGGTAAATGTTGCCTCATCTGACCACATTATTTTAGATGGAAATAAAATATCATTGTGGCATGTCTGAAGGTACCAGTTACAAAAGTTCAATCTGTTCCAATGATCTTGAGGTAATAAATTTTGCACTTTTTGAATGTGGTAGGGATAGCGATTATCTCCTTTTACAGTTCGCCAAATTGTTTGTGGTGACACTCCCAATACAGCCGACGCATTCCGAACGCTGGTCTCAGGATGATTGTCAAAATGTTGTAAAATACGATTCCCTGCCTGCAAATCTCTTCGTAACGCTGCTTGAAATCGGTTGTTTTCTTGTCGAATTGAAAATGTTCCAGTCTCTCGCAATCTATTAAATGTCAACATAAACACTCTTCGGTTTGGCACTCTTCTGTTTGGAAATCGTCGTGCATATTCTCGCACCGCCTTTAAAGCATTACCGTTGCAGAAACCGTATACAAAAACCATATCAGCATATTCACTATTAGAATACGTACGCGGCATATTGCAAAAGACAAAATTCATCTACTGTTAAAGGCTTTCAAAGAGCGACTGACAAATTCATAACAGAAAGTGGAAAATGTAATCAAATATGTCGGTGCTAGATATGGCAAGAAATGTAAACATTTTTTTTCGATTTCTCTGAAACGGAGCAAAAACGAGCATATGTCTATAGGACTTTTTTTCTTAGTTTTTTACTCCTCTACACGCTCCCGAAGTTTTGCCATTTAATTTGTAAACACCCTGTATATATGAGTTGAAAATATATATGTTTAAAAAAATTCTTTTCCATATTAAGCACAGAATTATCTTGAATAATTTGAAAAAAAAATTGCATTTAAATCTCACAGAAAATTGATTTTGACAATTGTAGATCATGGGCGGTGAAAGATTTTGCGCCCATCGTTCCTCAATATGTTCAAATCTTCCGTCCGGAAAACAAGCTCCACGTGAAGTTCGCGGAGCACGTGGTGTGCGAGGATGAATTTAAATACGCCCTTTTGGCAAATAATTGCACATGTCCCGGCGCATCGACGTTGGTGACCTTGTTGCTACACACATCTAGGGGACAGTAAGTGCTGCTCAAAATGTATCATAAAGCATAATTAGATACAAATTTAGCCATACAAATTTAGCCATACAGTAGCCACATGCACGTTTTGTAGTATATACGATCATTGATTGTTCTACATTTCAATATTTATTTAATCTTTAGACACACACACACACACATATATATAATGAGAGGATTAATTTTAATTTCAATACGATGAAATGTATATATTACCAAATTACAAATATACATATATATATATATGAGATTTTAAAATTTTATTAAATACTGCAATGCATTTTACAAAATAATATGCTATGAAATATGTTATTTTATACTAGGGATGCATCAGATCGTAAAATTACCGGATACCGGATATCGGATATCCGATATCCGGTCGGATATCCAACCCGGATTTCGGGAAACTGTCTTCTAAAAAAAAACAGAAGAAGGATTGTAGAGAAAGAATTGTAATTTTGCAACAATATATACGATATTAATATGGCATTATAAATATGCATACATACTCATTTCTAAAACATTTATATAATAACAAATCAGCAATTTAATGATATAAAATTTCAACCGGATATATTCCCGGATATTAATGATATCCGACTATCCGGTCGAATAGTAAAAAAAGTACCAAATATTACCGGATACCCGATACTTTCTAGATATCTGGTGCATCCCTATTTTATACTATTGTTTACTCTGTATAATTTTATGTTTTGAACGTCACGTAGTATAAAGATTACATAAAGACGGAAAAATTGTGAATTGAAATCTTTCTCTTGACAGAGAAGGTCAACAATCACAGGAAGAATGGCACAGGTTATATGGTAAATGTTCCGGCAACGAGATTTATCACATAATTCTCGGCGACTCCCGCTTTTTCGGAGAGTACGAGGGAAAATCTTTCACCTACGCGTCCTTCCACAGCCACCGGAAATACGGGGTTGCGCTTGTCGCAGTCAGACCGGCGGTTTTTTTTATCCTGGTAATCTCGCGACACATTACCGGTGTCTTTCCTTTTTCTTGGGTACTTATTCCAGCTTTTTATTTCTTGAATAAAATAAAAAAATAAATAAGAAAAGATCTTGAATAACAAGAGACATTGAAATTTCGATTTGATATTTTGCCTTCTTTTATACAATTTTTTGTCAATTTGTTGAAAAATGATTAATTATACATCAGGAAATATTATAAATATTATAATAACTAAAAAAAGGAACAATAAAAAATAAAATGTTTAAATAATTTGATTAAATTTTATAAATATGTAATAAAAGGCCGCCACATAATACGTGCGCCAATTGTATACTTCTGTACGCAGGACCACGACATATAATGAAAAAGACCGATACTTGCTACTACATGAGCATCACCAAAGAGGAAAATTCCGCGTTCGTGGTCGCGAATAATCAAGGTGGTATTGGCGAGGCAACGCAGGTGATCGTCGAAACAAAGACGGACGCAACATCTGCTAATAACGGGTCGACAACGAGTACCCCGACGACCAACGCTGTAACGGCGACCATGAATTCTACAGGGGTAACATCGGCGACAACGACGACGACTACCACCACGACGATATCGACCAGCTGCACCGGTTGCGGTGATGGGAACGGTACAGCAATGAGCAACGGTGCCAACGCGCACCAACGATTTTCCAACAGTTGTAACATTGCGCTGAGCGAAACACTCTGCAGACAGGAGACCTGCACGGGGCCCCGTGTGCAAGACCGATCGAACGGTCTCCAAGATCACAGGGCCCCGTTGCCACCGCAGGTTATTTTGCAGGTCCTCCCTAGCACGCCCATACCAACCCAACACTACAACTTACTCGCATCCAATGTCCACCGTGAGTGTCGCATGCGCCTCGCTATGCTTCTTCTTTTTCTTCTTTTTCAATTTTTACTTTCATCTCTCTTATTTCGCTTTAAAAAGTACGATATTATTAGTTCGTCAGATCATGCCTTTGAAGATATTCAGAATTTGGAAAAATAATTAATATAGATATCTATATTAATATAGATAACAATAGTATAGATTAATTACTAATGATTAATTAGTAGAGCTATAGACTCAAAAAATTTCAAAAATTTGATTTTAAGAAGATTCTAATATAATTTTTATGAACGAACGGAAAATTTTACACAATCTGATCAGGCCTGATTGATACCTAATAATTAAATTTGAATTACTTATTATTTATTTGATTTAAAAAATTTTGCTCTTTGAAAGCCAATATCTTTATTTCCAAGTGATTTTTTTAGAAATTATTAAAGTTATCACAATGTTAAAACCGAAGTTTTGAAGCAAAAGTATTTCAGAATAAAACTGCTCCATACAAAGAGTCAATGATTCAAAATAAGCACCTGTTCACAAATGGTATGAACATGAAAATATTTAACAATTTCTTAGATTTATATCTTTTTTTAGCACTTTTATTTGTTGCACTAATAGGCATTGTTAAATATTGCTTAAAAAGTTATCTATAACGTTTGTATTTGTTAAGTGTTCGTATATCATCACAACACATACACGTACACATACATAAAACATAATGCTTTACAGCTGTGAATGTAAAGTCGCAGTAATAATTAATAAAATAGTGAGCACTGTTTTTAGAAAAAGAAGGAACAGTGGTTTTGCAATGCAAGTTTATGAGTAATTTTTTTTATTAATTAAAAAATTGCAACAATTTGATGTACATATATTACAAATTCTTTTAAAATATTAATATTTCCATTTATCATTTATAGAAATTCACAACATTGTAAAATATAAATTCTGTTAATAATAATCTATCGATAAGTAATAGGTATAATATTAGTCTTATAATATACGTAGATATAAATTAATATTAAAAAAAATTATAAATAATTTAAATAATTAGTAGACTTAACGTAAAGATTTACCAATTGCACAAGAATTATAACTTTGTTCACAAAGTTTTTTGACCTTAAATTTCACTTTGTGCTATTCCATTATAATATAAAGCGAAATTACGTGGAAGATTCGGGATAACAAGGCATATCGAATCACACGTGCGATTAAATATTTATATAAGCGTTGACCAAAAATTAACCGACTGAAATGTCGAACCATTCCTTCCTCTTCATTTATGCCTTTATTGATGTGGTTTATGCTTGTACATCGCTTTATGTGTAATCTGCGTGCATATACTATTCATGCACCATTCAGCAGTCGTCATCAACGATCTTCAATGCAGTTTCTGAATAAGAAACTGCAAAGCTATAGTGTAAAATATTGCTCGCTTTTTTACGAGCTCTATGTTCGGCATTCAAGGTAATCTTCCATATAGATTTCGGTTGCGATATAATCGATACGCATTAAGATAATAATTTAATATGCCATCAGTTAATCAACATATTCAAAAATATGAGAAAGTAAAAATAGAAAAAAAAAGAATTGAAATAAACATGAACATAAATGATTATAAAAATTTGTATAAAATTTAATATATTATAATATCTCAGAAATTGTATTTCATACGAGTATAGAGAGTATTAATTAAATTAATAATTTCTAAATATATATTTTTGTCATTATAAACAATTATTTTATTAAATTAAGAAGAGATATCAAGCTTCAGTTATAATTATAAATGAATTCATTTTTAAACGTTTTTTATTTATTATTATTTTTTATTAAAAGAAATGTTTCAGTATTAACTTTGAATTTGAAAGTAAGAAATTTTTTTTTTAAATGCAATTGATTAGTTGCTTTACACCGATTCTCAGATAATTCTCACTTGTGACGTCATAACTCAGTTGAATGCGCGTTCCTTTTGCATTCTGACAAGTGAGATTTAACTGAGTTGTTGCCTACAATCTGCACAAGATCGAGACCGTGCTTTAGTGAGTCTCGTAATCTCGCTTTAAAAGTGAGGTTATGAACAATATGAACTTGTGTTGTCTTGTGATAACTTTTTACCAAAGTAAGCAAATAATGACGTCATTAATTTGAGTATGAAATACTAGCTCACTTCAGACTCAGTTTCACTTGTGTGCAAATGGAAAACAACTATTAACTTGCTATTGATGCCAAAAAATTGTTAATCTTGAAAAAATGTTTATTTAGGATAGACTTATTTGGTATATTCTTATTTCTTTTTAAATTTTTACAACATAAAACACTAAAGTATACAGATATATATTACTACGTGATTTGGTGTAAAAGACACTGAATGCTTAGTGTTGAGAGAATATGTAAGTATAGGATTATTTGTATGTAAAACAAAGAAATATAAAATAACTTTTAATAATTTTTATACCAGAAGTGTGCAAACGAAAATTCAAAATGTGCATACATATGCAAATGATAAGCAATCGAATGAACAATGGAAAGTTAATTTTTTCAAAAATTGGAGGGCAACTTCACATGAGTATGAAATAGCGTTCCTTTTCTCAACACAGAATTATCGAATTATTTCCATTCTTAAATTACATTATGTCTCTTTTATTAACATTTATCGGCTATTATGAAGACATTTCTTTTGACGTATCCGCAATTTCGTAGGACCATTGAATATTATGAGGATCAATTTCGATATTAGAATCACTCATCGCGGTCAATCTTATATGTTACAGCGACTTATCTCGATCCCGGCGGATTCGGGGATTCGAGGCAATGCTTAAAAGAGGGAGGATCGACGCCACAAACGCCTATCACGGGAAATCATCTTGATGTGCCACGATCTCTCGATCCGAATCCAAATCTGCTTAGTCCAGAAATTCTAATGCAAAGGAGAGGTCAGTTTTATTTATTAGTCGTTTAATGCACCAAAGAATACTTTCCAATTAGAGAAAAAAGTATATTAACTCTTTTTTTATTGTATACTAAAAGAAAGTTTTTAAACAAAAATTGTGTCAAATATAAAATTTTGCTATCTGATCTTATAATATTATAGCTTGTCATTTTTGTAAAAATTTGTTTTAGTTTCTTATAATCTTTCTATAATTTAAATTTAAAAACTGATGATTGAAAATCATTTAAAATAATGTTGAACAAAATTTTATTAAAATTTATTCTTGTGCATTTGATATACCTTTGCGTGAAATATATTAGTTTGAAGCGCTTTTAATTGTATTTCCATTGATAATATTTTTATTTTTGCAGTTATTTTAACAAATAGTTATGCAGTTCGTATTATACATCAATGTTTGTATGATACTAACGAAATTAAAATATCTATTTATTAAATAGTTGGCTAACATCCTCCTTCTTCATCTCAAGTTGATGCGATCAAAATAAAATTATCATATAGTATGCAAGTTTGTTTAAAATAAAACAAACTTTTTCTGAAGTATAATATTTTTAAGATATGGTAAAACATACTCTTTTGTCAATTAAATGTCTTCATAAAGTATTTAAATACTGTTCCCATGCTGAAAATTTAAAATTTCATGGCTTTGAATTTTCCTAAAATAAAACATAATTGAATACGAGTTACTTCTTATTATAATGAATTCTTAATTTTTAATATTAAGTGCACTGAAAAAAGAAGTGTTTAATTTTAAGATATTAAAATGTTTTATATTTGACTCCATTTTTTAAACACTTAAAGATGTTTTAGTTTTAAACTTTTTAAATAGACAAAATAATACGTGTTTGGATTTAAAACACTATACGTTTTAAATCCAATCACGTAGTGTTTTATCTATTGAAAATATTTAAAACTAAAACATCTTTAAGTATTTAAAAAATAGGGACGAGAATAAAACACATTTCTTTTTACAGTGTAAAATTAATTTTAAAGAAATAAAAGTTGCCTTTTTTTAACCAAAATTTTTTGTAATTGAATAAAAAATATATATGTCTGGCTATTTATTATATATATTTTCGAATTTTAATTCAATAAATTACTTATCTATTGAATTAAAATTAAATTACTATTTATCAAATTGCGTAATTAAGAAAACTATAATTTTAAGTATTAAATATTTATATAGTAATAAGGCCGTTTAAATTTATACAAAGAAAATATTAATTAAACCAATATTAAATCAATAATAAATCAGTTAAGTTAATACTATAAATCAACATATTTATCATATTAAACGCATTTAGGTTCAAAGATAAATTTTTTTATATATAATAAATCATAATAAAGCACAATATATAAATTTTAAAAACGTAAAAGAAGTATCGATATAAGTTAACAAGATATTTCGTATATTAAAGAGGGAGAGAAAGAGAGATATTTTGTTGGCAATATTTTAGGAAGCAGAAGACCAAGTATTCTACCAGTACCAGATATGTTGACAAGCTCGACGTTACATCTCCCTGGTCAAGAATCCTTAGACCACGAAGCTGACGAGTCTGAAGATGAAATGGATGATGATGTTCCTTGGAGATCGCCAAGCGAGAAGATCGCGTAAGTATTTTGTCTTTTTCTCGTCTTCCATCGTGATACATAACATCGAGGGATATCTATACTACAGCACGAAGAAGCTTATTGAGAAATAAATCGGATAGAGAAAATTATTAGCAGGAATTTTTTTGTCCTTTCTTCTCTTCTTCCGAATTGTTTAATATACGTTGTGAATATATCGACTTTAAGCACAATTGCAAAATTTTCTAAGGACAAATAATTTTGCACTTTGTCTCGCGCACCTGCATGATACGGTCTTGTGCAACGGATTTTTTATTTATGTGCATTATAAACGTATCTCTTATATACTTATGCATATTGAATGTATTTTATATTTTTTGTATCTGCACACTATTAATACATCTAAAGATAAGTAACTTGTTAAAGAAAAATCTGAAATTTTCGAAAATGAATAAATAAATAAATAATAATTTAATTATGTTATAATAATTTAATTAATAGATAATATTAATTTGTACTAGTCTTATTACAATATAAAATAATTCTTGATTTATTTTTATAAATTTCTTTAAAAAAGAACAAAAAGTGAAATTAGTTAGATTTTATTTTTATAAATATATAACGGTATCATACATATAACGGTATCATAGATCAAATTGGATAAAAATATTAAAGTACTTTTATGCAATTCACTTTTCTGATACAATTTATATATTTTTGAACATACATATTGATATTGCTTTTTTGCGCATAAATTAATTCTTAGTATTTAAAATTGTATTCACACACATTAGACTTGAATTGGATTTCTTTTGTAGTGAATCTTTTATCGAAATTGTCTTGTGAAATTAACAAAAAAAGAGGAAATAACCGCACAATATTTTATTTATTAGAAATAATTTTATTTTATATTTTCTTTAAACTTAATAAGTAGAATTCTCATGAACAAATAATGACGTTATATTTTTGGCTACTAATTTTTTAAATTTCATTTTATACATTATCGTGAAATTCTGAAAAAATCTCTGCTGAATTACATTGAAGATGGGGTCACTCATCATCACTCATATTTTTTTTATAAAAGCCGTGCAACGATTCGACGCGTTTTTAATTTAATGACACATCATGTTAAAACGCGGACGCGTCAGAAGCCATTGTAGCGTTAATTCTATGCCATCGAAAAATAGGATACTTACATAGGTATATTCTGGGAGTTATATGAATATGCTGTGTACCTCCTGGCTCTTCACGATATGCTTTCATCTTTATCTTACGTTCTCTCGACAACATGATCATGTCAGCAAGTTAGTGTTAGTTCGCGTGGGCGTAAGTGCTGACAGTGTAATGAAACGACCTATATTTGCACCCTCTAACTTTTACGCAATAAGCAAAAATGGTTGCAATTAGAAAATATCGTTCCATTAATTTGAATCTGAAATTTTATAGAATAACTTATAGTATAATTATTAAAATTTATAGTAATTATAAAAAATTGTATAACATATTATTAAAATTTTAATTTAATCTCAGTTTCAAAATTAAATCTTAATTAAATCTAAATTAAATCTTAATTTGAAAATTTAGGACGTATAAATAATCATTATATATGTAATTTACTCTATCACCTCTAATGAGCCTGTATTTACTTATGAACATAAACCTTATCCACTTTGAATATTATAATATTTTAGTACGAATTGCAAATTACCGTTTTTTATTATAACATGTTTATAATAATAAAATAATTAAAAATTTGTTTCCTTAATTATCAATTACGAACTTTCAATTTATTGCAGAAAATATTAAAGTTATCATGTCTATATACCTATCTAAACATCTATGAGTTATCTTAAAGCATTTATTGATTTAACAGAAAGATTTAACATTAATTATGAGTTTCAGATATATTAACAATAAAATTTTATCTTAAATTTTGATATAAAAATTTACTTAGAATTGACATTATAATTAATTGATCATTTGTTCTTACCTTCTAATTTTTATTTTATATGTGTCTACTTTTTAATTGAGAAAAAAACTTTCTTTGTAATAATTAATATTATGTGTCTGTTGTACAGAAAGAGTACGCGTTTCTTAAAATTTTATGTGAATAATAAAGAATATTAAAATATGTGTGTATTTTATCATTTATATATAACATGCTAGAAGTAGATAAGAAGTATTTTCGGACTTTCGAATAAACGCAGGCTTATTAGAGATGACAGAATAAATGATATGTACAGGATGTGTTTTCTCTAACTTTAGCATCTAAAATAGATTTGTTTTTAATAATATAATAAAATGTCAAAGGAAAAATTATTCATTCGGAAAGAGTAAATGTTATGATAAGCAAAAAGTTCTTTTCAAAGTTATAGTTCTTAAGATTTCGAGATTATTGCCATTTTTTAAATAGAATTTTTTACATAATATGATTTCTCTACTTATTATGCATATAAAAACATTAAGGTAATTATATTAAAAAATCAATAATTTACGAAATATTTTATACTTTATTATGACAAACAATATAAAGTATCTAATCCTTTTTTTATAACTGTATTCTAATATACTTTTATACGCAGAATAATGAGATGGATCAATAAGAAAATTTATATGTGTACGTGCGATATTGATATAGTATGTAGTGATATGTTAATGACACGTAAATCGTATGTATGTAAGTCCTACTGAATCGCTAATCAGACTGATTTAGAATTCCCTTAATATCGCGATAATCTTGAAATCTGAAAAAATATGATTTAAAGAAAAATTTTGTTTATCAACATAATATTTACCCTCTCAAAATGAACAATTTTTTCCTTCAATATTTTGTCATATCATAAAAAACAATGGAGCTATCTTAAATGCTCGATTAGAAAAACGTCCTGTACGCGAATTATTTGCGCGGGCATCGTAAATTTTTTTAAGTAAGATTTTAATGGCTTTAATATTTTTTTTATTTTAATAGTCTTAAGTAGCATTAGTGCTATGCCTATATAGCTAGCAGTAAATATGATCTCTGATATCTCTCCATAGTTAAGAAAATTTGGAATGTTTTTGTGCAAAATAATATAGAGCTTCAAAGTAGGTCCCCACAGTTAGATTCAACTATGAATTTTTTTATTACAATTTGTATTATTTTATATTTTTTATCCATCTTTCTGATTGTGAGAAGCGTGAAGTATCGAACACGATAGATCAGATGATTTTATGCGCAACGCGAATGTTTTGTCGCACTGCAGTTTATATTCATCTTTGATCGTTTAAGTATAATCGTGCAAATCAATGGTCAATGTATCCTGTCTCAATGTCTCTATGCCTGTTTCACTAACGGCACCGGACGGTGCCGTTGAATTGCTGCTCGATGCTGTCCTGCCTGACACCTTATATGTCCTCATGGATGTTTTCGATGTCTTCCTTCTTGCATCATCCTTGTGCACTGCCGTCTTGCCGCACGACTTCCGTCCAGCAGCTTTAAAGGGTGAGTCTCTTACTTAACGCTTCTACACGTTTCTCTATTTGATTTGCTTATTTATTTATTAAAATATATTTTATTTGTTTTAATTTTACTTATTATAATATAGTTTATTTAATTTTACTTATTATAATATAGTTTATGTAAATAGTACGTCTTACATAACTTAGAGATTTGCTCGTTAAAATGATGTCGTAAGTATATATCGGAAATAACACAGTATTTCGACGTCAAGAGAAGTTATACTATAATTGTAGAATTATTACAACATTGTTGTAATAATTCTAGAATTATATTATAATATACGTGTTATAAAATTTAATATTTCAAATGTTAATTGATTACATATCGCAAGCCATATATAAAAATTATATAATATCAAATCCGTAATAAAATACAATTAATAGCATATATGTATTAATTCAGGATAATAAATAATTTTAATTTTAATTTTGTTGTTACTTAAAAAAGAAATTAATAAAGGTTAAAAATAAAAATTGAAGTTTTACACTAAACTTGTATTTACAATCGTTAATTTTATCATAAAAAATTCTTAAATATTTTTAATGTAATTAATCATAGTTATGCATAACTTTAATACCCCCCTATGTAATTTACAAACACAATAATATTATGAGCGTGATAAATGCTTCCGGTCAAACATGATACTATCTCAATATTGAACTCTTTATAGTTTGAATCGCGTGACATGAAGATACTGACGAAATCCGAGAGTATAGTGTAAACCGATTTGCTCCCTTTCATCTCTTTAAAATGACTTACCTCCAGCTTTCAAGAAATCCAGTACCCCCCTCCCCCGAAACCAGTAACCCGAGCAGCACAATTCATTGGCGAAATATTGGTTAAACATTGGCATACATTGGGGATATGTTGGGCCAATGTTGCGCTGATGAATTGTGCTACTAGGGAAATAACGTTCGAGAGAGTTTTCGAGCTTTTTTCATGGAAGATCTACATATTTTTGCGCGTATATTTTATAGAAAACTATTATACATATACCTATATTAAGTTAAATATATTAATACAAAACAAAAAGAATTAATTTAATTTCCAGTATTCTGTAACTCTTAACGACAGTTCCGTATCGTTATGTTGTTGCATAGCTTCTTTGCCATATACATATGACATCTGCATAACAACCAGTGTATCGACATTATCATTAAAAATTACAGAATCGGAATACAGTTGAGGTCTGTTCTTTTTATATATCAATAATCATCTTTCCAAATATCACTGGATTGTTCCAAGCAACATTTGACGCTTGATAACATGATGCCGATCTACCATCTTACACAGAGCTGCAATTGGGGCAAAATAATCAAATTTTAACAATATTACAGGATTGTCAAGGGATTTCCGCCAGTTTCACCTTTTATTGGAGTCTCGCCAACCTTGTGTTATCTTCTTAAAGAAAAGAAGCCTCTCTGTTGCCTTCAGCTGGCTCAGGTATGTATAGCACTACAGATTAGAAAGTAAAAATAAACTTTAAAAATAGTAACGATTTCTTACATTCGTAATTCTTTTTTCTGTTTTATTAGGTGTGCCAGCATTGCAGTTATAGAAACGCCAAAGAATACAATTGGCAGAATAAGACTATTATATTGGCAGCCGATTATGCTAGCAATGGAATTTATAACTTTATAATACCACTGAGGGCACATTTTAGGTATTTATTGCATCATTAATATATAATTGTTTATTGATAAACATTACAGTTTGTATTATACACTAAACTTCATAAAATGTTTTCATATATTAAACAGAAATTCATGTTGTTGCTTTGCAATTATATTAATACTTTGATTCAAAATATCTCAAATATTATTTTAAATCAAAATATTAACGCAAGAGTTACTAAACGCCAGTTTTAATGGCCTTAAAACCGTTTATAATTAATTGCATTTTTATAATATAAAGTGTATTTTAAGAACTCTTACATACATTTTCGTGTATATATATAGGGTGTTTCCAAATTAAATGGCAAAACTTCGGGAGCGTGTAGAGGAGTAAAAAACTAAGAAAAAAAGTCCTATAGACATATGCTCGTTTTTGCTCCGTTTCAGAGAAATCGAAAAAAAATGTTTACATTTCTTGCCATATCTAGCACCGACATATTTGATTACATTTTCCACTTTCTGTTATGAATTTGTCAGTCGCTCTTTGAAAGCCTTTAACAGTAGATGAATTTTGTCTTTTGCAATATGCCGCGTACGTATTCTAATAGTGAATATGCTGATATGGTTTTTGTATACGGTTTCTGCAACGGTAATGCTTTAAAGGCGGTGCGAGAATATGCACGACGATTTCCAAACAGAAGAGTGCCAAACCGAAGAGTGTTTATGTTGACATTTAATAGATTGCGAGAGACTGGATCATTTTCAATTCGACAAGAAAACAACCGATTTCAAGCAGCGTTACGAAGAGATTTGCAGGCAGGGAATCGTATTTTACAACATTTTGACAATCATCCTGAGACC
>NW_017257409.1:2027170-2082919 GCF_001594055.1 Mycetomoellerius zeteki | reverse complement strand
CCCCCTTACTAATCCTTCAATTTATATACAATTAAAAGGAGTCCATTTATCTATTTCATATATATATTTCTATAAACATTTTTTAAAAAGTAATTATATGTATTTAAAATATTTTTAAAGTCGCATATGATTTTAAAGACAATTACAGAGGATGTTGTTTTTTACCAAATACTGTTAAGTATTTTGTGTTGCCAATTAAGAATAATCGTATATTTGTTAAAAATAAAAGGGATTATATATGAATGAAGGAAATACTATATCACTGGTCAACTGATATAATTAGATATAAGGAAGAGCGATCAATTAATAAACAGGAACATTTGCCAGGTCGAAAACATCATTAAATCCGATCATCCTTTTGCTGGAAAGAAAACCGGAAATCGCATTTCTCGATGCAGTGTCCTACTTTCCATTGGTCTATTGGATGCGCGGTTCTATCGACTGTTTAGATGATCTTCTCCGGGCTGGTATTACTTTGGCAGAAAATGTTGTAGTCGTAAACAAGGAACTCAACAATTCCGCCGAGGAAGATACTCTGGCTGATTGCAACACGATTGTTGCAGTACAAACTATGTTCAAGTGAGTGCTTACACGATATGTCTTGCAACAAAAATTATCCGTAAGGAAGTATATTTCGACTGTTATTCATAACTTTAGTTTCGATCATTCATAACTTAAGTTGCAAAAAATAATTGTATTGCTACTTATTAATTTAAAATAAATTATTTTTTTACCTAATACGAATACGTTTTACTCTCTAAATATACTAAATATAATATCTTTAAATAAATAGATTATTTTGATGTCTATACTTATAATGATGTAAAGATGAAATAATGTTTACAATATATAATTACATAAATTGAGATTATAAAAATTATTATTAAGTAGGAAAATATTAAGATATATTTTCATAGTGTAACGGCAAATAAAGAGGGAGACTGTTAATAAAATTATGTATTACATTCTCACTTTTCATGAGATTATTCTCTCTTTTTTTGATAGATTCTTCCCAAGCATAAAGAGCATAACAGAATTGTCCCAGTCGAGCAATATGCGTTTCATGCAGTTTCGGGCACACGACAAGTACGCTTTGCATCTCAGCAAAATGGAAAAGGTACTCCTCAGTGCTACTACCGATGACAACTCTGATGAGCCTCCGATGGGCTCCCCGGTAACACGATATCACTCATTCTCCAACCTCTGATTGATTGATTGTTGAATTGATTGATCGATTGACTGCTACATATCTAATGTTATCGTCGCTCTCGTATTAATATTCACGACATACCTGATCCAAAAATATATTATATCAATCAAAATTAATATTTTGCATAATCCCATGCAAACCTGTTCATAAATATCGGTAAAATTGTAACAACAAATGTTTTCGTAGTTGGAACTTATAAAGTTATTTCTTCTATATTTTGTCCTACTTTACTGTTTTCCGGCATGGCTTTTATACAAATCTAATTTCGGTGGATGTAGCGTTCGAGGTTACGGCAAACTTAAAAGGACGCTTCCCAAGATTTGCGATCACCAGCCTCGTAAAGCCATGTCATTGGAAGCGGGAAGAAATTACGAGAGTAAAGTCGCTCCGCGCGGAAATCACTTTGCTCTAAGTGCTGCTTTCCGCATCCACCCTTATCGTACCGCTTGTCAACTTTACCAATGCCATCGCATCTTTACTTTATTCTTTGGTCCGCGATATATACGGAAGAACCCAAGATAACATTTTTTTTAAATAAAATTCTAAAGAGAATAAACCGTAGAAGATAATTAGGTTATAACTGACATCTAGTATCATTTTCCAGTTTCTTTAGAATTTATTTGGTCATTATATGAATCGTACAAAATAAATTCTTTCAATATGTAGATTACTGGAAGAAGTGTTTAATCTTTATATTAATTATGATTTTAATTATGAATTGATTATACATACACTGAAAAAAATTTTGATCATTTTTGGTCCAATGAATGATCGTTAATCAATGTCCGACTTAATGCCCGACTTAATGTAGTTAATTCATTGATACAATAATTAATGATAATATATTATCATATATTATCATATATTATCATATATTATTATATATATAAATAATGAATTTGTTTATATAACTATATATTCATTCTTGCAATGAATTCTAGTAATAGTTTTATAACATAAATCATTATAAGAATTCATTGGACCAATTTTCATTAATTCAATGAATATTTTATTGTATTACATACAGTTTTGGTTCAGTGTACGATCTGAATTATAAGTCGATTATAAATAATCATTTTTAAGTACGTGCATATATTAATTGGAAGTATACCCAATAATAAATTTTATCGATAAAGAAGTTTTTTAATAATAATTATTTTACGAAATATTTTACGAGAGCGATGAAAACATAGAAAACATTGATAACTTTATGAACATTTTAAAAGTAGTCGCTTATGAATTTATAGGTATCGATGCATGAGTCACAATTGACTGATCATCTTTTGTATTGCCCCATGTTAGTGCCCCATTGCACTCAATATATCGATAGCTATTCTTTAGTACATGTTAATATTAAATTAAATGTTATAACATGGTAACACATGTCTTGAAATTGATGCTAAATAGATTAGAATCCTTGAAAAAATATCATAAACTTTTTTTTCGTTTTTTGTACAAATATATACATATATTATTTTATTTTTCTGCATTATATTTAAAGCATGACACATTCAGTTAACCTTAGTCTTACAAGACAAAAATTCCACATTAAATTTACGAATTCCCTTTCGTTTTTTTGTTTAATATGCCACACTATTACACGATACGTCTTCGATCTTTAATCTTTTAATTTCCATTCGTTTGTATGGAGAGGAAAAAAGTTGTAGATTATTTATGTTACATCATTTTCATGCTACTTTGCATGGTGTGATGCGATGTATCGGATATTCAAAAATGTACAATATTTAAAATATTAGTTTTTATTATAATGTATACAGATATTAATGTCCGTCACAAATTTCAATATTTGAATCGGATTTAACTGAAATTATTAAAACAGAAAATAAAAAAGATAATTCTATCCAATATTATATAAATCGAATATATTTTGTGTAATCCTTGAATGATATCATATATCACATTGAATAACAGATTTTTTTATTTGATATACTCTGATGATATGTTATAGATTGCTAGATTAATGTTGATTAATTTCTTTAAATTACCTTATTTTATAGCAATAACGTATTTTTAACATTTTATTTATTTATGAAATTAATATGTAGTTTAGGATTATTTACAAATGCTTGTGTTCGTTTACTAAAAATATTCATTGGAGCACTTAAAAATTGATATTGTTTGCCTTACTGAAAATGTTGATACTCGGGGACGTATTTACCATAAATGAGAAGAGAGAAATATTTGTATACGGGGAGACCCGGGAGATGTGTGAGAATTTATAACACGGGCGATAATAACATTTTAGGAGCGATTGTATGCAGCAAAACCGGGATATTATCTATAAATATGTAAATAAAATTGATGAATGGTAATGTTTACAGAGAGAAAAGGAAAGAGGATCTCACATATCGTATATGTTTCGACTACCGTTCGCCGCCGGCAGTGTCTTCAGCGCCTCGATGTTAGATACTTTGCTTTATCAAGCATTCGTCAAAGATTACGTAATAACGTTCGTAAGGCTATTATTGGGAGTAGATCAAGCGCCAGGATCTGGGTTTCTTACATCGGTAAGTAATTATTTAAAATATATTATATTAATAAGAAATCTGCAAATATGACGAATATATATTTAATTTCTTCATATTAGTTAATTTCTTTGATATACAGGATATGTCTCATTTTAATTTTCATGGAAAAATGTCTCGAGACAAAGTTATACAGCCTGGTAGGGCACAATTTATTTTCGTTCGACAATCCTCAAAAAACGAACCCTTTTAAATTATGACAATTTTAATGAGTTTTTTTAAATCACCCTTTTGGTATTGTGACAATTTTGATAATTTTTTTAATGAATCAATTAGTTCACTTTTGATGATTGATAGGATAATGTTTGTTCAATTTATAGTAATAACCCGAGAATCATTTTTTAAGTTGTGTTACTTTTGAAGTAAAGAAGTGATATATAGGAATTATAAGGAATTATGAATATGTTTGCAAAGAGTTATAAAGAATATTCTATTATATTTGATTATTTATATTATTGGCGAATATAATGGAAATGATTGCAGATGCGTATAACAAAGGATGACATGTGGATAAGAACATATGGTAGATTATATCAAAAACTTTGTTCGACCACCTGCGAAATTCCAATTGGAATATACAGGACGCAAGATACTACTGTATCTGACTCCTCGCACGTAAGTGTAACTTTAGATTTTTCTCATCTAAAAAGAAATATAGTCGAAGTAGAATTTGTTATTTGTATTTTCTAAAAACAGGAAAATTCTTTGAATGGCGGCTGTGAGTAGCGCATGGTTGTGCTCTCGCTCCTTCTTTTGATTTCGTTTCCTGCCCCATTTCTTCTCGTGGCATTTCTCTCTCGGCCTATTCCTACCGCGCATAAATAACGAACCGGAATCGTTGCATCTTGTCGAACTTTCATAGCACGTTATCTCCCCAATTCATTGGTCTTTGCGTCTTTGACATGCATCGTATTAGATTTAGTATGCTCGATTGCAATACAGCTTTCGTTTAAACTCTGACATATAAAATACAGTAAGAAAATAATAGAATTTTAATTAATAGTTATATTTTGATATACGATATTTTGTATATGAACTTTAGTGTATGCTTTGATAGATAAAATTCTTCTACGAAAGCAAAGACAATAGGCCGTTCAAACACAATTCGTCTGACAAATACATACAATACAAAGCGCTTGTGTTTTCGAGCGTTAATGTCCTCAGCGAGAAGCACTTCGATGGAAGAAATCGAGCGGGCGATCGATCTAATCGAACCACAGCAACGTGCTGTACTCGGACGCGAAACACGGCCGCGACGCTATGCGAAATCGCAGCATTGTAGATGCGCTATCATTAGTAAGGGTAGAATTGCTTGTCGTTTTAACAGGGCGACTCAGACGCGGAAAGCGACGCCGGCGTCGGTGTGACGTACAAGGTGCGTCATTCGGCGGCAGCCTCGTGCCTTGCAAATTGCGGTACCCGTGACAAGGGTGCATCTGCTGTGAGTAAAACGTTGACGTGGTGGCTGTTCTTTCTTTCTGATCGTTTTATAAACCTATTTCTATCTTATTCTCCATTCTCGCCTCTATCTTACTATCGCTCTATCTCTTCATACCTTTCTCTTTCTCTCTTCTTCTTCTTCTTCTTCATTCACACTCTCTCTGATGGACGTCCAGACTCGTCTGCCGCAGCACAGCAGCGCATGTGAAACGTATCCCCAAGATTGATTATACACACGTCAGGAATTTTTGATCGTCTTCGCGAAGTCAAAGATATTCTTATCTGTTATATAGATTTAAGATCAATTGTGGCGTTCAGCCGATATCGAGAAGGTGGCTGTAACAGTGAAGTGGTTACAGTTTTTGTAATATCATAAAAGCCGCGCGCGTTAAGCCACTTGTTGCATATCGTAAAAAGATAAATATGCACACATTTGTCCATTTGAATTTATTATACGTTTGATAATTCACATGTAAATATTAACCGGTTTCTCGAGTTTATAAATCTACTTTTATAACCAGCAATAATCACGACAAGATCGCATTAAAAGATATTACAAATAAGTCTCTTATTTGCATTACAACGTCCTACAAAAAACTGCAATTCTTTACTTTATCCTGCACTTTATAAAGAGCACGTAATCTCGAGTGTATAATGCACTATTTTATCACTATTTTATTATATAAAATTATGATGAAAGATAAGGTAGAATAATCAGTACGTTATTCAGGCCACCTCATTGATATTATCGATCGTCACATCAGAATACCTGTCCCAGTGCGTGCGCAGATTTATGTTAATACTTTATTATCTTTTTCATGTATCACCAGTATTCGGTGAGTCTTGGCGACGAGGCACGCGACAATCATGCGCAGCAGATCGAACGGGCGGAGATTGCAAACTTGGTGCGTTCACGGATGGAATCGCTAAACCTCCCGGTTGCCGACTATGACGATGTATCGGAGAAGCGTAACAGTCTCTCCTATGTGATTATCAACCCAAGCTGCGATCTAAAACTCGAAGAAGGTGACATTGTCTACTTGGTGCGACCCAGCCCGTTCTCCGCTCAGAAGACCTTCGAACGACACAACTCTCGCCGCAAGAGCAACATCAGTTTTTGTTCAGCGCAGCTAGTATCGCAGATGAGCGCAGCAGTTGCGGCAGCAGGTCTGCAGACCGGCGGACTGGGTAGTCGTCGCGGTTCCAGCATAGGTTTAGCCAGAGCGCCACCCTTAGGCACGACCAAGTCAAATTCACTGTCTTTACCAGATAGTCCTACCGTGGCCGGCACTCTACGCGGTCGTTCAAACTCGTTGAGGGTGGTCGACGATATTCTGCTGCGACGCAGTAATTCTCTGAGGCAGGGTTTGACGACCAGGAGGAAGAGTAGTCTGGAGGATATCGGTTTGGGTGCGCTTTCACATCCCTCCAATCACAACTCGATCAAGATTGCCTTGAATGGCTCAATTGGTCTGGAAGTGACACCGCCAGAAGAAGGTTCGCAGGCTGGCATCGGCGCTAGCAATACCGGTATTCTCGATGTAGGTCTGCCCTCCATGCCGGAACTTAACGCAGCCTTGGGACCCAGTCTCGGCGCGGGCCTCGGTGGCTCTTTGGGTGGTCTCTACGAACCATCCTCTCTTCAGTATCCAATGGGTTCACCCTGCCAATCGCCGCAGATGCAGGGTACCACACAAGATCCGCAACATATACAGGGGACAATAGTATGATATAACCTAATGTGGGGACGCAGGCTCTCCGGCGTGGCACGAAATAAGTGGCTGTAGCGTTCCCACATAGCGTTTAATGCTAGGCGACATCAAGAATGATGACGTCCTTATAACGATTGTAACAGCTCGATAAAGGATATTTTAACCAGCGTATTTCGTGGGACTGACTAAGCCAGATGAATGAGACGGCTGGAGAGCAAGGTGTTTGCTTCGATGAAATTGATCACATCAGACTAGTGACTATCGCGAGTATTAGAAAATATATTTTGCAATAGATAAAGTAAAGTTGGGATGAAATTATTTCGACAAATTTAATTCAGTTCTAACTCTCTTAATATTAATTTATGTATTATAAGCTTTATAGTTCTCAAATGTAAATACATAAATTTAATAACTTTTATTGCAAGTAAATAACTCACAAATTATTAATGCAGTTTGTTGTTGTTGATACTCAAATTATTTTAATTATCAATCGTTAAAATTTATGAAAATAAATTTTTATAAAATAATGATTGACATTAAATTCTTAATTTTAGATTTTGGTATTAATATTGTTGAATTAGTTCCAATATATATGACAATTTTTTTCACTTAAAAATGACGCAATTTATGACAATTTGTGGATCTAAACGCAAGTATATCATAACTGTGATACGTTAAATTCATTGGTTTTCTGAAGAGCATGCTTTCTATTATGAAAGATCTCATCGGAAATCTCAATGCTACCACGATTATTGATAAAGAATCGCGTCAATCAGAAATCAATATGCGCCCTCTTTATTATTAGAAGACGATATAAAATTACATTATGAGCTTCATATGTTGTATTGTATTTTCTTTTTATAATTTGTACTAAAGTCTATTTATCACATAAACCCATGGCACATACACTCATACACGAAAGTATTCGAACGCTTACATTTTTAACATTCAACGACTGAAATATATATATTAAATTGAAGCATTTAAAACAATATGCTATGTATGGCAAGGGATAGGTCTTAAGATTACATAAGTGATATTATAAAATAATTTAACAATGTATACAGTTTTCACAATACATTTATTGTAAACACGCACCATAAGTGGCTCACAAAAGTATTCGAACTCTGCGGAATCTTCATAATAACTAAGCTTCCGAAAGTCGCAGAATATAAACATTGCTCAGTTCACTGAAAGCTAGTTCAAGGGAAGCACTAATCAAAGTTTTCGCCGCTCAAAATTTTCATTATTAATAATACTACAAAATGAATCAGAAAAAATTAGAAACAAGCAAATCAGTGAGAGAATTAATAGTGAAATGGCATAAGGAAGGCAAATCATATAGTGAAATCGCACGACTTGTCAACAGAAGCAAGTCCACTATTCATTATATTGTGAAAAAATTTAATACGCAAGGTAACATTGCAAATGAGCCCCGTTCTGGACGACCAAAAAAGCTGACTGTGAAAGAAGAAAAGATAATTATACGGAAAATTAAACAAGATCCTTTCACTTCTGCACCACAATTGGCATCAATGGTTGCTACACAGTTCCAAAAAGAAGTACATCCAGAATTATGTCGACGATTGTTACGAAGTAATGGTTTACATGCACGAGTTCCAAGGAGAAAACCCTTTATTAGCAAGAAAAATAAAATTCTACGCTTAAAATTTGCTAAAGAATTTATTAATAAAGACAATTCGTTTTGGGATACAGTATTATTTTCTGACGAAAGTAAATATAATATTTTTGGTAACGATGGACGTAAAAGTGTTCGGAGAAAACAAAACACAGAATTAGAACCGAGAAATTTACGATCAACAGTAAAACATAATGGTGGCTCCGTAAAGGTGTGGGGCTGCATGGCAGCTATTGGAGTGGGAAATCTTGTGTTTATTGATGGGATTTTAGATAAAATGAAGTATTTAAAACTTTTACAAGATAATTTAAAAGACAGTGCATCAAAATTGAATCTGCCCAATAACTATTACTTTCAATCAGACAATGATCCGAAGCATTCAGCGAAAATTGTCAAAGAATGGGTACTGTATAATGTTCCACACATATTGCCACATCCACCACAAAGTCCCGACTTAAATCCCATCGAGCATTTATGGGATGAGGTGGAAAGAAAATTAAGAAATACAGCTATTACTTCGAAAGAAACGTTGAAACAAAATATCATTGAAATATGGCAATCAATAGACGCAAATGTTACTTCGAAGTTAGTCCACTCAATGGAAAATCGTCTTAAGGCTGTAATAAAAGCAAAAGGCGGATCAACTTCTTATTAAAACTGTGAATTATTCAATTTAAATAACTATTAAATGTACCGTTCGAATATTTTTGTGAGCCACTTATGGTGCGTGTTTACAATAAATATATTGTGAAAACTGTATACATTGTTAAATTATTTTGTAATATCACTTATGTAATCTTAATACCTATCCCTTGTTATATATACCATATTGTTTTAAATGCTTCAATTTAATATACATATTTCAGTCGTTGAATGTTAAAAATGTAAGTTCGAATACTTTCGTGTATGAGTGTACAAAAGCGTAAGGCAGTAAGACGTAAGCAGTAAGGAAATCGTAACATTGGATTCGCTACTAGTCTTATGGTCTGTACTGTGATTGGTCAATTTGCTTACAGCTTACGTCTTACTGTCTAACGTTTTTGTATGTGCTATAGACTTAATAACACAACTACGTTCTTAAAACGTTTTGCTCTCTAGGTCGCCTTTAGCGAATTGACATTCGTGTCTACGACTTCATTCATCGGGTTATGATGAACTCATATAAAATTAGTGCGCGAAATGGCACTTAAAAAACGCTTTGTATGACGGTGAACAAGCATATATTTTTAATTATTTGCAATCTGAACGTACAATTACAATGCAAATTACTACGAATTGACATCATTTTCTGAATTGTGGGGGATTTAAAAAACATTTTGTTTAAATATGAAATGTAACAAAAATTGTTGTAAATCTTATTTATTTTCGACAATTTTCTTTTAATCGAGATAGAGATAAAAATTATAGGTTTTTTATTAAAAGGTTGATTTTTTAACTTATAATTGTCACAATTACAATTAATAATTTTAAAATTAAATCATAATTTATAATAAATGCTTGTCCGTCATCTACTTCATACATTCTCGAGATTATCGAGAGTATACAACAGGAATCTTCTATAATGTGTTTCTCGATTCTTACCTAGCGTTGCGCTCAGCGATCGAGCGTGAATAATTTTATAATAGAGAGAAAATTTACGGCGAGAAAGAGTCTATTATATATATATATATATATATCATAGAGATACGCTGTATGACCACATTTTAATCATATCATGCGAGAGTGCCGCTCACGCGGAAGTCATCATTATATTCTACATAAATAAGAAAAAGAGTATTTTAGAAAGATTTAAGTGCTTAGAACATGCGCATATATTATCATGACTTTTCGCGTGACTAATAAATCGTCAATGAATTTTAATGTCAAATCGCAGGACGATTGTCGACCTTCATGACGACACCGAGATTTACGGTTGATATTTTAAACCAATATAGACAAGAATCGTATCACGAAAATTACGTGATAAACGAAAATCAATCGCAAGTGAATCGCACGAAAACTATTACTACTATTACCTTCTTCTTCTACTTAATTTACTCTCCTATTAGTTTCAGTCCCGATCCGCGTTTCGTGGGTATTATCCCAAGAGTTAGTTATCGTTAGTGAGTGAGTACAATTATTTTCGCTTGATAATTCAACAATTCGTTCAATTATTTAGTCAAATTCGAGTGAGTCGTTATTTGCGACTCAAGACAAGTTGCATCGATTGAATTATCTAACTGTGGATGACGTATTTCTGGTTTTTCTCTAGATTGTTATATCTTCAGAGTAGTAACTTCGATAGAAAAGAATAATTATAAAATTATAAAAATTTTTTAAGTATGTAAAAGATTTTTAAAAGGATACTTAAAAAATTAATGATAAAGTGTTGCCTGAGGAAGATATGAGTGCATCACAGCTAGCCAAATTGGTGCAACAGGCCACAATAGAATCTAATCTTTGATGTGACGTCACAATCGTGACGCTCACAGCCAAATGTAATTGTTCGTTGACCAATTTACACTTTTCTTCGACCAATCGAGTTATATTACCGAGTACCTACTTCGATATTACTTTCATTAAGCTTAGTCAATTTAATGCTGATAAATGCGCGGTCAGAAATCTATTTCACAAAACAACTTTTGGATAAATATCTCCTCCTTGGATATACCTCAAATTATTATTTATTTTATTATTTTTTTATTTAAATAAACATTCTAATATATGTATAAAATAATTTGACATTTGCAATGAAAATAATAATTACATAAAATAATATTATAAACAATAAAAGGTATTGATTTAATTAATAATAAAGTTAAGTGACCATTATACATTCGTTAGAAGTCTGTACTTATTATTTTTTTTTTCAATTTTATTAGCTTTAAATCGTTTATAATTTAAATATGTCTATACCTATCACTTTTGTTTAACATTGAGAATGACCCGATCAGGCTCGAAACGCCGTTTGTATTTTATTTTTACAATTTTGTTTAGTTCTTATATTAATTATATTATATCAATTATTTACATACTGTTTTTGTTATCCCTTCGTAGCCTTTCTCAATACATTTATTATTAATTTATATTATTTGAACCATATTACACAATGTATATTGATTTAATTACTAATATTAAAATAAAAAATTTAATTCATTATTATTTAATTTTTGCAATTTAATCCGTAATTATATGAAAAAAATTAAAATAATTTTTTATTATTATCCTTGAAATAAATGCTTTATCTACGCAGATAAAACAAGATATATCATCTACTCGATATGTTACAAAATAATTGGAATTTAAATTTAATTTGATTATAACAAAAATTAAAAGTTAGACATTTTTAAGAGCGCAAATCACAAAATAGAAAACTGAAAAGTCGATTTGTGGAACAGACCAGCCAAAGTAAATACGATAATTCTTTTGGGCGAAACTGAGACAAGGTGTGAAGCAGGTTTTGAATGCGCTTTACAAAATCAAAATGTAAGATAAGAAACACACCATGTCTCTCTTTTCCCTCAGGCTCGCTTTACACCCACAATTGAAAATATCAAAATTATCGTCTCACGTACATTGAATTATCACATTTTCGTCGTTCTATTATTTGATCGAAGCAAAATCGACCATTTCCAACATTTGGTCGTCCACGCGTTTAAATTTTTAATTAAATAGTTTTTTCTCTATACCACTCTTCCCTTTATTAACTTTTTATTTTTTTCTGTTTGATTAGCTCTGAATCCTTTATCATTGATAGCTCGTAGATTTTTATACGAGATACCTTGTGAACAAATAATTTTTCAGAGAAGAATAATAAAGAATTTTTTATGTAGCAAGTAGAAGAGATTTTTGAATTCCGACTATAAAAAACACAATAATATATCGCGATCTTGTCTTAAACAATAATCGATTTAGAGAAACTTAACAGTTTTGTATAATTTTATCGAGGAACGTATGACAGAGAGAAGACCGCCCGACTATAGTAGAATTATCGTTTTGATAATGTTCTTATCTAAAATAGTATTAGTAAAGAGAACAACAAAAATTACGTGATTTACCACCTTCTATTTCCAATTAAAAATTTATGGCTCAAGTTCTCGAGACTTTTCGCTGAAACTTTCTTTCCTTTCCTTTAAGGAAAAATTCCACTGAATTGCGATTACTTTCAGATGACACAATATATCATGGAATCTAAATTTTTTTGTTTATGTGAACAAATATCTCGATGGGAAGATTATCATTGTAAAATGACAGAAATAAATTTAATCCTAGGGATGCATCGAAAGTATCCATGTATCCACACGATATTGCGAGAGCGAGTAAAACGATTATTCGGAGAGTATATATAACTTATAATTAATTATAGGATCAATCTAATATAATGTGACCTGACTCTTCATAGCTGAATTTAATAATCTATAGTGTATCACATTACAAATTTTAATGCGGCAAAGTTACAGCAATCTGTCGCAAGGCGCTTGTCGCTCTCGAGGAAGATTGTTTGAATTACGTTTCGAATGAGGGCGCGATGGATTCCGCGAAACTCTGTATGAAACTCTTCTTACAATATACAAGAATTGAACCTGCCCATGCAATTCTTATGTAATGTAGGATAAATACAACGATTTATCGTGTGTGCAACGTGTGTGACTTCTCAAAAAGTAGAACATTGAATTTGATTTGACTTATTTGAAATATATTTATTTCACCTCAATTTATATTAAAAAATGTAAAATCTGCGAAAATAAAGAAAATACCTTATATTTAAAAAATATAATTTGTTGGGGTAGCATTGGTATTAATTAATCTGTAATAACTTGACTATTTTTTATTAATGGAACAAATTGTTCATTTTTTTTTTCATCAAAGTTATTAATGATAAAACAAAAGAATTATTAATGTTCATGTTTTTCTCATTTCAGCTTTTCTCGTTCAATGTGTATCAATATCCATATCCATCAATAGTTTTTCATTGTTAGAACTCGATATTTTAATAACTTTACTTATGTTTGAAATTTAAAGCTGTATTGAAATGATACAGAAATTATTTCTCACATTCGTAATTCGAAGAGTACAAGTTTTTTTCTTAATATTTATAAAATCGCTTGTACAGTACTCGTCGTTCAATGTGTATCAACGTCCATATCCATCAATAATTTTTCATTGTTAGAACTCGATATTTTAATAACTTTACTTATGTTTGAAATTTAAAGCTGTATTGAAATGATACAGAAATTATTTCTCATATTCGTAATTCGAAGAGTACAAGTTTTTTTCTTAATATTTATAAAATCGCTTGTACAGTACTCGTGCCTTTATTAGGCGAGAATACACATTAAGCGACTATATACGTTTTTTAAAGGTTTCATATACAATTAATTTTTCACAAAATATTTATGATATTTAGTATTGATTCTTTTGATAATTTTAATATATCTCTCACAGCTACAAGATTTGATTCAAATTTTCTGCTAAATTTAGTGCAAAATTTAGATCGATTATCTGAATTCTATTTACTTAATATTCATATTTTCTTTAATCAATATGAAATAAGAATTAAATAGTTATTCAGCAGTCAGATAGTTTAATAGTTTAATAGTAAATATATAAAAATATATAAAAATGCGGACCATTATTCTTTTCTCCCACGATTTTCGCATGATTGTAATAACGTACGTTTAATTTTAATGAATACTTCCTTATTAATATTTATATCAAATATTTTATGTAGCGTGTTTCTTCATCTCTAAAAATATGCTTAAAATTAATTATATTATTTACAAAAAGGAATTTATATGTATTTTATTTCCAAGAAGTGATTAACTTTACAGTTTTAAATAATATTCACTCCCTCAGGTATTTTGATTACAATTACTTTGCTATATGCCGCTTTCCTGATTAGAAGTAGCCATATTTGAAAGCGTGAATTTGTTTTCCAATTTGAAGAGAGGCGCATGTCTTTTCTTGCGGATGCACCAGATATCACACAAGTTCCTTCGAAAGTTTAAGCAAGAGCTTGGTGCACCTCGAATGAGCTCTCTTCGAATGGCATGAGTCTTACAGAAGTGTCCAGCTGGTTTTTATGATAAGATTTACGTAATTAAGCATTCCTCGACCACAAATACAAATGTAAACGGCTGTACGTAATGTAAAATAATAAAAATAGAAAATAGAGAGAGAGAGAGAAAGAGAGAGAATGTATCTATATAGATAAAAAAAAGATATATATACATATATACATATGTATATATTATATATGCGACGTTGTAACGCGATGCGTGCGATATGCATGTAAATTTATTATAAATAAATTATTATAAAGCAATAAAAAGAACGTTTCTTCATAATATCTATTACAATATCTGTTAATAATATTTGTTATTAAGAAAATTTCTTATTCTATCTTTCTATCTTACTATCCGGATTATTGTTATATATTAATTATACATATATGTAAAGGTATGCTAAAAATGCTAATATCTATTGTGCAGAAATTTATTTAAATACGTATTAAAAAATTTTTTTGAAATAAGAACATGAGAAAACGCATTCTAAAAGAAATAATATTTCTTGTAACTTTAAAAAAATTTTGTTAATTAATAATAAAATAACTGAATTTTTAATATTTAAATATTCTTATTTTATAATAATTCTTATTTTTGAAATTATAAGTAAAAGTAACATTATAATGAATTATAGTAAAATTATTTGATTTTTTCTTCTCTGCGCTTTCATTCTTACAAAATATTCCTTCCCTTTCGTTCTTTTATAAAATTAGATTAGAAAAATTAAAAATTGTATCATAACAATTCATATTTATATCAGGCTTTCAAGATAATAATTCTAATTTTTGATAAGTTGACCGATATTTTAGTTAAAAAAATAATTGTTTATTATTACTCGCTAAAGACAGAGGATACTGAAAACAATAAAGCTAGGAAATTATAAATATGTGTATGTGGAATGTTTATTATACGTGTTTATGCACAAGTGTCCTATATACATTACATATATATTATGCGTAACATCGTTCATCTGCTTAATACATTATAAATACAAGATTTAAATACATTATCGACAGAAATGAGTCCAGCTAATAGACACTTTTTATAGGCTTCAGTACATTTTCAGTAAACTGTCCTACTATGTTACCTCTCGGATGGTAACATGCCACTACAACACATGAACCATCTCGTTTGGCCATTGCAATACCCATTTCGGTTGTGTTTTTCCAGACAATTTGCGTAAAATGGCCTGCAAATAAGAAATAAAAATATTGCGAGCTCATTTTATTTATAATTTGTCACATTTAAAAAAATTTTTAATAATTATTTTCTAATAATTTTTAATAAATACGTTATTAAAAAAAATTATAAATTAGATACGTAATTTAAAAAAATATAAATTTTATTATAGCAAAATAAGTATGAAATTAAATTAATTAATTTCTCACGAATGGAAATATTGCGATACATACATGTGTTAAGAACTTTTGGCTCGATACTAAATTTATGTTCTTTCCTCTCGGAATACCACTTTGAAATGACTTCACGTGCGGAAACGATCAGTTTAGGATCAGAACACTGCATTGAATAAATATTTTCGCCATACGGAGACGACGATTGAGGTACGAGTTTATTTGTGTTTAGCAACGTATTTGCCCAGGCCTAAGTATGAATAAATATATATATATATATATATGTGTATAATGCAGCTGACTTTTATAACGTTTTTTACACAATTCCTAGTCAATTAAAAATATATTTAATAATTAATCTATACATATAAATACGTTCTAATGATAATATTGTATATTCTGAAATACCTTGGCAGCTGCTGTTAATTCCGGACTTAATCTTAAATCCGGTACGCGATGCTTTCTTCGATACTCATTATGAACCAGTAAGGCCTCCTGCTGCCACGTTTGCTCGTCTATATAATGTTGTTTTAGATCAGTAAAATTAATCCGTTTCGTAGGACTTGCATCCACGGGTGGAAGAACATTCTCCGTGAAACTGCCTAAGAAATTTCCAGCGGGATTGTAATTACACACAACATAGACTTCGCCATTTCGATTTCTAGCCATTCCCACCCCTAACTCAGTACTGTCCCTCCAGATCACTTGTGTGAAGTGACCAGTCTTCAACGTTGTAGGCTCCTTTCCATATTGATGTTGAGCTTCTTCAGCATACCTACAATAGATAAAAGTTTTAATACGTTATATTTATATATGAATATAATTACCTTATTAAATAAAAAAAAAATTATCTGTGATACAGATTTTTGCTACCGATTTTTTTATACAGATTTGTGTTAAACATATTCGTAAAAATTTTTAATTATTATTTTTAATTACAAATAATTATCTACATTAGACGATTTGATAGGAAAATATAATTAAATGTTTAAAATAACAATTTTAAAGTCAACAGATCTCTATCTTCTTTTAATTTGCATTTAAGGTTGATCCAGATATATATAGATATATTGATTAAAAAAAAGAACAATAATAATTTTTATTTCATCATTATGTTAATTATGATTTCATAATTAACATAATGATGAAATAAAACACGATTTTAATGTAATATAATGTGGTAACTGTGTCATAACATAATATACCTATGCATTAACAATAAATATATGCAACCATCTCACCATTCATTCACCGGCTCTTCGCCACCGATGACTGTCTTTGGATTGGAGCTCCACATACAATAGAGATTCTCTCCATAGTCAATATTCGCCCTGTGTTCTAATCTACCTTTAGCGGCCAATATATTAGCCCAGTCTTGACTTGTTTTGCACAGCTGAAAATAAACAAATACCGTTATTTATCGTTTCCAGTTAAAGTTGTTAGCAGAGATCCCTCCATTCTTCGGAGAATGAGACAAGTATAAAAAATCGACTTTCTTCAATTCTCGGAAGTTGTTCAGTGAGGGTTACGATTTTATTACAATTTTATTGCAAAAGAAAGATCGACAGTAACCTGCTTGCTGAGTCGTAACGGCGGTACTCCATGTCGCGATCGGTAGAAATTATGCGTGTCGAGACAGACGTTAATAAATTCCTTCGGAGGTCCCGATCTGCGTACAGACGGTTTACGTGTGTCAATCTTTGTTATCTATAACATATAGAGACAACATCGTATGACGGATTGAGATTAAACAGTAAATCCATAATCTGTTAGTAAAATCTATGAGTATATTCACAAAGATTCTAATTAAGCATTTCATTACATTTCATTATAATAAAACATTTAATGTGTTTTTCAAATATCACATTGAAGTTTTAGATTTAAAAAAATTTGTTTATATCACTGACTTAAAATCTACACATTTTGTAAATGTCATATTTATTGATTTTAAAATTATAAAATTTTACTGATATATGTCAATGGCATTATTACGTATCTTTCACAAGATTTTAAAGGTTTTTAAAAAATCAGAAAATAATACAAATGCTATCGTTATTTAATTATGAATTGAGAACAATGCCAACGATATATAGTAAGCAATATAATCATGTAAATGGTAAAAGCCGGACAGTGTCCTTAATAACTTAAACGCAGAATCATCTATAGGAAAAAACTAACTGGCAGAAATGATTTCCCATCGTCCTGTAGGAATACGATCATCTGCTACACTATTAGAATATCCATAGATAAGCTTCTACCCGTGCTTCCGTTTGCGTGCGCACGTGAACGCTCGTTAAATTTCTCTTACTTGCTGAGAAAATTATCGAATGTAATAAATTACTAAAATATAAATAATGAAGAAATAACACACTTTTTAGAATGTTATTTCAATGACTGAATTAGAGATTGTAATCTAAAACGAAACAGCGATAATTATCGTGAGACTCGAACTGACGATAGGTTCAGAGCTTTCCGACAATCATCTGTTTAATTGCTTTTAAAGGTCTGTTCTTTTTAGCTCAACTTCTTGCATAGTTCATTTTTCTCTTTTTCTTTTCATGTAAGAGAGAAAAAGAAAAAAGATGCAAGAAGGTCAACTGAAAAGAACAGATTGACCTTTATAATTTGCAAAATGTAGGCGGTGACTTAAATTGAAAGTCAAAAAAGTAACATTGCGGATTATTAAATAATGTTTCCAATAATAATCTTCAAAATACTGCTTAAAAAGAGTTAATTAAATATTCATAAATAGGGAATTTGTGAAAGAAAAGAACAAAAATTTTGATACCGCTAGATTCGGCTAGATTAAATAAAATTCAAGTAAGTTGTTTCAATTACCAGTTATCAGTGCCAGTTAGTCGGCTAAAAACTTAGCGGTTATTGAGTTCGCTGTTTGATGAATATACATGAGTTCGCGCTACAAATCGCTTAACCGTTTTGTAAGCAAGGCCATTAGCATGAGTGCAAAAACATCACGCGCGTATGAAGAACAAGTCCGGCGAATGAGAACGCGACGCCACGCGCGCGGAAAATGGAGCGGAAAAATCGATTCCGCGAGCGCACGAAGTGCGATTTAAACTTCTGACAGATTAGTCATCGCATTAGCCGAACGATCATCTCAATGATCCACCAATCATCCAAAAGGTGCAAACCAGTGACTCTCGAAAAAGGAGCGATCCTGAGTCATCGCGAGTGGCATGCACCTTTCCGCGAAGCAAATCTTATGATGTTTAGGCTCCTTTCACACTGCACGCAATGTCACGTGCAGCAAAGATAGTCGTCAAAGAGTTACGCTTTCCAACCGGCTAATTTACCAAGTAGGTTGAAACCAAAAGACTCCTAACATGAAGAAATTGCGGTAGATTGAATGATGAAAAATTAGTTAGCGAAGAATAGTCATCAAGTTAGAATCAATTAACATTTTTGTTTCTATTTAAATATATTTCTTTATTTAAAACATGTAAATATGTCAATTCTTTTTTAGAATCATCCAGCATTGCTAGTTCATAATTGTACCGAAAAATACCCATAGCTAAACATAGACAATTATTTGTTACATAAACAGCTTCTTAATTAAACGCGGTTTATTTTCACAAGAAACTTATGATGCAAATGTAGCCTTACAAAGTATAACACTTTTATAAACACATTTAGATATAATTTATCACGTAGTACAAGTAGCACGAACTAAGTGCTTATTACGTTACATTGTAATATTGTCAGTATGATCAGCAATTTACATAATACTATTTGTTTTCTTCATTTATAAGCGCAATATAAACGTTTGCATTGCGCATTTATGTAAAGATATACAGCTAAAAAAATTTCCATTGCTTTACCGTTTAGACTTTCTTGCAAAAGTTTGATTAACAACCTTGGAAATTTAGGTAATAAAAATTTTAAATAAGAAAAAAAGAATTATTACGACTTCAGAATTTCAAAATCATGGAACTTTAGCTTCTTTATTTCTTGAAATTATTAGATTTTAGAGTTCTGTATTCCAAGCGTTTATCTTGAATTCTTTTAATTTTATATTTTCAAATTTATATTTTTAGTGAAATATCAATAGGCAGTTACGATAAATGTCGATACCTGTGAGGACGAATATCTCGCAGAATCGGGAGATGCCGAAGAGGACCTAGCGCTGCTACAAGACATGCCATCGCTTCCTAGACTACCATGGAAACTACCGTGCAAGGAATTCGACAAAGGACCCGGTGATGCTGGCGATGCCGTCAACGGAGACTTCGATCTTACTGAATCTGTCCTCGACCTGAAAGTAGACCGATTATATGGTGTACGAAGAAATACAAAGCGTTCCTTTTTGTTCCAGACAGCACACAGTGACGTATGAATACTTAACGCTTTAAATAAGCAGATCGAATTTATCGAGTTTTTTGCACTAGAAGCGATTTTATATGAGCGAATGTAGATCAAATATTGTTCGAATTGGATATGCTTTAAGAATACCTTACAACTTATAATTAGCTATTTATTAATCTTCTGTAGACATTATAAAAATCATTAAAATTGTTAATTCTGTTAATAGTTATCGATAAATAATTAGTTTTATAGAAATGAAATTTTAATATATGAACTATAGTTACATACATACATACATTTGTAACTACGTGGATTAATATTATCAAATAAGTACACAATGGTGTCTAAGGAGAATTGTTAGTGAAATAAGAACTTTAAATACAAGAACTTTGAATACAAATAAGAAAAAATGTTATTATAACTTTATTAATTTAATAAGAAAGAAACATAAATTATTCAAAAAGTATTATTTAAAAATTGGTTTTGAAAAGAATTTACAGTGATGATATTTAAAAAATAATGAAATTAAAGAATGCAATAGTAATTTATGTTTGTTAATTATTATACAAATATTATATATATATACACACACATGTAAAATATAGTAGGATCAAAATGTGTCAAAAGAATTGCGTAAATGATCCAAATATTTAATGACAGAAGTACAATAAATCGTAATCCAAAGTCAATATTATCTTAAATCGTAGTAATTCAGAATTTTTATCTTATCGTTAAAGCTCGTTTAAAAAACGCCATTCCCCTACAGCACAAAATTGTACAAAAGTTGCAGCAACGCTGCTGCAATATTACAGCAATATTGCATGTTGCAGCAATATTGCAGAGATTTTGCAGCGATATTGCTGCAAATTCTGTGCTGTATAGGTTGTTTTTTTAATAATTCTTAAAGCAAATTATAAAATTAAAATTACATAATATTATTTTAAGACGGCATAATCTAATATCATAATCAATATTCTTTTTCAGACTGGCATAAATTTACTTTAATTATATGAAGTGTAATTGACATTTATAAGGTATAAAATTTTAAATACTGTTCTTTACGTATCTCGATGGAATGAGAGCAAGCAAAAAAGCCAATGAAGTTACGATGTGTCATGATCTTGATTGTAGAGATCACATAGACGATCATTATGGCATGTGCAATGAATCGAAGCGATCGAACGTGAGAGTATTTAATAGCACACTGTGTAATTACAACGATGTATCTTTAATCTATAGTTCTCTAAAATGTTTCGATAGGCTGAATACTGTTTACCCCAGTAAACAATTCACGACGTATAGATATCCATTATATGCTAATGCAAACCCATGATCATTTCATGCAAAATTGCATATTGACTAATGAATAGCAATTTTACCGGACTATGCAGTTAACTTCGCATTAAGATACAAACAGATTCAATTTATTTACCGCGAAAAACGATCTTTGTAAATTATGTTGCATAATTTTGTCATGATTCACTAAAAATCTGTAGATGACTCTTGAATTAAAAATACATTTTAAAAATACATTTTGAGAAGCTCGATATTATTCGACGAATTGACAAATCTGTTCATTTATTATTATGTTTATATGAAGTAGACATGTTCTGAGCAGGAAGTTCTGAGAATATTTAATGTGCGTTTAACGAGTTTCAAGTAATTCGCGATCTGACATCTGCGGTTTATTGATGAACGAACACACCAACAGCGCATCAAACGGCGCAAGAACATATTTAGAACAGGAACTACTTAAATTATAAATCATAAAAAATTTTTAGGAAAGTCTCGCGAAAAAATTTAATTAGATATAAATTTTAATTGAACAGCTGTGAGCATTTATGTAAAATAAAGCATAACGAAAAAATATCCATTTGTATTTACATATTATAAAGTTAACCAAAATTAATATAATTTTTCTTTATTTACGTGAATTAAAACATCTAAATGTGAAAAAAACCGTTTCAATTGAAGCAATCAAACAATTTAAACTTTATTAAAAGTTCGAACGATTTCAGTATTCAGCCGAAAGATGTTACATCACAGAAAGCCAAGGGAGAGCTGAAAATTCCAGGGTCCTTATTGAACCTCATTAAAGATCATGTGAAACGACTTCATCGTGCTTATCTACGTATATGTATGTCGTCACATATGCTTTTACGAATATGGTTCATACTTCCTTCTTCCTACGAGTTTCTGCAACGCGTCCACGGCCATGGTCGCCGCAAAAGAAAGGTTGTTAGTTTCCTTTGTTACGTCGCGCCCAGAGGAAGAAGACTGATTGTAACTCTCCAAGATGCTATAAGGGTCCGATCACAATAAAATACAGCATATCTTATAATAAAACATGAGTAATATTTTTTAAAGTTTTGAGCTGATTTATATTTAATTAAAGTCTTGTTTTCATGATTAAACAATACTTTATAAATAATTTTCGAAATAAAATATTAGCAAGAAATTTTAATAAGAATAAAGTTTTGTTGTACACAGTCACAAAACTAATTAGCCAAATAGTGGGCCATTATATTAATGATTTTCCCTTCGAACTATTGCTTGGATTAAAAATTGTTTTACGCACACATTTTGACATTAACAATTAATAATTATAAATATTTGGATAATTAATTGTGAAATTACTGCTGTCATAATATGTACGTGGAATCACAATTTTTAATATTCGGACAACAGTTTTAAAAAAATTATCAATAACATTATAATGACATATTGTCTAGTTACCTTTCATGATGGTATATTTATGCTCTTAAAATATTAGGTATCGCGGAAAGTTCGTGTCGTTTTTTCAAGAGAAGTTTATAAGGGAAAAAACGATACGAACTTTCCGCAATACCTAATATAATTCACAAGAACTTTAAATATTCAATTGCGTGTAATAAAATTTATTATTTTGTAAAATTATTACATATCTTTTCAAAAAATTAAGAAAGATCTATTCTAAATTATCAAAAGATTCCAAGATAAAATGAAATCTGACAAATTTAAGGCATGCCATATTTTATTGCATATCTCATTTTTATACCTTATAGCATATTGTGCCTTACTCATTCAAACGAGTTACATTGAAAGTTTTTCCCGACCACACCACTTGCGTGGGCGGAATCGCTTATACGGTCGAGCAACGATTCTTCTTCGATAAGGATTTAATACCGACAATACGAACCTCGCGGCGATTAATCTTTTGCTTAAACGATCCAAGTAAACTTTTTCTCGTGAACTTGACAGCACACAAACGGCATTGTATAACTTTAATCATATTTAAATAAAACTATCGAAAATCATTTATAAATTTTAAAATAAAAGCATCTTTTTTTTTAAATTATACTATTACATATTAAAAGCATATTTTAAATTGAATCGTAAATTAAAGACACATTTTCAATTTGCTTTATGATGAAGAAATATTTACTTCGGATAATTGTTAATAAGTTATCAAATATTATATCAAATTTACAATAAAACAGTAGTTAGTCGTTTTGAGAACTATTAATGAAGAAGAGAAGTATCGATGATAATAATAATTTAAAGAGAAACGCGTAAATACTTTATAGCCTCCAAGAAAATCTCATACTTTCAATTTAACTCAACGGTGTAAATCTCATTCCTGGCTAGTGAATGTTATCGTCCTGTTACGCTATCGTGAAAGCCGGTAATTTTCAGTATTCTTACAAAATTGCCATCTTCTTGCGACTTGTTTGAATGTAAGCACGCAAACTTTCAGCTGTCGCTCTGCTTTCTACGTGCCACCTACGCTAAGTGGACTAGGACTACTTACCGATCCTAGTGAAGTTTCAGAAAACATCTAAGTAATAATACTGACAAAGTGCTAGATGCCGTTTACGGCAAATCTTCAATAAGCTTACTTTTGCTTCACTGGAATCGGAATTTGATTAAACTGCAAGTTTGTGCCGCATAGGCAATTATACCTGTCGGGCGACACTTGATCGACAAAACCGACCACCTTCTTTTTCGTTCCGTGCACGTTGAGCGATGGCATACTACAAGAGCAACGACTTACACTAGAGAAATATTACATTGTATTCACTTCTTATGAGTAATGTTAGAAATAAGATCAAAAATTGATGATATAGAATTTTATAAACTCTTCAATACTCAACAATTATAAAGGGCGATGACAAAAGTTACAAAGTATAAGGACTATAAACATAATGTTAGATAAACTTTATCTAACAAATATTATATATTATATTGCTGACTTTTCTTAGAAAATTGAATAGTCTTATTCTAACTATTCTTATTGAATCATAAATCTCAGCAACGTTGGAAGCATTATAAAAAATGTAGGCATTTTTAAATTAAAGAAATTTAATAAATTCAACCAATAGAAGCAACCAATAGAAATCTTTTTCTCTCATTTAACTTCATATAGTTATTTTATTAAATCTATTTTTAGATTTATAGTTATTTTATTAAATCTATTTTAAGATATAATTAATGTTAATAAATAATTATATACAAAAATAACATAATGTTAAAAAATTAAGACAATAAGAATGTTTTTAATTCAATTCTTATTAAAGAAAATATTGGTGCCAAATTGATTAAAGAATCAATTAAACAATAGTAATAGTAGAAAATCTTCTATAACATTTTATGCATAAAAATTTTATTCTTAAAAGCATAGATTTTTCCAGAGAAAGGAGGATGATGTATCACATTACGTAATATTCCACATTCTATTGAAAACCACAGTCGCTTCGATTCCCAACATTATTCGCGAGAGAGTGCTGAGAGAAATGAATTGCTCTGCAAGAATGTAGAAAACCTGCTAAATAGCGTACGACATTTTATAGATTCTTCACGCGTATGCTTTAAAATTAACCGAAACGAAAGAACAAGTATGCTCTTCCGCTTTTAACATATAAGATAATTGAAAACTTGCGGTCTGCGGTTTCTCTCAGAAAATATCTTTCCATAAAATACAAAGGTATAGTTACACGCGAGTTTACTGTCCTATATTAGTTTTGAATTTTCATTTTAAAATTCGAAAGAAGCTACCATTCATCGTACATTTAAGTTTTAATAGTAGAATTTTTACCTATTGGCGGCAATAAAATTTCTAGAGATAAAGTAAGTAAAGACAGCAAACTTGAAACACCCTGTACATGTATATATCAACTAAGAGAAAGGTACTGAAACGCGAGACAGCTGATTTTATGACAGGTAAAGTTTTGTCTACTGCGAACCAAGGTGTAACAAAAGGTTTCGGTACACGTTCGTGTAAGAAGGAAATACTCTTCCAATCACGTACAACAAAGAAACATTTTGCTAACACATAGATAATAGTAAACTATAGTATCAAATTATTATAAACACTACAACATGCATCTACTTCAATGATTTTCAAAATTGTCAGTTTCTTTTTCTAATAAAATCGGAATGTGACAAAAAAAGGAATCGTATAACAATAAAAACGATATAATTATTATTAATTATTTAGCATCATCTAAATCGCTATTTGCTGACCTACTTAATTTCAAATTTCGATTATCATAAAATATATTTTAACTTTACATATTACGTATTTCGATTGTCATTTATTACATCGCTAAACTGTATAGTAACAATCTAGAAACATAATATCAAAACCTTATTTTTGTTTCAACTATGTATGTTATCAAATCTTTGTAAACTTTCATTAACATTTAACAGCAAGTAAAAATGTTAAACAATATACAAATGTATAAGAATAAATAATATTCTTTAAAAATCAAGAATGTATTTTATATAAGAATAATATTTCAAGAATATTAAAGATTAAATTTTAAATATACAATAATATTTTAAAATCTCTCGAATAAAGCATCAAACAATACATTATTATCCGATCTGATTTTATCTGAAAGGCATCTGATTAATTTATATTATCTGTTAATATAATATTCATAAATAATTAATTCAATCGAAGAAATGTATTACTTTAATACATCTGTTACTAGTATTTAACGCTAATAATTAAAAAATTGTCAAACCTGCTAGACTTTGGTGTAACGATATCCCTTGTTTCGGAGGTATACTTCCTTTCGGCTCGACCGCCATTAAAGAGTTCGACAGTTTCCCTGGTAACAGTTTCCAGAAGCGGTTCACCACCTCGTCTTCCTTTACTGAATGTCCTTTGATCCGTTTTACGGACCATGACCACCCTCGACAAGGGTTGATTGAACTCATGCCCATGCATGGTTGGAGGGATCATAGCCAGCGATTGCGAAAGAGGACCTCCGATTCGCGGAGACCTGTAACATAAACAATTATAATAATTAATAATGTAATATATAAAATATTAGATATTTGTTACTACATGTTTCAATTATTGCATCCATTTTGTTATAATTATTATATATAATTAATTTATTCTAATATATAATTAATTCTTCTTCCATATTTTTGATATCAGTATAATATCAGAAATATGCAATATTATTAATTATATGAATATGAAAATCATAAACTTATTGTGTACATATAAGCAACGGATTACGATGTACATACAAAATATTATGAAATTATGATATTTAAATAAATTAAAACATATATGCACATTTATATAAGATCCATAAATATATTTATTTTGTTAATTTTGTTTCTTCGTCACACTGTTATTTGATATAAATGTTATAATACTTTGTTTATTTCAGTATATGGTTGCATATCGTATACTTTTTCGAAATGCATGATATGCAGCATTAGCTGCAAAACAGCATGCATTAAATAACTTGCTAAGCAAATAAGAACCGATAAATCGTCACTATCCCGTTTCCTCTTCATGATCAACGATCACATGTTGCAAACCTGTTCTTAGCGATACATGCAATTAACGTCAATTGCTGGTAACTTTAATTATTAATAGTCTTCTCTTCGAACACTTCTAAACTTTCTTATGCATATAAATCAGTATCTTGTTTTCTCCGCTCTCATTGATGCATATCACAAACAAATGACATTTTCTAGCCGGAAGCGATAATAGGAAAATAATTTAAATCGAAGAATTTAAATCATATATACAAAAACCACAGTAACATTATTACTGTTTCAAGTGATGATATTTATAGTTTCTATTTTACATAAAAATATTATATAACATAAGATCCGTTGTTTTCTACGAAAATTTTTCTACGCAAAATCATTTTAATCAGATGTAATTTAATTTAAAGCTATAATTTAGAATTATTAAAAATTAAAGTAATTTTAGTGAATTGAATAAAATTTATTCCAATTTGATAATCCATTTTAACTTATTATTAGATTAAAACTTCAAAACTCCTTATTAAATGTAGTGTTGAAAATTTAATAATTACAAAAAATAATATTTAATAAAAATTTTGCTTGATATTTTACAAAAATTACGAGAAAACATTTTTGAAAAACCTAATATTTTTCAAAATATCTTGCGAACAATTCTCTCTATTCCACAGTTAATACAGTGTAACGCAATGCTATTGTCACATTTAAAATGTTGAAGGATTTTGCAAGATATCGTTTGATCGAAATTAATACTGGTTGTAACTAGAACGGAATAACTAGAACAAAATTCTCTTTCGATGTAAATCGTCATTTGCATGCAAAATTCCAAATTAATCGGACGATTAAACTGCAGTATGCACGCCAAGAGTAAGTACAACGCCTAAGGAAGATCTTCCTTATTACATCTAAAGCATCCCCTTGTTAACCCATCTTAACCTCTCGTAACATCGCGAATGAATTTTTCTTATGAGAGATAATAGAATGGTTATTTTAATAATGACGCTATGTGTGTGTGTGTGTATGTGTGTGTGTGTGTATGTGTTTCATTTTCTTCTTTTTCGAATATCTAAATGTATAAATGTTCTTAAAAATATATACGTATTATTTTGATATATTTTCATTATTCTTCTATCCTTTTCACCTTTAAAAATATATATATTTCAAAATTAAGAAAAAATTAAGTAGTAACGCTTAAAATGTTATTTCAATTAAACTCGTGTTCCTCTGCAACATTATTTTCTGTTGGGCGAATTTCGCTTTCAGGCAACATTATTCAAAATTAATGAAGAAAGAAAATACTAAAAAGAGTTATTTGTATAATTTATGCCCGTTTTTACCAATGCAGTTTAATTTTAATCTTGGTTCAATTTACTTTTCATCTTTTTCTAGTTCCAAGGATTAGAAAAAGAAGTAAATTAAACCAAGATTAAAGTTAATCCACATTGGTAGAAATGGACTTTAATGAGAATTCGCGAAATTCAATAGAGAAGTTGAAAAATGCTATGCGAGAGGCGAAAGTGTAGTCGACAATATAATTATGCCGCTAAAAAGACTATGTATGCACTTTATTATTACAGATCATCGCGATGAAACTTGAAAATGTATCTTCAAATGAAAATGAGTAATAATTTTTCTGCTATGTTTGATACTACTGACAGATATAACTATTAATCTGCTGTTCATATATTATCGCTTCTTTATAAAAAAAGATATATCTTTAATAAATTAGTAAATCTTTTAATGAATTTTAGTTTAGTTTCAATTGAAATAAAGAAGTAAGACCATAACACATTGATTTCCCAGAAACTAAAGAAAATTTCTTTGAAAGACAAATTCAAGCAACCATTTCTTTATATAAAACTGCTCTATCTTTCTAACTAAAGAATTTAAAATATCGTTATTAATGATAGAAAACTATTTCAAACAAACTTATATCCGAAATCTACATATTTACAAAACACAATGTTCGAATTCATGGACCATGGTTAAGTTTTTTGCTACGAAGAAAGTCCATGACTTCCGATGAATAAACAGGTCGGTGAATTACGTTAATAAAGGCCCGGCGCGCACAATTAGACTTCTTGTTCGATGCACTTTCACGGCGATCACTCGCGCGGTCAATTCGGAGCGAGGCACTTTTCGCGGCTGAGAATCCGCGCACAAATTCATGACTGACTGCTATAGAAAGATTTCTCAAAAAACTTATGTTCACGATTATACAAATTACTCCTTATAAATCCTTTATTAGTCCTCTTCCGTCCAGAAGTAAAATAATACATAACGTTTCTTTAAAAACTATAATAAATACAACGTTTACTGTTTTACGTGACTATCTACTTTATCGTTATTATGTAAATTGAGAAAAATATTACAGAATTATCTTACTTCAATTTTCTAAAGAAGAAGAGGAAAAAAAAGACTATGATAACGATGTAGTAATAACTCGATTTACGATGTAAATAGCTCAACTCACAGAAACGTTGCTTTTAATAAAATCTCATCCGGTGAGACACCATAGTATTTTCCCGCGGCGTCGGGGTTCCAACTACACTTGGTATAAGCCGTACGACAGAACGAACAAAACTGGCACGTCGACCACGACAGCGAAACAGAGAGAGACGGTTCCTCTCCCGGAGAGAAAAGGTGGCCAATTAGCCGTTACTCGGCGCACATGCCTCGACCAACTATCCGACGCAGCTGCGGCGGTACACTGTATCGCGTCGCTGCACCGCGCTGCACTGCTCGCGCGCTTCGAGGGAATCGCGTTCATAAACGCGCACGATTCTCCCGCGGGTCTCCCTCAACGAGCTGCGAGCTACAAACTGCCGTTCATTTGGCCATTCTTTGAACAAAATTATCGATAGTAATATGCAAACAATTTTTGTTTGATATGAAAAAGAATAAATTTTATTACTTAATAATTACTTTTATTAACTGTTACGAAAAAAATAAAACGTTGTTTTCAAAAATACTTTTGTAAAGTTTAAAAAGGAAACGTTTGATTAAGCTCGTTATCGTTTCTGCGATATACTGAAAAAACGTTATGTAATTCAATTCGCAAAATAGGACTTTACAAATAAAATTTATTTCCATAATTTATGGTCTGTAAAATATAGAACGCGATTTAGTTATATCTGATGCAGATGTATGACAAAGAAGAAAGGCGAAACAGGAGTAAAAAATGGCTTCGTTTACGATGCGTGTAAGTTTCTTCCGCTTTCGCGACAAAGCATGCTACTGTGCACCTCGCAGAAAGCAGCAACATAATAATTCGAGAACGAAGACGTACAGCCAAGCGTGTACCGCTATTCCGGCTGACCGGAATCACTGCTCTGGAACAACACCGTATCGTCTTCTTGCTCGCGATTCGAGAGTAGAAGCGCATTGATCTCGAGCGTGTAACATTGTCGAATAATATAGCAATGTAAAATTTATATATGGTTTCATAATTACTGATAAATATCTAAATATTACTGAACAACTCCTATTAATCAAAAATCATAATCCCATATTTATTACTTATTCAATCAGATTTGACTGATTTAATCTATTGTAAATAAATTTTGTTTAGTTTTAAATAATGTATAAACAAAAGAAAAAATTTCTTTTGTTATAAAGTGATAAATAATTACTATACATATGTATACTCATTTATCTAATCCCAAAAATTCATCAAAATCCGTTCTGAAAAAATGTACAAATAACATTTATATACGAAATTAATAGAAATTTTGATGTTGAAATAATTTCAACAACATTAGGTGTAGCATCTGCATTATAATTTCTTTAACTTTCTATTGTTACGATTTCTAATTTATGCGATATTACATTATGTTAGATTAACATACATAAAAAAATTTAAATATTAATTGTGAAGTTGAAAAGTTTTAGTATTAAAATAACTTAAATAACTTAAATAAGCTTTTATAACACAAGAGTTTTGTATAATTGACTCTACTATAACTCCATAATTTTAATTATCTAAGAAAATTTAATAAATAAATGAATTTGTATATAGATAAATATTCATATGATTTAGTAGATTTTATTATAATCTCAGTTCGAAAGAATAAATTGTAATTTAAATTATAAACCTACTTTTTATTCCTCACATACACACACACACACACACAAATATTCATTTATTAATTAATTTCTTAAACTCGTTTAAAACAGTTTGTCTAATATGAAATATTTTAGATATCTTTTTTTCACTCTTTTTAATTTAAAGTTTCTTTTAACGCGATTTTATTTTATCTTACGATATCTTAAAAACCAGTACATGACTTTCACATATAAAAACTATAGTAAAACAGACGCTATATTGTATTCTTTCCCGTGACTCTTCTTATCTGAACAATTTATCGATGAATTTAATTTATAACTACGGCACGTGCCGGTGCGCAGCTACGCTCGCATAACAGGCGGAACATTCGAGCGTGCAGATTATCGGAGCGACCAACTAACAAGAGGACAGCAGGAAGCCTTACGAAACGCATAAAAAGGACAAGCTATTTCCGGTCAAGAGGAGAGACTCCGTTCACACGCAACTTTCATTTGTACTTATAAAATAGCCATTCTTTGTTAACCATCGAGGAAGATACTATTACACCGATGTCATAACACCCCTAATCGATGCCTCGCATGTGATCGTTGTCCAGACTCTTATCTTCATTATATTGATCTTCAATCAAACTGTTATTCTTCTTCGTAGTTAATTTTCCGCTAACTTTCCAAGCATTCAATATCATCTTTGAATATTTCATTACGAAACAAGAAAAAACTTATCTTTTACAGCTTTATAACATTCATGTCTTTCATTAAAAAAAAATTTACCAATTTACTTAGACGAAAAGAACAATCGTCTGAAATTTTACGAAAAGACTGTGATACACATAATCTTTAAATGTCTAGTAGACACGATAAGTTCACATAAAACTTGATCTTTCTATGTGCACCTTGACAAAAGAGAAACGTATTCTTATGTGAAGTATTACGAGATATTACGAGGTTTAACTGAAACTGTATAATAAATCGCTATATATATGCAAACGCTTCGTGTCCTCGTTCGCATTCAAGGGTTGATAAAGCAAGCGTTGCATAATTCACCGGCAGTGCACACGAAACAAGTATCGGCGTTCGTTCAAGGTCGAGTCAGGTTGGTCGGCAACCATACACGGCACTGTAATCTGCATCACAATGTCGTTAGTTGTCAGTAGAAACGCGGAACACGAACGAAATTGTATAATAACCGGCTCATTTTAGTGCCGGCAGCGAATAATAAAACGCGATTACGTAAAATAGCATCGCAAAACAGAAGAAAAGACTAGTCTTAACTTTTATATTATAGCACGACTTTTATCAACTAAATGCGTAAAAGCAGCGGAACAATTCGCGAACCCACGCCGCAATTTCGCAAATCACCCGACAAATCTCCCTTAATTGCTTGGAAAGTAGATCGCTGTATCGATTTGGAAAAGTTTTTAATGAAGCCACGTAATTTCGGCATTCATTACAGCTCGAAATTCGCTTAACAGAAATTCTATACTCGAAATTAAAATCTTTTTCATTTAACACACGGACTCTTGAACTCCATCAATTTTATATACATATATGTACATTTAACAAAAGAAAATATTTCTTTCTTTCTTTTAGCATTTATTTAAATACATATTAGATTTTATATTTGTTGAAAACATTAAAATTAAAAAATTAAAAAAAAATATTAAAATTAATATAGTTAAATAGTTTTTCTTCTTTCTCTTATACGCGAAACAAGACTTTTTCTGAATTCTTTTTCTAACTACGAGACAGATTGATTTCAAATTGTGTACATTTATTCTACGTATCTTCAATAATGTATAAAATGATTAAAAAATATTAAAATTTAAAATTTTTTATGCGTTTGTCTCAAAATTGTCTTTAAAATCTGCGAATACAGTACCTCAAAAACTATTGGATATTATTATAATTTAAGAAATAATATACTATACATATATGTATATATTATCTATTTTTTAATATATAATATGTGTTTGTAAATATTAAATAAATAAGGTAAGAAGATGATTGTAAATTTTAAGCAGAAATATGACTTTAAAAGAAATATTCTATATGACTTATATGTATAAGAAGAAGCATTTTGTTCGAAATACATGTTTTTACACATCAAGCGATACATTGCGTGCACAAGGATGACACGATCAACAGCATCAGAGTCAGTTTCCGGTGTGATCATTACAGATACGTAGTAATTCGATCCACGAGGTCACTGTGACTCGAAAGGTGCGACTCTCGCACTTGAAAAATCCATGAGATATCAACGTTGTCGCTGTAACGTGACGAAAATGCTCGTTCGAGACGTTGTTACGCAATCAATACACGAAGCGGCCTCGATGAAAGAAACAGAGTAATTATTTTAGCTCTCACTATAGCGGAACTGCGAAATTAATTTGTTGATACTTTGGAAAGTTAATTAAACCTATTGCGAAAGTTAATTGAATTTTCAACGTATAAGGGCAAAATAAAAAGTTTATAATTGATGAGAACGATATATAAAAATTTTGTTGTATACTTGGATATGGTGACTACGCACAATACTTAGTTACAGAAATAGTGCTCATTATTATTACATTAATTCATTTTTCAGACATTATTTCTAGAACTTTTTTCTTATTAACATACTTTCAATTATTTAGTCTTTATTCAGCGATAAATTGCTGTGTAAGTTACAGTCTTCTTTCTTTATATGATTAATATTAATACGTACGTGAGTAAATCAATAAGTAACCTTAATATATACCAATGTTTGAAGAAAAAATTAAGGTTATTTTATAATGATTAATGATATTATATATGTATACGATGAATGATTATTAACTCATTCATCGTATACATATATAATATCGAAATAATTTTCATACCATTGGAAATTTTTATCATTTAGTACTATTTACAAGGATTTCATATGACAAAAATTCGTCCCTGAACTACACAACAAAGAGATTTTGATTTAAGACATTTACTTTATCTGTAATCTTTACTATATATATAAAATCTAAATTATATTTACGTACCAACATTTTTCGGGTATATTACATTATCAGGTGTATAAATATTGTACTAACCATTGTAGACAGTATAGAACATTTCCCTGATACGCAATTGTTTTGAGACAAGAGTTAAGAATAATCACAAGATAGAAGTCTTCGCTATCATGAATGTTTTACAATAGCACTTTTAGATAACACTAGTAAAGCACTTAATACGAATTTGCGAACGTTTTATGAAGAAACTGAATTTTTTACACGATCTCACAAACTTTGGACTTCAATCCTACTTCTATCCTCTCCTCTGCATTGAAATTTCTCTTTGATCTGACATTAGAAGAGACCATACAAATAGACTTCTGATGTAACCAGGACCGCGCCATTAGTCGGTCATAATAGCCGATAATTAGTCAGTGGTTTGCGCAATAGCCATTGTCCACTAATATATTTCAACGGACAGTTTGAAAAAATATTCTGCGTACATCTAATACGCAAAAGGCAGTTTCGGAACAATCAACGTATAAGAATATAGAACTAAAAATAATAAAATTTTCTAAGTAACTTTGCTATAAACAGACTTTACTACGTCTGATATAAGATGAATCGTTTGAGAGATAGAACTTATATCTTTCTTTGATTTAAGATGCAAAAAAGTATAGAATTCTCTTAAGATAATACTGAGCATATTTTATAATATATATAATATTCGATGTGTAAATTAACTTTATATATATATAACAAAAGTTTGTATATTTATAATATTTAGTTTTAAATTTCTGAATTTAAAATTGTCTCAAAATAATGTGTTGATATCTATACACCGTAATACAGAAAATAAAAATATTTTCTATTACAGGAAACATTAATGAGCTTAATAACTTTAAAAATATATAATTTGACAAAAAAATTACATCACTATGCCATTTCTTCGGAACCATCTAAAAAAATTGTATTGTTTTTTACTGACTGTATATGTATACATGTAACGTCATCAGTTACAAGGACGTTCTAACGTCACACACAATTAACACCTTATCATCTTGACATGTTATATGATCAAAGCACACCTGATCAAAGTATGAGTAAGATAAGACTTTTTAAATATTGTGAAAACTGAATTCTTGCGAAGACACGTATTTTATTCAATAAGAATATTTCGATTACATTTTAGAATAAACGCAAGAACTGAAATGCGTATAAATTAAGTAATTTCTTTATATAATTAATGTGTAAATTATGTAATTAATTTGCAAAATTTGATTTATGTTTGCAATTATATGATACTATTTGCATAAAATTGAGAAACAGAGAGACAGAGTAAAAATTAGCATTTAATTTTCAACTGAATAATGATAGAACACGATTTAATTACTTTGTGAGTTAATGTAACCTTTATAACTTGTACAATATCCTATTCAATTACAGCAAAAAGAAAAGGGTCGATCAAAATCTCTTATTCACTCAAGCAATAAATTACATTAACACATTTGAATCTTATTATAATGAACATTTTTGCGATTATCATTTTATTAAGTTAATATTGCGGTGAAATATTGTTAAAAGTGTACAATTTTCTTTAAAGAAATGTAAAAACTATTTGAACCATATTTAAAAAATCCTTTTAAATAAATACGCTCAGATTTAAATTTATTTAAAACAGATATAGATATGCATAGCATTTTATAAATAAACATTAATTAATTTTGTTGCCTACAATTTTTGTCCAAAATATTATATATAACCACTGTGATGTAAAAAAAACTAATAGCAATTAATGTAAGAGCTATCCGTAAAATAATATATTGAATAATGCGTAGGTCTCTTAACGAGTTACATCGAATACGTCTTCCTCTTGATCTTTTGTAGTAGATGAGTTTATCGATAACTCAGTTTGCTTTGGCGATTGCTCCTTTTTTCGACAATAACTCATAACGAACTTATCACGATAATGTAAAGGTATGGTACATTATTATGATACATCTATTCAGTGGATAACATATCATGTTATCCGCGTACGCTAAAGTTTGTTGAGAACTACAACATTTCTATTTATTTCTAAAAGATAATAAGAGAGATTCTCTCAAAATAAAAAGAATTTATAATTTATTTCTAAATTTTCAGAAATTAAAATTAAAAAATTATATTTTGAGATCGTTTTCACTAATAAAATATAGTGAACATAATATTTATCAATTTGAAACTCTCAATTTAAATGTCTACAAGATTCTATTAGTATTATATAGTTATTATGACACATACATGAAATAATAATAATGCGTACTACTAATAATGAAATTTCAGATAAATGAAATCGATTTTCCATTCATGTTCATGCTCTTCAAAGCTACGTCATGTGTATCCATTAGTTCGAGTATTCCTATCAGCGAATCGGAAGATTAACTCTCGGTTATAGGCAATAAGGGCAACGCGCCGGCGATGAGCCTCGAACGATAATGCGAAACACATAGCGTAATAACAACGAGTAAAAAACACGCAAGATGAATACATAAGACCAGTGAGCTTAAGCTTCTCACGCCACACCTTTCGCTACGAGAGCTATTTTGAAATCTGATGTAATAATACTCAATGATAATAAAAATACACAACATTAGATAAAATCATTGTCCATCCATTAACTTCTTAAGCTGCGTTCGATCTTTTCCATGTAATAGTTTCCCACCCCACGGCATTCTCATCGAATACACCTCAACTTTCGTCTTCCACTTCATCACCCACGCGAAATAAGAAAATAAATTTTAATTTAAAATATTACAGATCTAAACACAAAATTACGATACGTTTAATTTAGCCTTAATTTTAACGGTGAAAATTTATAAAGAATAGTATTTATAATATGTTAACGTTTTATAATTCAATACAATAAAAAAAATGTTTTGATATTTATTTAAAAATTAGATTTAAATTATATCTAAAATGTAAACAATTAATTAGATTTTATTTAATATTAAAAAATTCTTCATTTTTAATTGTAGCTAAATAATTATTGACAAAAACTTTGTGATATTTAGCAAATTAATTTCAGATTGATCAAAACATCTATAATTAATTAGTGAAGTTTTTTCTGGGACTCTATATACAGGGTGTTCTTTGAATCGATCGCCACAGTTTAATACTGTCAATAGATCAACAATAAAATTTTTGTAACAAAAGTTTGTTCGTTTATAATGAATTGAAAAAAAAATTTTTCAAATTTGTCTTTTATATACAATAAAAATATGGAAGAAAATATACATGATTTGATTAAAAAAAATTTGACTTTAATTTTTTATTAGAAAATGAACTTGAAATTTTTCGTACGAAATTAATTCTTTATTAAAAATTAACAAACTGTTAGAAACATTTTGTTGTCAAACCATCAGAAGTATCGAAAAAATTATGGCAATTAGAAGAACATCCTGTATATCAAGATTAAACTAAAAGCGTCTCGTAGAACGTGATAGAACACAATAATACGGCAATCCTGAAGTAATTATTCACATGTGCGACAACCCCCTGGTTACGCACGTCCTTTCCTTTTTACATAATTGCGGCATGTACCTTTTAACGTACGAGATATAACGCACTTGTATGATTAATAGCACATTGCTTTAAATGTTAAATTGATGCGCTTACACGTCTCTCAGAAGATTGCAACGCAATTTGTGAAAATTAAATTTTGTGGTAATTGATATTTGCTTATACATGTTTTTATTGATTAATTATAGAAGAGAAACAGGAAGACTTCATTAGCGCTGACAAGTGTAATTTCGTGGTATACTTCATCTTTTATGTATACATACCTACATCCTCGTAACTTCTCTTATATTATAAAACACTTTAATTCTCGTCATTTCATGCTCATCTTTAAGATTAACTGCAGTAATTTATTTTTGTCGTGAAAAACAGCGATTCGATTTGGTATTCTATTCATTTTTAAATTTCTATTTCTTTTCTTCTTGTTTTCATGCTCGTTACTTTTTATATGCATAACGTCTTCCAATTCAATTGTGTTGCGTAACGTTTCGTTTGAAAAAATATTCACATCGTTGCGCGCGCGTTGAACAAACGACGGAAACTTGCTGTTACCGGTTACAATGAAATCCTCTTAAATCGCTCCGAAGGCCTCGAAAGTAGGTGATCTAGCACTCTGGAGCATATTGCTTCTATCGGAAATAATGAGTAAACTCAATGAAGGTGAATCAAGATTTAATCAAGCCGGGCTATACAGATTAGCGTTGAAAATCGTGCAACGTTCAATTAATGAGAAACGATCTTTCTTGCATCTCCCAACTATAGTCACTTCATATGCAACCATCAAACAATTTCGATCGGTGGATAGGTAAGATAAATTGTTATCCGTTTCTTGAGTCATCTTTATGTAATATCCCATCAATTATTCATTCCAGCATCTTACTAAAATTTTCCGCAAACGTGTAAAAAATTTGATGTAATCAATTAATTGTAATTATTATGACATGTACATGTTAATAGTAATATTCGAATTTAATTATAATTATTATAATTTTTTAGAAAACTATTTTTTATTAAAATGTCTCTATGTGTATAATAAAATAAACAATAATATAAAAGGCCATGGAAAAGTGTTTATAAAATAAATGATTTAATACAATTCAAACTTATAGAGAACAATAATTACTAAAAACAACCAGAATTTTTGGCAAATGTCATTTATTCTTTATCTTCCTATTTGTAATATTCTCTTAATCAGGTGAAACGCAATGTAGAAAGTGAAAGACTGCAAAATCACATTGCAACAAAGTATGAAAAAATTAATAATCAGTTATCAGGCACGAAGAAAATCGATAGTCTGTACGAAAGAATAAGTTTTCTGTATTAATTCATTGAGTCATAACCATTTTTTTAAAACCATGTTATTATTTAATTAATACGTTAATTTGTTTACTGAGATATTAATATTATATAATTAGTGCTTCGCAGGCCAACTTATTATCTACTTTCGCATTTTTTTTTCATATATCAAACACTGTAATTATTTAATCCATGAGTAAAAGGAAAACATTATCCTTCTCGACGATCACAGATTGCTTTAATGCAACGCTATATACAAACTGTTCGTAAACGGTTTATAGATGCATTTTTACTGTTTACTAGGTATTTTTACGTTTATTTATGTAGAGAAATCTCCGATAAAGGGCGGGGAGGGGCAGTCTTAATTTCCAAGGGAATTCAAAGACTGAAGCGCATTCGCGCACAAAGAAGTCTCTGAGTTTGGAATAATAACTATGCCCGTCAGTTATCTCGTAATTCGTCCGCCGGCGAATTCTTCTGGAACGATGTGACGCGCTAAATCAGAAACTGCACGTTAATTCTACGAACGCTTTGCTTTTGTATTCTGACTGCATATTCAGCATTTAAAGTACGTGTCCTCTTAACATTAAACGTGACATTTCTGAATAAATAGAACTTAAAACTCTGATAGATACGTTCAACTATAAATTTATGATATGTATAATATAATTTTAGCTCTCACCATTTATTTAATATTAAATGCGAGAGAGAGAGAGAGAGAGAGAGAGAGATCGCGTAATTTTGAATTTTATCTGACATTGTGCACATCCGAAATATATTTAGATATATTCGTCATTTCGGATGCATACAACGATTTAAAATCAGACAGCTGTGTTTAGCATTAAACGTACAGTAAGAATAGTCTCTTTATACGCACTCTAAATGTAGAATCAATGTTTGGTGACAGGCGTGCTTACGCACATGTAAATTATGGATGCTACATTTAAAAGATACACTTTTGTATCGTGTTTGCGTCGTACTGCGCAAAGATGACCTTGCTTTCAGCTTTAGAACACCCAGCTTAAACCTCGATATCGAAAAAAATGCGAACAAAAGTGAAACAACAGATCTGCAAAAATTGTAGCAGAAATTCCTTTATCTTTAATTAGCAGAATGCAAATTTATTTACACGAAATTAGTGTGAATAAAAATTGTTTTTATTTTTAGCGTATAATTAATTACTTTTTTCTTTAATATGTTAAATAATAATAGGTAATAATAATATGTGAATTAAATAATATATACAGATAACATAACTGAAAAACTTACAATCATTATCTTTCTAAGCGATTAAAATACAATAGCACGTTTTGCATGCTTTGTTTCGAATTTTTCTATTGTTAAGAAATTAAAAAGGAATACATTTTTCATAGATATATGAAAAGTAGTAATTTTCTTAAACAACTTTCACAAACATCAAATATGATTTTTTTTCAAAAATTCCTTAAAAAATCTAACATTAATTTATTATTGCAAAATATTCGCAGTGATTAATACAATAGATCAATTATATTATACACGTGAATAATTAGTGTCACAGTAAAACAAAATATTGATACAACACGTTGCATTTTCTCATTTATTCTAACGAGATCATATACCATGTGTGAAATATCAGCTTCACAAGAGAAGCTGACGTTCTTCTTTACTGTCAAAAAAAAAAAAGAAGTGATGAGACCGTAGGTTTAAAAACGTTTCTCAGAAAGCCGAGGCCGGAAGTAAAATAAAGGAAAACATCGCGAATGTAGACGTCGGGGATGCCGCGTGAAGCTGTGGCTATTTTCTACGAGGGGGCCAAGCTCTTTCTTCAGTAAACTCATCGCTTTCCCGCCCTCTCTTCCACCACGACCCTTTCGATTTCTACTACGAAGCTGCTTACCTCACGCTATAGGATCTTCCCGGTTTGGAGGTCATTGCACTGCGGCGGGTGGTTGTGGCGGGGTGGTCGGTGGCGGCGAATCGATTTTCCATGACGGCAACGTAATGTCGCCCGTTGGAAAATGTTTCTCTCCTCGTTTCTCTTTTCGCTGCGTCTATCGTTGCTTTCCACGTGACTACAACGAGAATTCCGCTCCCTACAAGATCGAAGGGAGCATCCTCTTCAAGATACAGGTCGATCGATACTTTGCAAATGTCTCTACATTCACGTCTTCGAGTTTGCACCCTTTAAGTTGCACTTTGTAGTCCATGCACGTAATCTCTTCAAGTTGACTCGAAGTTATCTTCACGATATCTCGTGGAAAAGAAATCTAGAAATTTTGACATAGACGGCATTATCTTGACTCAGCAGATACATTCGGGGTGTGAATCTTGATGCAAATCACAATTTATCATTCAATGATTCGGAACTAAAAATAAGAGAGGAACGTGTCTCTTTCTAAGGTCAGCGATTCCTCGTGTCACGATTCAAAGAATCGTGACGTGAATTCATAAAGTGTCCTAATATCGATGCTTGATATACGTAAACAATTTTCACAGCAGTAGCCAATGTCACGGTAATTGTAACGCTTCTATTTGTATGAGACGTTATAGCTGGCTGATGTTCGTTCAAGCGTGTTTATTTGTATTATACTTCTTTCTCGTATTTTTTCAATGGCTCTTTCACCTTCTTTTTGCCTTAGGTTTATATCGCGGTTGTATTACGGTTCCACTTCGTGGTTCCAATTCTGAAACGACTGATCTATACAAAATCTTTTCTACTGTATGTCTCAATTGTTTAACTTGCAGATAAAAGGATGCATGTGACTATGATGAATCGGTCGGTTCCGATTTCTTCGACAGTTGTCTGCGGTCTCGTTAAAGATTCTTTACACCCTGAAAACACCTTTGTTTTCCAAGTTTGCAAGTAATGAGTCTTAGAATCTCATATAAATACGTAAAATTTCCGGCTATTATATCTTCAAGGTCGACAATGAACAAGATTCAATGGAATTGCAAAAGTAAAATTATTAAATGTTTCCGCAAAAACTTTCCGTCAGCAATTACTTACAATACACGTTCTTCGTGTAAAACGATTAATATAATTGTGTATAAATCACATATATCGTGAACACATAATTTTTTCATAGTATAAAAATTATTCTTTGCATCACATATTACAGTAAGGTTTTACTGTAATATTAAACACTCCACGATAAACATTCCGAAATTAATTGTAACGTTCCGTTCACGTGGTTGTAACTTCTTCAGCATCCACGGACAGAATGAAGTATGAACAGGCTCGTTCCGATGTCGAGGGGAGAAGCGCGTAAAGCGATCCGTAGTGCTAAGGGGTGACCCTCATATGCCATGCGGTAGCGTCGTTACCGCAATTCAATGCAACCACTACGTGGCTTGCTTCTATCGACCGTATCGCACTGCGACGAGGAATCGGACTGGTCGCCGAGCCGCGTGCCGCGCAGGTTTCATAAGTACTTGCGCGCGCGCACGCTCAAGCACAGGTGGGGCCGAATTATATGCTAGTAAATAATGTTATTTTTCATTTAGCATTTTTCTTCAAGATCTTTTCCCGTGTTAATTTTTAAAATATAAATGATAATTAAATTTTCTTTCTTTAATAAAACAAAATATAAAGGTTCTCATAATAAATTTTTCAAACATTGATTATCCAAGACAGAAATATTTATATAATTTATAAATACTTTCATAGATGCGCAATACTTTTATAAGTTTATTAAAACAATTTTGAAGGAATAAATGAATAAAATGACTTTATAAAAAGTTATTACAATTTAATATTCTTTATTAATAAAAACATCTATAAACTTTTGAAATATTCGCATTAAATTTAATCCGCATTAAATATTATAACAAAATAGTAAAGTTAGAACAGAAGAATTTAAATATTTCGATAACATCGTTTCTGGTGTACTTAAAATTATTGCAATAATTTTATCTTTGTTCTTTCCAGCAAAATTAACGAATTAAATTTGAATTTTAAATATTCATTTTGAAATATTTTTAAAATACTAATAATACGTCTAATAATATTTTATCAATATCCTTTTTTAAAAATAAAATTGACGAATTAAATTTAAACAATTTTAACACGAAGAATTAGACCTAAGTTATTATCATACATAATTCGCAATATTATTCTTTACGTCGTACATTCCTCGAGTTTGCACATGCAGTCTTATCGCCGGATCCGTAATATCAAGCTCATTAAGGGCTGACCAATTAGCTGCAGCCGCACGCAACGGATCATTGCCCGGATTAAGACCCCGTCGATTGGGCAGATCTTTTATCTATCTCAATCGATTTCCGTTTTAATCCACTCTCACAAGACTACGAGTTATATATAGCTCGTTTTACGACTATTAATTACGAACAAAGGAATAGACCGAATCATTTCAATAAGAGACAATTGTAGGTAATGCGCACAATAACAATTAACGTTTGCATCCTCGTTCTATTAAGATACGGACATTAGCATGACACAGTAGATAATATTTAACGATCCACGATAATGGCAATACATGAATGCTTATTACTATTAAGTGACGAGAGAGAGACCACACAAAACGAATGCCACGTTATAATTGCACCGTGACCATCAGAAATCTGAAATTTGGCTATCACCACATAATTTGCACTTAATCACGGGATCGTCACAAAGATCAAGCGCAATTGGGATTTCTGTAATACCTATTGATTGTTTTCCACTTACAGGAATTCTTATTTTCGTACACGTCAATATTTATATTTTCCCCCTTTTTTCCTTTACCAAATTTAATTCTTTAAACCGACAAAAACAATTATGATTGATTTTTTTTCACTTATAATAATATTGTCTTAATCAATTCTTTTTGCACTTTTCATAACAATAACTTTCATAACAAAGAAAAAAGTAACAAAGAAGATTAGATAGCAATTGTTCCTATGTTTAATACTTAATAAATATATAATAGAAAGATTTAAATTTTTCTTTTACATATCCAAATCTTTATATCTCAGGAATTATAATAAATGAGAATGAAAAATCCGCTGAATGTAGAAGCACGATTCAATATACGTGAATTATAACTCACATAAATTTCCATGTCGAGTTGTTGCAATATATGCGAGCTTGAAGTCTACGGAAGAGCATGATACATGTTTGCTCTTGCGGCAGGACCTGTCGCGAATAATCCTAACAATATAGGCGACGATTTTGCGGGCCGAGTATACTAAATCGCGTGCAATGCGCGACTCGACGGTATGCGCCGAAAACAGCATTGCCGACACGAAATTATGTGGAATGTTTCACGAATGAATTTCTAAGACCCGAGGGGGGTCTCTCCCTCTAACTAGCGGCTCGTGGCGTCAAGTTATTCCAGCTCAGGGGAACAGGGCACGTCGCGTAGAGAACACGCGACATGTGCAAGTTGTCGAGGAAGGTTGGTTAACGGTACGTATAAATTGCTTGGAAAGATAATACTTACACAGTGGGTTTACTATTTAACTGAAAATATTTGTGTTATAAATAATGATAAACTAGAAATGAGTAAGAGAATTATATAACTGGAACTCTCTCTCTTTAGAAAATAAGATTTTTATATAGTTTTATATAGTTTTATTTAATTTGTGTCAATATTTTATCTATCCAGATTTAAATTCTAAGGAGTTACAGTTTCTGGTTTGTAATTTTGTAAAAATAAAATGTATACTTGTAAAATTAAGATTTTATAAAATAATAGTGTCGTATACAATTAAAATATATATAGCTTCATTTATATAAAAAATTATTTTTTCTTTACTCTTAATTATTCTGTAATTATTTATTGAATTATTTAATTAAAGAATAATTAAATAATTCAATTAAATAAATAAAATTGGAAAATAATAAAATAATGAAATAAATTAATTTTTTAACTTCACTTTTCTGTACGACAAAGTTAAATAAAATTATACTTATCTTATCAAAAATACAATAGAGAGGCTTAAACTTTCATGGTAAGTAAATTTGAGATTGATAATATGTAGTTCAATATACATACATATATTATGAATTAAATTTATGTTGAGAGTTTGGGATATTTTGACGTCAGTTCTCCTCATATGCAAAGACGATAAGTTTCCTGTATTGGTTGCGAAGCAAGTGAAGTGCCTACCTTGTGATCATTATAAATTACGCGTAATTATGCTAAACTGAAAACGGCACACCCGAGCTGAAATTGTGCGGAATGTTGTCTGCACAGATTGCTAAGGCGGATGTTTCCTTGAATTATAGCTGTAATATTCCCTTTAGCCATTTCTTGCAAGGCTAACTGAATTTTAATGTTATACCTATATCTTCACTTATTGTTAGAATTATTTCTTCTCGCATGCTACGAGTGAATAAACTTAGATCAAATCTTAATAAATCACTTAATATTCTCACAAATTGCATCTTTTATGATAAAAAAATTATTGCAAAATTATGATCTCTGTGAACTGCACTTGCCGTCATTCTTTCTTATGCGTTTATTAATCAGTTTCTATATGACAATTTTGAGCGATATACATAAGTCGATAGGAACAAAATATATTCCTATCGACTTATGTTTTTTTCATTAAAAAATTAATTTATTCTATTATATGTTTTAATTCTATTTATTTTTTTGAAGAAAAAAACATATTGTTTGAATATTTTAAAATTTTTCTTAACTCAAGTAATTTATTTTATTAACTATAAATATTTTTTGTTTCATGAATTCTAAAGACATTATTAAAAAAATTTTAAACATTTTCCTCTCCCTAAATCTTTCCCAAAAAATAATACATGTCTTTTTTATAAGAGTTTTTGTATGATTTTTTGGGAAAGATTTAGGGAGAGGAAAATGTTTAAAATTTTTTTAATAATTGCTTTAGAATTTTTTTAATATATACTATTGCAAATAGCTTAATGGTAAGTAACATGCTTCTGAAATGAGTGGTCAGCGGCGTTAGTAATGTTAAGCGACAGCTATGTAATTTAAGCGCCACATAAATCCACAAATGTTGCCGGTCGGTGGTCAAAGATGAAGTCGCGAGACTCAGTTTCGCATTGCATTCCGTAAGCGGGATTCCAGAGAGTGGCGTGTGGTGCGAGAGTCACGCATGCACATACATTCCCTGGGGAACCACAAAGAAAGTTGCGTGGAATGTCGAGAGAGTCGCAGACACGTAAATCGCTCTACGCTCTCTCGTACATATAGGTGTGTACACCCGCGTGTAAATATAGAACACCGTCCCGAAATATGTCTTTCAGTCCGCACTTAAAATCGTTGCTTCCGCCGGCGATCCGTCAGAGTTCCCACTACCCTAAGGGCTGCATTGGATTGCCGCCACCATGATTTTTAAAAGCGTTACGGCAGTATAGATCAATCACTTTATAAGCAGTTGGAAGAGAAGAAATTTTTGAAGAAAAATATTTCAAGAAACGCATTTCGAGAATGTAATAATTTGTAAGCACGTTTTCTCCTTTCATTTCTGCGTTAATCACGCAAATGCAAAAAAGTACGCAGAGTGTAACTTTAATTACTACACAAGTTGTTAAAGAAACGTAAGTACTTCATAGCAACATACAAGACATTATATATACCTTAGAATTTTATTTTATTAATAATTGGTACATAAAAACAGTTTTTGATAGTTTAATATAATTTAGAGATTTAAAAAATGAATTTAAATAACTAAATAAGACGTACATATGTATGTATAATGGACATCTTACATATAAATATGCATCAATTAATTTTTTGTAGTTTATTATTATGCTAAATTACATATTAAAATATAAAAGAGAAAGAAAAGAATTTCTTCTTCAATTACTATTATCAATCTAATTTGGTGATTTTTCTTCTTTTTCTTCTCTTATATTGTAGAAGAAAGATAATTTCATTCAATATAACAAATAGTTTTATTCAATATAATGTTAAACTAATAATTTTTAATATTCGAACAAATTTCAACTCTCTCTGAATCATTTTCACTATAAAATTATTCGATAGCTTTCGTCGAATCAAGAGAATTTCTCAAGGAAGCGATAGAACAAAAAAAGGTGTATCGATCCATGCAATCGTTCGGGCGTGAAACCAGCGAAGTCATCGGATAGGTAGATCAGATTCTCAATCGAGCAAAGCCACGCGAGAGAAGGCCACAAGATTAACGGTGCACGAGCCATTGATCTCGAATTTATTCAGTTTGTATCCCGATAGACCCGTCTGTCGTTAACAGGTCATTCACTGTCACTGAAGTATGTATATATTATATTAATAGTAGTAATTTCATATAATATACTTTTTTTATTATTCTTTAGCACTGACAAGCATTTCTTAACTGAATGAGAAAGCAATATATTTGTATCTTAACTTTTTCATTCTTGTTTCTTGTGGGAGAAAAAAGATATTTGAAATTCGAGTTTTAAACGTAAAGTAATGATATAAATTTTTCTTTTACTCTTCAAAGGAAATTTAAACGAGATGATGCATAGGTAAGTGTGACCTATCCTATTGCAGTTTGTTAGACGTCAACCTTCAATTATTTACAACCATTTGTATGATGTGATACGACGGTCACGAAAGGTTTTGAACGCGGATCTTGAAAAGGTGAACAGGCTTTCGCATTTACATTGTTACTCGAAAGGATGATCAAGAGAATATAACGCGAAAGTTCCTCATTTCTTCATCGATTCATGCCAATGTGAAAGGTGTGGTCAGCTAAATAAATGACTTTTTACCTTGTATTAAGGTTAATCGGACGAGAATTGCCTTTCGCCTTTATTAAAGAATTGTATACAAAAGAGTACTTTTCTGATTATACGAAATGCTGGCAACAATGTAATTAAAATCACAGATATTAGGAGAAACTTTATTATACTTACAGGATTGTGTATATTCGAGTAAAATTATTATACATAAAAGGTTAAAGTTACTGATAAATAAAAAGTTAAAAAAAAGAGTAAAGTTACTTATAAACAAAAATATAAAGTTTATCAATCGGCATATATACATTAAATTTATGTTTCTTAACTTTTTATTATTATTATATTATTTATTACACATTATTTACCATTATTATTAATAAATAAATAATTATATAAAAAATATTTCAGCTATTCATCACATCAAAAACCACATTTATGGCGGCTGTGTATGAGATTTTAAAGCAATTTTTGAAATTTTACAGTATTATTTGGATTAATTATTATTTATTTGAATAATTAAGTAATTGATAGCCATCACGCATCGTCTTATAGAATTAGCGCAAAAATCTTTGGACCGTTAATTAGAATCAGTTATTCAATTATGTAAACATAAAACTTCAGGATCTGACGGAGTCGATAGTAAACTATAATATTGATGTTCAAACACACACGTTAATTACACGAATTTGATGTGCTAAGAAAAGAAAATTGATCTCTCCAGTTACGGTAATAGCTAATATTTCTTCCTTCGTATATACCATCATTAGTTCACTAGCGCAATTAGGAATTGACGAAAGCAAGTTCAGCTGGCGGCCGTCACGCACAGCGGACTCTATAACAATCGGAAGATGCCTACAGCTCGTGCATCGGAGGTCAATTGAATGCGACCTGGCGCTACAACACGTTGGCGGTCAATAATTGTAATCCGCGGGATTAGCTGCAGCTGCTGTGTTCAACATGCAGTTATCCCGTTTCTGGGAACGTACATTGTAAATACGCTTTCGAACGTATATCGTAAGAATAGATGTGTCTGATTTCCTATTATTAAAGATACACGCGCGGGAATGTTTCTCTAATCATTAATAATCGTATACATACATTACATACTTATCATTTACCATATGGCGGGGTTTAATCTTCGTTTAGTATCAATTGCAGAAATGCTATTGTTCGGAATCTAGACTGTTTGAGAATATAAACAGTGTATATACACAGGGAATATACGTGTATACATATATCTTACCTCCTTCTAGCTAGAAAATAATTTTATATTTGTTAATAATTTTCGAAAACTTAGATAAGTACGGAGCAAAAAAAAATTAAACTAAATTGTATTAACTTTTTATATAAAAAAATATGTAATCACATATATAATATACCTTCGGCTCTGTTCCGATCGGCTCGCGTATCATTACAATCAGGTTTTATTATTCTGTCGGACTATTGCGACATCTTTATAGGTTGAAAGTTGAAACATCGTTATTATTGTAACAGTCGGTCATCAAGATAAAGCGGCTCACGTATTAGATACCACGGAACGGATTCTAATCCCATTTATAAAGTACATTGCGCCACAAAAGAAGGTGCGCTGCCAATGGTGTAACTTTCTAACACAGAAAGCGAGAGTGCACCTGTACCTTCGGTCTCACTCGTCAATTTTTGTGAAAAGACTAATTTAAAAATACTTATGCCATCACAGCAGTAATTTTTATTCGCTCACTGTTTCATAAATCTGTCGATGTTGATGCTCGATTATTGATCAGTGAGAAAGGAAAATTATGCATATTCCATTCCTCGTAACGTAAGAAGAAAAGAAGAGAATGGAAATTACTATATTGTTTGAAAAATCCTTGACAGTGAGAGGGAGAAAGTTTCTTTAGCTATCCAAAGAGATTAACAGTATATATGGAAGAACATTTCTCAAACAGTTAATGACTGCTTCCTCGATGATACGCTGACGCAGTGTATTGTCAGCAAAAATTACGAATTGTTCATTACATAGAATTTCCTAAATACTCGTCGTTTTTTTTTACGAAAAAGTTATATTTAATATTTTTAAACTTATATCCATTATCTATTAGATAAATAATATTTATCTTCTTGTCAAATAAATCAGATTAACTAAACGGATTACATGATTTAAGTAATGCCACATAATTAACATTATAATTGGAAAACAAGATAAAAAAGTACAGTTTCTTAATATTCTTGAAGCAATTTACAAAGTATATGACTTATTCAAACTTTGTATTTCTCAGTTATTTTAAACTATTAACGAATTTCGGAATCATCTTCTTGACGTTATCGCGCAAAAACTATCGCAATGAGGCAATCTTCAATCTGATGATGCATTGCCGCACTACGCCGAGAGTCTGTCTTCTATAATTACACGCCGCCGATGAAGCCGCGACGGAAGATGTTTATCAAAATGCATAAATCGTTTTGCACTCTCATGCACATTGAATTTCGATACGCAGTGACTGGAAGTGACTAGCTGAATCTCGCAATGATTTCTCACAGCTTCTGCAGTAACAACACAGTACTCCAAACACTTCACGTAAACGACGTAACAGTACATTGCATTGCAATTACAAAAGCGATCTCGGATATATTTTTGCTGTGATTATATAACATTGGTCTGCAAATCGTTTTACAGAAAGTTATTAAAATGTGAATTTTATGATTTTGCACCAGAATTACATTCGTTTTGCATTTTTTTAGTAATTATAATAATATAATTACGATTGATTAGTATAATCATTTGAAAGAAACAAAATGATCTAAACAACATATTTTAGACGAAAGTATACATATATATAAAGATTTTATTTCGTACACGGAATGTACAATTTATTATTAATTTTTCATCAGGCGTAGTGTCTAAACATTTTCACAAACATCTCAATTTTCGATGTTGAAATAAATTACTCCAAAAGCTATCTTTACAAGAACATCAATCGCAATATTAAATGTTCTATTTGAATAGGAATACATCTTTTCAAAATTTCTGGATTTTTAATCTTTTTTCACTTTTTGTTTCTCAAGTAGCACACAGTGGAAATGCAATTCAACGGGATTTTTAAGCCCGTTAGGGAATTCCACGCTAACTTCCGCTTTCCACGTCAAATCTTACCGCAAGCTGCTCGAGAAAATTTACGTAGGATGTTTGCTACGTTGAGTATCAATCTCAAAAGATTCCATGCTTGGGTGAAATGATAATTAGCGGCCTTGTGCTTTTGCGTGTACGTTAAATATGTCAACTACTTTGTGGTTTTCCCCTCGCATGTTTAATTTCACGGTCGTTTCATCTCGACCTGTCGCACTTGAAGAGAGTGAGATCATTAAAGATTACACTGAACCGGCTTAGTAGCATTATTTGCATTGACAAGACACAATTAAATATAGGAAAGCAGATATCCTATCTAAAGTATGTCAACCGAATTAAAAATGTGTTATCTATAAAATCTCACAACTTCAAAAAATATTACAACTATACTAACTTTCAAAATTATAATTATAACAGAATACAATTTTCCTTTCAAATGTCTCTCTCTCTTCAAAATATAAAAGAATAAATGTATCTCCAATTTCATGATTCTCAATACCAAAATATTATAAGAAGTCCGTTTTTACGTAGTCTTGGTAACTTGAACACAAAGAAAGAACTTTCTGAAAATTACAAAAAACCTGATTCGTCGTCCAATCTTACGCTAGAAAAATTTTTATTACAATCCGTAAATATACGATAGATAAATCGTCAAATGCGGTCACTGATATTCCGCGGTGATAAAGACAATGACCTGCTTAACGAACAATAAAAGAATTGGTGTCAATATTACAATGTCAAGTCACCGTAGACGGATGCCGAATACAAATAATCACTAATACTATCAACGTAATATCATGATCCGTTTTTTCTTCATTGCATGTATAATATTTAAATTAAATGCCTACATTGAATCCGATCATTGTACTAAACAAGAATAATTTTAAAATAAATTTTATTTTATATTAAAGATGCTTAATATAAATAATTGTTACTCAGGTTGAGAGTTGGCTTTGAAAATAATGTTCCAAACGACAATACTCAATCATTTTTATATAGCTTTAAATGAGTTTTTTTTTTATATAAAAGCTATTAAGATTATACATATAGACTATGAACAAAAACACCTAATGTTTCATGTTTCTTTCTCGTTGCAATTTATCTTCTAAACATTTAAATTAATAATCACAATTAATAATCAATCTTTGAGAAACTCAAATACTTTTGTTTAATAATTGCCCTTTTAATATATGTATATATTGCGGATGAATAATGAATAATATTACGATTTAATTTAGGAACAAGTTTCGTGAATAAATCGGATAAGTTTGTTGCCAAGCCTCGATAAACAGCATTATTTTTGCAAAAAAAATGTCACAGAAACACAACTGTCTTCGAAAAAATAATAACGAGAAAATCTTTATGCGTTCTTGCTTTTCTATAGAACATCGCGAGCTAAAAACTGGTTTCTTATCATAAATTGTTTTCATACACATATATATATATATGTGTATGAAAACACTATATATATATGTATATAGTGTTTTAGTATTTAAGTATAATTGCTTATTACATTTATTAACAGCTGTAATTGATTTTCGAATGGTGAGAACCGTGAAGAGAAAAATAATAAGTTCCTTATTATTCATTTTTCTACTACGAATTCTCACGTTAGAAAAAGAAAAGAATGTATCCAGAAGAACGATAATATTTCCGTAACTTCCCGGCTTTTCAATGTTCAGTATTACTTACAATTAGCGATCAGCAATATTTTGTCTAGTGTTTCTTTGCTTAAATAACGTAGCTGTTTGCTATACGTTTGTTATCGTATGTATGTACAACGTTGCATGATTACGAAACAGGAAAATTGCGTTTATAAATACAGCACGATGCTAAGCTCTCAAGATATCGTCATCATTAATGTTTTAAAGAAAAATATTTGCGATTGATTACAAATGAAGTCTCGATATATGTAGATCTCTCAGATGCGATGATGTTAATATCAACTTTTAGCTATATTCTTTTAACATTAAAATATAAAAATATACTTATGATATACTGTATGCTTTTGATATAAAATGACATACTAACAATGAGTGTGAGACACTTAGACGTTTTTTCAAAGGTCATTTCTATTTCTAATTTTTGAAAATTAGTTAATCTGTCTAGTAAATTTGAACACATTAGAATATTTTTTTTCTTTAGTGTAAAGAACAGCATTATCCAGCAAATGCAATAATAACAAAAAGTTCATACTGGACATACCAGATTCAAATTTATCGTATATTTTGTTAAAGGTTCTAGGTATTATGGAATATCCTTTTTCTTTAAATTCAAAGTATATAAAGTATATACATATATAAAGAATGTTTTTATAGGCATAAAATTTATCAAATAAATTTTTGAGATAATAAACTCATTTATCGCTAATCGAATGCATTAAAATCGATTAAAGATTTAATTATGCAGTTTACTCTTTTTCAAATTATTAAGCTTGAACTTGCAATTAGTGACAAGATGTCTTTAGAACAATGACAAGAATATATCTTTAGTTTTTTTTTAATAAAATTATATTTTTATTTTACAATTAAAAATGGTCAAATAATATGTAAATGATCAAATTATGTAAAATATATTTATGTATCGTTTGCAGCTCTTATAATTGTTATAATTCACTTTTATAAATAATGTAATCTATAAAAAATATAATTCATGTAAATCCTGGAAAATTTTGAAGATTAATATATATTTTTATGTAAATCTTAATGTCTATTTATTATGCCTTTGTTATAATGTAATATTATATTTATTACCTTTTGCCATGTTTCAGAAATAACAACGATTAGCTAGATTATACTTCAAATAATCATCAAGATCTTCAAAGAACTCAACGTGGGAAATAAAACAATTACAATCAGAGAGAATATGTCCCATGGGATTATGCCGGAATAAGAGTGAGTTCAAGTAACTGTGCGATTCTTTAAAGCCAAAACGATATAGAGATATTCGCCGAGAATTTAGGGAGAGCACGATAATGAACCACACCGGAACTCTCAAGCTTGTACACGGCGACCTAGTTGTATCACGATGACACTATGACACGCCAACCGGGTCAGAGAGTGTATAATGGATCGTTACATTTTACTTACTATCACTAATTCTTGACTCAGTACATATCAATATACCATGCACTGTAATACTGATTGATAAGCTTGATTTAATCTTAAACGACCATACACACGTCATAATTATATTGAGAAAATATAGATCCTATACTAATTTTGTCTTTGCCAAAATTTTTGACTCTTTAGTAATTTTTATTTTTATTCTAAATTTGTATTGTGAGTATGTATATGTGCGTAGATTTACTTTCTTTGTTCTATCACATGCAAAATTAAATAAATTATTCGTTGCAATCCAAAAATATAAAATTGCATTAATTATATATTATTTATATTTCTATAATTTTAATGTGTATGTATGTGTTAGAATTAATCGTACAATATAAATAGTAATTTCATATATATATTTAAATTCTCTTTCTTTTTTACTTTGTAAATTTTATAATTACGTTACAAACATTCAAACTTTTTTGTAAAATTCATTTTGTTTAAAATAATAAATTTCAAATTATTTACAAAACACTACCATACCATGTTGATCGGTATTCAAATAATTTTTCTATCGCTCTAATGTAATGCTGTCACTCACCTTCGTCTTGCCGCGTGGTATTGATTATGACACTTAAATTTATCTTTATAAAGTTACAAGCAAAGAACAACTCGATCACAACGTGTGTTAAACGATCTCGGCGCGAAGAAACTGACGACGTATCGCGGGTCGCCCGCTCATCTAGAAAAAAGTTAGGAAGCACGAACGCTTCCGGCAGCGTGTTCTCGTTATCAGTGAAAGTCGTCCGTGTTCGTGTTATAAACGTGCATATAAACGGTGTCAGTGTAAATCCTTTCGATGTCGAAGAAGCAAACTGACGACTTTCCATTTCTGCTGATCGTAATTTTACTTTCGGGAAAACACTTATCTTAGCGATAATTCTACAATAATACTTTAAAAGCTGATAGATATCTTTTATTAAAACCGCAATGCGCTTTTTAAATACCACAAAATTAGGCAAATAAAATATATAATTCTTCAATGTTAATATACATAATCTGTGCTTTAGTTATCAATATATATACAATATATATATATATTTCTCATAATACAAACTCTTTAAAGCTAATATGTATATATATAGTCATAAAATAAATACCTAATAAATTTCCATAATGACAGTTTAACTTTTTGATAGCATTTAATTCATATACCTTATTATTAATATCTTTATGACACATATGTTTTGTAGAGAGACACTATCTTATCATATTTATCGCATGTAGTCTTTATCAATTTATAAGAATGTAGATTAAATTAAAAATTCAAATTATTATCAACCAAGCAATAGATCAGTTATTACTCACTCGCGAACGTCAATTCTTTTAGTTTCTTAGAAACGTCAGACAAGCTATCGAATGTTTGACTGATAAAAACATGTGAATGCGAACATCAATTCTGAAACAAAAAGAATCAAACATCCGTCATTGTCATTAATGATCTCTAAAAGCATAGTAAATAATAAACAGTAATAAGATTATATTATAATGATTGATAATATTTAGTAAATTATAAATGTTATTTCATTAATGAAAGTTGTAATTGTATGACAAAAAATTTTAAATTTATAAAGTTATTACACGTATACATACAGTAATTATAATTATATTCGTAACGTGAACGTTGTACACTATGACAATTTTAATATAATTACAGTGTTGTTTAATATACTAAATAATCGAATTTATTCTGTGATTTTACAAATATTTTAATTATACGATGCTCCTTTTGATAGTTTTAATGAAATACGCCAACGTTCATCAACCTCAAACAACTCGCAAAGTGCCATAACTACTGACTAATTTTAGCTCTTACATAATACGGATTTAAGAACTCAAACAAGTTTAATTGATTCTGTTATCATTCTTTAAGGGACTGATCTCGTGAAAGGGCATTTTAACTGGGAGGGCTCCTCCTACACTTGTATCAAGTGCACGATGTAAACTAGACCAATAGCGTCGTG
>NW_017257409.1:1960211-2027159 GCF_001594055.1 Mycetomoellerius zeteki | reverse complement strand
CAATGTGCTGTGTGCAATATTGCCGTGTGTGCAATACACTGTGTGAAATAATGTCGTGTGTGCAATGTGCTGTGTGCAATAATGTCGTGTGTGCAATACGCTGTGTGTAATAATGTCGTGTGTGCAATACGCTGTGTGTAATAATGTCGTGTGTGCAATACGCTGTGTACAATATTGCCGTGTGTGCAATATGTTGTATGCAATATTGTCTTGTGTGCAATACGCTGTGTGCAATGATGTTATGTATGCAATGTGCTGTGTGCAATATTGTCTTGTGTGTAATACGCTGTGTGCAATATTGCTGTGTGTAAACGAAGCTGTAGGCAATCATTTTGTAGGCAAACGGGATCCTCCCTTTTAATTGAGCAATATCCTTTGTTCATGAGAAATAGTTATAAAAATTATTACAATCTTCCTCAACAGATACAAAATAAGTTACACTAAATGCAAAATTTATATATAAACTAAATTTAATATAGAAAATATTATAAGTTAATGTTTAAACATCAGCAACATAGAAATGTACAAATTTTCAGACAGTCATAGTAATATAGCAGTACTTATAATGTATAGATTAAAGTTAAATGTAATAAAATTAATAATAAGAAAAACGGTTCAGAAAAACGCAGCTCACTTTTTGCTTAATAAAAAGTGAATCACATATCCTAATATTCAAAAAGGAACTTAAATAAAATACACCATACATTTAATAAATCTCAAGTTTACTTTTTGTCTATAAAGTGAATCACATGTATTTTTGGTATTTTTAAAATTAAACTTAAAGAAAAGTATAACCTTAATAAATTTTAATGAGTCTACACAAAAGAATTAAATTTAAAAAAGATTTCATATTTAATTAATTAACGAAATTCTCATAAAAATTATTGCTTAATTTAATACTCTAACAATATTATTTTTCTTCTTTCTATATTTTGCATTATTTTTAACAAATAAATGATATACTATAAATTTTTGACAAATTGTGGTATATGAAGATATTTATAAAGAGTAATAATTCATATGAACTGCACAATGTGTATCGTTGATGAATACGCATTATAGGTCACATACAAGAAAAATCATGACTGCCCCTTATAAATCATTAAGACAACGCTACTATTAATAGTATTAATGACTGTATTCGTGATATAACACAACTCTGAGTTTTCTAGAACAGATACGAGCCACTCCCATCTTCTGCAATTAAGTAAAGTGCCCTATATATAGTTTGCTATAGCTTTCATGAGTTCGTTATAATAATACACACGGTATGTAACAATATTATGTGATGATCTGTGATTATCTGACCATGATAATCACAGCACTATATTGATGGTCTTTTTTAATTGATTGATTTAAGACAGTGAACAAAATACATAAGTAAAACACAACAAACAAATTTTTAATAACTAATCTATTCCTATTTAAAAATTAAAAATTTATTAAATGCTATAATATCTATTTCTAATATTAAAATATATTAAAAATGTTTTTAAAAGAATAAATGAATTCTTAAGAAACAAATTAATATTTTGAATGTAAATCAAAATTAATGAATCTGTTATTAATTCAATCTAAAATATAATCTATATAAATGTTCAAATTATTTTTAATATTATAGCGCACATTAACTACCTAATTTAATTCTCTTCTTAGATGTTATTAATATTCATTAATCTAATTATATTTAAATTTTTAATAAAGTTTTTATATTTGATATTTGAGAATTTAACATTTAAACGTTATATAATTTATTATATTAATTTAATGAATAAATTTACATTTTTTAATTTTATCGACGTATTCTCATTTTAATTTACTCGCCTCTGTACGATACTAATTTAATAACAAATTGTTACAAAATATTATAAATTCAATTACATATTACGACAAATTTGCTTAATAAATCTATCATACTTATCATTATAATTTAATAAAATGTAGTATTCTGCAAATTACTTATTTTATTAAAGTTACTATTTCACAACCCAGAAATCAATTGTGATTTTTAACAAATTACAACGTAATATTTACTTACTTCTGTTATCTTAAAAGAACAACACCACCGACGTTCGTTAGCACAAACGATTTCGCTGACAATGAGTAAAAGACAAGTTGACTCACCCATTAAAGCACCATACTGTCACACTGCCACTACATTAACATGAACGGAATACTGTTCAAACGTTTATACATATAGTACTGACACAAACTGATAAGACTTTCTAACGTATCTGATATACAATAGTAACTTTTATAATTAGTAGTACGTGCACATAAAATTTCTTATAATTGTATTAAAACTTATAAGTCAGCTTAATTGTAAGTTTAAGATTCAAGAATCACAAAACATTCATTATTACTTCTAATTTATTTGTTAATTAATTTTTAATAAATAATGTATTTATAATAGTAATGCAAAAACTAAACATCTTCAGATAATAAGGAAAATAGAAATAATTAGTCGTTTTTAATTAAAAAATTAATCCAACTTTGGGTGTAACTAATTTGGGCAAGAACTAAAATATGTCGTAATTATATAGTTATAAAATTGCAACATTTATTATATTCATTTTCCAAATAACACAAAACGAAATGTTAAAGATACAGTTAAAAAAAACATATTTTATTATTTTGATTTAACAAATTTAACAAATAAGCAAGACTTTCTAAGAGCCGGTTTATAATAGGCCATAACCGTTAACTTAGGCCGGTACTGTAAAAGTTGGTTTTGTACTTTTTCCGTATTTTTCCATAGCCGTAGGCCGGTAAAGATAAAGTTGAGTCAACTTTTCGGTTACGATCAGAATCAAAAGATTTTTGCCGGCTATTACAAAGGTATACGGGTTTTCTATTTTCCAACTTTTATGATACCCGGCCCTAAGTTAACAGTTACGGCCTATTATAAACCGGCCTTAACACTTCAAAATGTTTTTTGAAAAAAATTAGTTCGATAATAATTTTTCGCGCAAAAATATCAAATTTTCATTGTTTTTATATATTATGTATATGCATATTCAATATTCTTGATCTATAATTTGTGGATGTAATATATATATATATATATACAGATACGCAGCATAATGTAATTTTATTAGTAAAATATAGCTTGCTTTATTCATAATTTGTGGGAGGACTCGCACCATATCCATTTTCAACGTTCTCTCTGCTATGATTTTATCGACAGTGTCGGAATATGGATGTATAAGCTACGTAGCAGAAAGAAACCTGAAAGAGGACGTGAAGATCTGTTTTTTGTAACCGCAAAATGCTGCAGCGTACTACTGCCCTCTGAAGAAGTGGATGTAAACTACACAACAATATCCATTTTTTTGCGGTGCTCCAGATGGAAATAAAATCTATCAAATTATTATAATAGAGATTCAGGTTTCTCTCCGCCTGTATTCATAGTCAGATATTATATTTAAAATCGTCTCATTTCAATAATATACGTAAATTTCTATAATATACGTAACGTAAAGTATAGCATGTTAGCGCGCTAACATCGTTGTAAGCGCGTTCTAAATACGGGCCATAGAATACAGGAATTACAAATCATTGTTTTATTTCAATTAGTATCATATTCTAATTTAACGTAGTACTTAGAATTCAACAAATTTCGCATATTGCATTGTAAATTTAAATATATGATTTACAACAATATTCACTTTTTTGCGGTGCTCCTGATGAAAATAAATCGCTGAAATAAATCTGTCAAATTAATAGAGATTTCAACGATTTCAGCCATTTATTTTCGTTAGGGATGCACCGGATCGTAAAATTATCAGATACCGGATATCGGATATCCGGACAGAATGTAACATCGGATACCTGGTATCCAGTCGGATATCCGAGAAGGCAATTTAGAGCTGTAGAGAAAAAATTATAATTTTGCAACAATGTATAAGATATTAATATAACATTATGAATATGCATACTTATTTCTAAAACATTTGTATAATAACAAATCAACAATTTAATGATATAAAATTTCAACCGGATATATTCCCGGATACTAATGATATCCGACTATTCGGTCGGATAGTAAAAAAAGTACCGGATAATACTGGATGCCGGATACTTTAAGAATATCCGGTGCATCCCTAATTTTCATAGAAGCATCGAAAAAAAAATGGATATTGTTGTGTAGTTTGCATCCACTTTTTCAGAGGACAGTATAATGTGCGAGGGCATTTTGCGGTTACAGGAAAAAGGCCCTCATGTCCTCTCTCTCATAAAGTTACTAGATCTACAAAGTACCGCAAACTCGCATCCATTTTGACGCAAAACGCGGCCATTTCGAATTTATGCATTTATATATACGTACTTTATTTAGGAAAATGAAGCTGTCAAGTATGTAAATCAATGTTTTTGAATTGTAATTAGTTTATTTATGACTAAAAGAATATGTACGAATGCTTAATTTATGTGTTCTTTAGTTTAATACGGATTTATTTGCTGTAGAAGTTTAGTGCATAAAAGTGTACGAAGGGATATGTAAGTACAGTTTAAAAGATAAACTACCAACCACCATGCTTGGAATCATGTACCATGTGCACTTCGGCCATTTTGACGTAACATTTTTGAAATCAATAGGTCTGTTCGCGTTGCTTGCACTTTTGGCACTCGGCATCTTCGCTTTCTCTCTTTTCAAGGCCAAATATATATCTATTTCATTTTAAGTGCAAAAATATTTGGGGATTTCATGCAACGCGAACAGACCTCATTACGCTACTTTAGAAAGTGATTTTACGCTAGTGATTTTACTTTCTCAGGTTTCTATCTGTACATAGTATCCAGTTCGAAAATGAATATACCTACTGGCGATACGGAGAATTTCGACAGTCTCATGCGTCTCACGAAAAAGGCCGGGATGGCGGGATGGCTCGTCTTAGGCCAGAATCAGACTAGGCATTAAAGATTGGGTGCATTCAGTACTACAACTGCTCACTGAGCGCTCAGTGAGCGATCGTGGTACTGAATGCACCCATTGAGATTGAAGATTGAAAGATTGAAATTTGACCAATCAAAACTATAGGAGCAAAAATTCCTTTGCCCTCATTGGTCAAATTTCAATCTTCAATCTTCGATCTCAATCTTCAATACATAATCTGATTCTGGTCTTACAACTCGGCTGAACTCGGGTTTCTTGTGCCTATATTCATTGCAGCGACAAAGAGTGCGTTCCATTTTACACTGCAAGTTCTTTGATTAGTCAGTTCGTAAAATTCTTTCTTCTGATTGGTCAGAAGCATTTGTACCGTTAAAGCTGCGTTCGGAAACATCATTCGAGTGCCCCACGTATCGTTTTATCCTTGTTGTTCACCCATTATGAAACAAGGATAAGATGATACATGGGGTACCCTCCCAGATGATGTTTCCGAACGCAGCCTAAATAGATCGCATCCATAAAATAAGAACAGTTTCTTGTTTGTAACATAACCTTTCTCGTTTAACTGTTCGACGCACGTGTGAGAAATGGCTAAATCTCTACGCAGTAAATGGAAAAGAAAATGCAGAGCGATCAAGAGAGAACGTTACGCAGTAAAAGAATTAGATAGATTAAAGAAGACTCTTGGTATTGATGATAATGTATCCAAGGATGTCGAAATGACAGAGATTACTGAAATTGCTACAGGTATGATTCAGGTTAATGCATTAATAGTTGTTTATCTAAATTCTTATAGCTTTTTTTTTATTATTGTATATATTATAATGTAATACGATAATATTTCATAATCTATTATTTCTGAAATTGAAGTTGTCGACGCTAAGAAAGTAAAAGAAGATGTAAAGGCTAAACAAGCTAAGGATGCAGAGTCTCGGATCATGACATGTGAAAAACAGATGGAAGTAGAAGGTGCTAGAATATATAATAAGAAAACATTGCGGGATCAATATGGCAATTATCCTGTGTGGATGAACCACAGAAAGATAGTCAAGCACAAGAAAGGCAGAGCAAGAACAAAGAAAACAGGCAAAATAGGCAAGAGGCTTACTAGACGACAGAAGAAAGTGATTCAGAAAGCTAAATAAAATTTTTCATAAGTATATTTCAAATTAATTTAAGTATTATGCACATTGCTTTTTATAAAAATAAAAATTAATAAAAAAAAGAAGAAAGTATTTTATTTCTAAAAACTTTTTAACAAGTATATTCAGGCCAATATGACTGAAAAGTGAAATGTTTCTATAATATCCGCGGTATATATCTATAATATTAATTTTGATCAATATTTAAATTTTCTTTCTCTACCAAATATTAATTGAATAAAATTTGTGAATCTTTATATAATGTTTATTGAAAAAATCTTTTAAATAATTAAATAACAATGATCATATAATAATATTCAACTATATGTATATATTATTTCAAAATTATATTGTGCACTTTCATCTTTATTATAATTTAGATTAATAAACGAATATAATATATAATTAATATAATAGATTAATATAAGAGACGAATACAAAAATGTAGAATCTATTTCATTTATCTTTTTATTATAAAATCGAGTACAAATAATTAATATTTAAATTTTATTGTACTATTATTATTACTATTATGTAGTTTGAAAAAATATTATATATACTAAATGCTGGCAGTGATATTTCACGACAGAAATAATTCCGCGTAAATCTTACAGCTACTACTATGTTAGCTACTTGAACACTAAAAGAAACAACATTGCTTTGTAGTTAAAAAATAAAAAATAAATATTCAGTTTTTAAATGTACAATATTTTCGTGTATATAAACATATTTCTGATCCAAAAATATTATTAGTCGTTTCTATTTATTCCAAAAAAGTAAAAAGTTCGTGAAAAAAGATATTACCGTTATCTATTGTTAAATAAAATAGTAGTAACACTATTTACTATTAATATAATAGTAGGTTACTATCTCGTATTATTAAAATAGTATTATTATTATTATTAACAAATTGTATTGATCATTTTAACAGTGCTTTAGTAGCACTAAAAGTTAACTATCCACGATTTATTGATATCTGCAACGTATTCTCAAACGACTTTCTAATTCTGCGACACGATTCATCAGATGATGTATCTTTCTCATTTCTGCCTCATATTGTCTCATCTTACTTCTCATATCGTATACTTCTTGTTGCATCAGTTGCTAAAACAAATAATTTCAAAATCCATAATTAATATAAATATTTTCGTTTTATCAATACATTGTGATCTCGATATAGTGTAATTTAAAATAAAAATTAAAGAAAATAAACTCAAATCGTACTACTTGATTGTAACATTTGTTAACGTATTTCTTTCCTTCAAGATAAAAAATTTGAAATAATCTTTCATTAAATCTTTCATTATTATTAGATCAACTGATAGATTTTTTAAGAAATAGCACACAAAAATTGTAATATTAGAATATCAAGATCGTATGCATTTTTCGTTCAATGATGAAAATCTCTTTTTTTATTATTTTAGGCGTAAAATATACTAGTACATACTACTAATAACAAATATATAATAAAGATGAAATAATATTCAACAATATTACTATTTCTCAGATCAATGGCAAAATAGATCTGAAAAGAAATAAATAATAAATATATGCATCCTTATACACACTTATCCATATTGAATTTTTAATTGACGGAAATTATTTGCGAGAACTTTATCGTGCACTATATTGAAATTCAATTATATAATATTTCTTAAATACCACATTTTCGACGGTTCTCTTCATTTCATTAACACTTTCAATAGCCAATGTAACTTTGGTGTTCATCTCAGAAGCCTCTGTATCTCTCTTTCTGTTTCTGGCTACTTGCTGAAAAATGAATATATAATATTTCCTCATCAACGACATAATATATACTGTATTAATAATCATTTTTATAGTACCTTTTCCAACTTGATCAATCTCTTTAAAATGACCTCGTAGTCTTGATCATCATCGCTCACTTCATTTTCTGTATCTGCAATTCAACAACACTGAGTCTATTATTTTATATATTATTAACTCTATTATATATTATTTTATATATTATTAACTAATTTTTTATAAACTTTTCATTTTACTAATATGAATTGTATATTACGTTCACAAATATTGTAAACAATAGGTTTATTTTTAGCGTTTAATCAATCTCGCAAAATAATGCAATAAATTTAAATTTCAACTTTTTAATAATTTTATAAAATAAAAATTCTAATTTTAAACAACTTTAACCTTTCACTGGCAACGTAAAATTTTCGATCATAGTCTACCTGAGTCCATAATTGACCGTTGAGAGCCACAATAGATTTTTTGTTGTTCTGAACTATATAAAAATATGAAAAAATTTGTGTATTGTGAAATTTTTAAATAAGTTTTTAGTACAATAAAAGCCAATAGTATTTTACTTATTCTTTACAAATTTATGTGTAAGAGTTTTGAAAAAATATCAGTTAAATATTCACTTTTATGTGAATGAATGAAAAAAATCCTTTTAGACTACAATATTTTAGAACATACATTTCAGAAAAAAAATTGTATAATGGTGTTTGACTTCAAAAAAATAAATTATTTGAGCACCTAAAAATGAAAATTTTTGTGATTAAAACACGAAAAAGAACCTAAATATTTTATTTGCATAAAGATTTGTTCGGTGCCGATGGAGGGCTAAAATAAAATAATTTGATCTTTCGTGCACATTTAAAAATTTGAGGTATTACTTTTGTAGACTTAAGTCTTTTTGAAAATAATACCGTAAAAAGTTGTCGGATCCTTTGTTGCGGACACATCATCGGTCTCCAAATCGCGTGCTTCAAATGCATTTTCGTCGGTGTCTGTAAAAAAATTAATCTACTTTTAAGATGTTTTGTCTGTACTATCAACTAAAAGTATCAGCCAAAAAAATCAGTTAAAAATAATCATTATCAATTACAGATTTCTATAGACTGTCGACTTCGCTGCTATATTTGAAGATATTATCCATCTATTCATACATATGTATAAATTACACGATAATATGTGGTATATTATCTATGAACAATAGGCATACATGTGCATAAATTAAATGGGAATAAGGAAGAATAGCTCGAAATCACTTTCATTATATTTTATCAGCAGTCTACTTATAAAAGTGATATCAACTAATATCAACAAAAAAATTTTGTTCTGAAACCAACTGCAAAAAAACAAAACAAATTATTTGACTTATAATATAAAGGACTTTATAATATAAAGACTTTTAATACAACGAAATGACTAATTTTGCTGCAGTTTATATAAACTAACTTTTAAACGAGTAATTGGATCCAAATGAATTTTTACACGAATATTTATTAGAATTTTATTAGTATATATATTATATAAAAAAATTAATTTAATTCGTAATGCTACAATCTTATCAAATTTATAAATAAGTACTACAAAACGCGATTTTATTCAAGAATGAAGGCAAATAAAAAAATTAAGTAATCAATAAAATAATCGTGCTCATATTTTACATAGATTATGTAATAATAGAACATTCTATGAAATTTTTATATTTTTGGTAATGCTTTGAGATCCATAAAGCTATTTTTCGAAAAATTCAGTCTTAAAATTCAAATTTTGCAAACCTACCATTTCTTCGACAAGATTGGCCATCCTCTTGAAGTTGAAATCCGACTCTACAGTGACATCGATATCTACCAGGTAGGTTTGTGCAAAGTTGTCCGCATGGTTTTTCTATCACACATTCATCCAAGTCTACACAAAAAAATAATATTTATAAAATAATATTTATAATTTATTTTTATAAAATATCAAAAGTGATACATTGCCTTACCAGAAAATGAAGAAACTGTTTTAAATTATTTATTATTAAATAGAAAGTGAAAAGTTATTACTCTGGTTCTGCTCATGATTACGTTTCAAGAAAAAGATCTGCGCGCGGTTTGCAGAATCAGATATGCATATAAATTCAGACAAAAATTTTTAAGCACTTAGACCCTTTAACCAAATATAAAATTTCTCTTATTTAGTAAAACAATAGAGTTAAACCCAAAATTTAACTCAAAAAATGTATTAATTTAATTCAAATTTAGTTTATTATTTATTAAATGCATACGTGATTTTTAAGTTAATGTGAATGCTGTTTATTTTGGATTTAAACAATCAGCTATTTTTAATATAAAAAATTACATCCTTTTTATATTAATATTAATATATCCTTTTTATACAACATTGACATTTTTATACATCTTTCCTTAACGTTTCATTGAATTAGTAGTTTTACAAAATTACTAGATAATAGTATATAACTAGACACAATTGATCTTAAATAATGACATATGAGCGTAGTTATTTTATGAGTCTCGTTAAAGCATATAAAGAACATTCAATCGATTGGTTGGTTACGAGTGCCTTCTCGTGCCTGGTATCGTCAGACGTAATTAAATCGACGTGGAACGATATATTTCTCGATACTATAACGAGCGCCAAGCTAACTGCAGCACAATACGTATTGCGGTGTTCTGCATGTCCTGCTGCATCGGCAGGTTGCAATCACGTTGCACACTCTCGATTAGAATAGATTTACAATCGATTCCCTTGCGTTACATAAATGTTCTAATTACCCTTGCGCTACATGAATGTTCTAATCACTATTGTATATATTATGCCAGCTATTTACTATTCAGATTGAGATCATAATTGAGGGGATGGACGGAATAAAGGCACAATTCTACTTCGGCCCTTTTTCTAGCAATTAGCTTTTTCATGTAATATTGATCGTAATAGAAAAGTATTGTAACATGTAACTTCTTAAAGACATTACATAAATTCATCCGATACTGTACTCATTTGTGTATAATAAAAAAGTAGCAAGTTATTTTAATTTTTATTAATATCAAGATTTTACAATTAGGCCTTTATTCCACCCATCCCCTTAATTACAAAAATGCAACTTATTTAAAATGTGTTTTGTAAATGACATTGTAATTATCAAACTTTTCTCGTTTACACTTATTTTGATAGTATTTGATTTCGTCATATAAATACATTATCATATTTAATTTGAGATAATTCATAAACTAAATATTTAAATTAAATGTGAATATGTTATAAATTTTTTAAATTATGAATTTTTATTATGAAATTTTTTATATTTGATTACCCAATCAGAAATGATTAATTAAATTAACATCGATTGATTAGTGCTATCGATGAACGTCAATTTTACTAATTATTTCTGTCGGAGTATAGAATACAATGCCATTTATTTTATTATTGTTCAATTATGGGTTATAAATATATCATACATCTAGTACTGTTTAGTATTTAAGATATTAATTATACATATAGTATATGATAATATACATATATAACATCATCTAAATAATACTATATAATTTATAAGTTATATAATTTTCATATCAGAATTCATAGTAATAATAGACGTTATGCGATTTGGATATTTATAATTCTAATTTGTAAATAAAATTAAAATTACCTGTTTGGCATTGGTTACCAGTGTATCCTTTGGGACACATGCATTTGCCAGAGGATGTGCAAGTTCCACCATTCAAACATGGCGCTGGACATGTGGCTGGTAAACAATGGGATTGAAATTAACGAATTCATATAGTTAAGAAAAAAAATACACAGTTGAGTCAACAAAAAGAGGAATATACTATAAAATTTAGTATAGTATATTTTATTAATAATTCAATAAAATTTTTTTTTCAATTATTTACTAATTTAAAATTACTTTAAAATATTATAATATTTAGTGTAGCATTAATAAAATCTTGTAATTTAATTTCTGTGACATTTATTTCAAATGTAATTATTCTGTAATTATATATTTAGATCTATTATAAGAAAATTGAAAATTAATTTTATCAAATTTACTTACGTTTATTACAACCAAAACTCAAATGAGTAACTTGTGACCATCCCGGGCAGCAAAAGAAATTGGAAGTCATCTCAGTGTATACTAACCTAAGATATATCATAAATTTCTTTAATATAACATATAAAATACACAAAATACACATATGCTTATATTATGCACATTTAGATTATAAATATTTATTTTTAAATGGTACACTGCAGAATACAAACTAGCAATAACGTTATATCAATGTTTTTCTATTTAACAAATGTAACTGTTATATACAATTATTTGTATTAATTTACATTTATATTGTTGAGTGGGAAATTATAATATTGATGTATGTAATGTTACTATTAGTTTATGTTTTGGGGAGGACTCCGTTTGCCTACAAAACGATTGCCTACAGCTTTGTTTGCACACAGCAATATTGCACACAACGTATTGCAATATTGTCCTGTGTGCAATACGCTGTGTGCAATGTGCTGTGTGCAATATTGTCCTGTGTGCAATGTGCTGTGTGCAATATTGCTGTGTGCAAACGAAGCTGCAAGCAATCGTTTTGTAAGCAAACGGGATCCTCCCATGTTTTGTGAGATTTATTGTAAGATAAAATAAGTTAATTTGCCTGATTTAAAAAGCTCTTAAATTTGCAAGACGTATAACATGCCTAATTTGCCTTCCTCGATGATGATGAGAAACTGCGGGAGCTTGCCTGGTACATACTCGTCTCCTGAAATGCAAATTATTAACTTTTAATTTAAGAAAATAACTTTTAAATTAATCTTTTGATGATTTTGTGAATTAAAATTGATTTATGCTGTGATATAATTAGCTCATATAAATTTGAATAATAATTGTGAATTACGTAAAAATTGTTTAAATTTTCAACAACTTGGATCTTATGATTATTGTTAGGAGAAAATAAATTAAGATTTACTTACATATTATACTATACACATATATGTTGTAAATAATTTTCTAAGAAAAAGTTTCTAAAAGTATCTATTTTTTACCAAACCAAAAATTTTTTATCACTGTTTGGTTAATAAAACCATTTTTATTAAATATATGTGTAAATATATTATAATAATTTTATACGTATATATAAAATATTTTAGAATAAATAAGAAGTAAATAACATATTATACATTCCGGTCAATAATAATAATAATAATATTGCTGTATTTGAAAATAAACCCGACGTATATAAAAGACATTATCATGGAGATACATTATCGGTAAAAATTGTTTATGAATTCCCAAATAATCCTTTCTTTGAATCCTGCATCTCGATTTCAGCTTTGCATTTAGTTACAGCGACTTATGTGATGGAGAAATTAAATCGGCAAGTCGATTATTTCGATAGTCATCGTAAACGATATCCCACATGTCGTGTCCCTTCCAGTCAAACTGATCGCTAAAGCGCAGTCATTTGAATCGTAAAGTACGCAGAAGACCGGTTAAATCGTAAAATACGAAGGCCGATCGAATATACAGTCGAAATAAGTATGTGCGTTGGCGAGATATTACAGCTTGTCGTTGCTTGAGCTGGCTCCGGAATTAAGCTTACGCGACAGAACTCAATATGAAAGATTGCATTTCTGATTAAGGACCAGTATTTCGGAAGCAAAACGAATAATATCATTCTACGACCTGGAAACAAGATAATATATCGCCAAATCATTTAGCAAAAGTATTGCGACGACGTTAGGCACAGATAGCGGAAGATCAATAACAATTCATGAGATGAACAATTCTCATAATAATAACAATTCTTACAACGATTCATGAGAGAAACATGGCAATCGTATATATAATTGGGCGTCGAAACGAATGCTCGTTCGACAAAATCACTTCGTCATCATCAAGCCATAGAAAACTGCATTTCGCCATGTCGATGTCGTGTTTACTGAAACGCGACAGAACATTTACTGTCGCAACAACGGATACCGAGGACATGGTGATTTCTATCCATGTTCGTTTCTTGCTCAAGAGGCAATAGGTACGAGGAACGCGATCTATCGCCGAGTAAGTCTGCTTGGAGTGATTGCACAAAGGACTTATACGCTCAAATTCGTTGTCGTTAAATATTAACTAGTTGCCCGCATAGTTCTCGACCCGTTTTCACAGCGAGCAGCATTAATACGCTCCATCGATTTAAAGTCTTTGCTCATATCATGTTATATATATAATATGTTATAAATAAGCGAAAATAGATTTCTTGATATTAAACAATAACAAAATCCAACAAGTTAAAAAGGATATGTAAATAAATGCAAAAGTAGGTGCGCAAAACGAAGAAATGTATATTACTTTGTACACATGTCTAATATTTATAATCTATTATAATAATCATTTGCGTCAAATGTAAAATAATATATTAAATTTAAAATATTTAAAAAGATGTCAAATATTTTATCTGTGCGATAAATATGTAATATACATATAGGAAGGCCAATTCTGAAAGAATAAAATTGTAAAGTCAATTGAAAAAAAAATTAAACAAAAAACAGAAAATTAAAACTTTTTTACTTATAAGATTTTAATAGATGTAACGCTTAATTTAATAACATAAATTAAAGACAAATGCGGAAGTATCATTAAGCCTTGTGATTTCCGGATACTAAATAAGGACCTCGGGTTCTTCAACATTCTCCATTAATAGTAGGTTCTCTGGGAAAAGCCAAGGCTAGATGCCGAGAATCTGCAAGTATGCCAGTAAGAACGAATGTTCATGACAATATAAAAGAGAAAGGATTAGAAGGATTAGTACAGCAGGTGATCATCTATCAAAAATGTTCTGGCTGTTTAAATGGCTTGCATGCGATAATTACTTTCACCGTCATAAGCTTGCGTTTAATTTTCCTTTTGACTGATACATTATTGACATAATGACACACATAAGTTATTACTGTATTTCCAAACTAACTGAAATAATAAAAAAATAGCTCATTCGCAGTAATTTCAGTTTACATTACTTGCATTGTACTAATTTCTATTTAACATTAAAATATTTGAAGAGGAAATCTTAATTTAAACTTTTAACTTAAAGTTTAATCTCATTAGATATAAATTAAGGTATTAATAAAAAGTAACAAAAATCAAACATTGAAATGTTAAAAATAAATTACATCAAAGCACTGTTTTTATAAAGAAAATATTTCAACTTCAAAATTTTTTAAAGGATCTGTATTAAATTAGTAAAACATTTTGTTTATCATTAATTCTATTTATTAATAAGATCACAACACAATATATAGAAAACAATTTAATGGAACTCTCTCTCTCTCTCTATTTACAGAAACTTTTTTTATGTGTACAAAATGCGTTCAAGGAAATGCTATTAGCGCTATTTATGTCATTCTATCTTTATCCTTTATCCTTTGTTACGTGCAAAATAAAGGTAGAATAACACAAATAATACAAATAGCATTTCTCCGAACGCATTCACACACAATGTCATATTAAGAGATTCTAATGAAATTATATGGCACGCTTCATGGAAACAAAGATTATCTCTCAACTTTTTATTATTGTCAAAATTATGCTATTTTTATAAGGAATACTAAAACTGGATATATTAATGATTTTTCAAGTCTTTTTTTAGTAAAAGTGCATAAATTACTTGTATACTGTATGCTTTTTACTCACAAAAAATCTCGGGAAATGCGTCTCGCAATGGGGGTTCAGTTCAGATATGGTTCGGGGGACATTCGTGTGGGAATACAGGTTCGGCTGTTGCTCTGACAAGTTCGTTTCGTGCATCGGTAGACTCCGATAAGATTTCTTTTTTTTTTTCTTTCTTTCCGTGACACTGGACGGACGTTTTGACAAACATAAAAACGAAATCGTCACGAGAGCGTATCTCGCGGCGATAAGAATTGTCGGAGATTTATGACTCGCCTAATGATTTATAACAAGAAATCCTAGTTTTTCACACATAACAATTCTCATCTCATCGACCGAGAGGTATTTATATGTCAACCAGTTATCGAATCAGTTTAGTGCAACATGGGTTAAGGGTCAGTTAAGTACGTCAGAATGATTGGTGACTACAACGGCCAAAGTAATTGCATTGATTTTAAATGTTATCTTAATGAAGAACATATTTGCTACAAATTGATAAGCTCGTTATGCATAGAAAGTTTTAGGACTCTACTGTTGCTTGAATGTAATTCCTAATCATTTCTTCCTACGCTGATATAAGATAACAAAAATGAGAAAATAATCAGGAAGAGAAATCAGCATCGCTTCTCAACAGAATTAACTGTTTATGGAGAATTAACTGTTCATTTAAATTCATATAAATTTTTATATCCTATATTTACACAAAATTATATCTTTGTACGACATCTTACATAAATATTATTGAAAAATCAGTTATATTTGATTGAAGTTGTAGTCACGCCAAATATTTTAGCGTGGCGTACTTGACGATAATAGATTAGATTAAAAAGAATTGAATGTATCGAAAAAAGCGCGTAATCTCACGTCGTATGTATAACATCCAGGCGCTATCGCGTGATTCGATTCACAATGTTCCGGCCGAAGAGTAATAAATCCCGAATGAATTACGTGCATTGGATGGTTGCATGTCTAGTGTACGGCTCTCTTAAGCGCTTCCGAAATCTTAGCGACGATCTCGAATTCACGGTTCCCATTCCTAACAGCGCTACGTAGCCCTTAACGTGACGTCGTGTTATCGCGGTCGTTTGTTACGTTCCTACGTTCATCTGCTGCACACGTAGATTTTCACCGACGATGACGACGACGGTTTCCTTTACCGTCTTTGCAAGCCTAACGAGCTGCATGCCTTCTCCACAACATTGTTGCGACTACGTTTTGAGTCTATGTATCACCGAGGGCAAGTTGCACAAACGTTTCTTCGTCTAACTGATCACTATCGACTCTATAAAGAAAAATGTATACATTTCAGGCGATTTAACGAACACGTAGAGATTGTTTGGTTCAGCTTTTTTTCACTCAATTTCATTTGCTAAATACAAAAATTACAGTCAAAATTGTTTTAGCATCCGGAAAAAAATTTTATCAATAATTGATTTTATGATTTTGTTGAGTATCTGCAAATTTATTTTAATCTATTTTTATTAAAATTACTCTTACTTGTACTATGAAATAAGAAAACATTGTAGAGAAGAAGAACTATTATTGTAGGGTATTTATAAAATAGTATTGAATTTATGGAGCCTAAAAATTAATGTTCTTTATACCTTTTTACCAAAGATTTCGGATGACTTTGAAGCCATACCTAGCTATAATTGTGTAATTTTATGTACTTTTCTATATTTCCATGTTCGATTAAGTTGTCATCTATTCTTATCAAGACTTTCGCTTTCTGTTTTTTCGTCAAGGTGTGAACGCCTCCTTAGAACCTGAAACTGAGTGCAAAAAGCCGAACCAAACGATTTCTGCGTATTCCCCAAATTGTCTGAAATGCACACTCTCCTTTATACATCTTTTACCTAATTCATGTCAGATTTATCAAGCCAATAAAGTAATATGATACTTGAGTTCGATACTTGTGAATTTGGTTATATAAATATTTTAATATTCTCTGTCTCTCTCCCCCCCCTCTCTCTCTCTCTCTCTCTTTCTTTCTCTGCTATCAGTATAACATCTTATAATAAAGTTATAAATTTTTATAAATAATTATGAATTTCATACAAATTACTTCTCTAATAAGTAAATAAAGTTTAATTAATAAGAAATAATTTGATTCAATTTTGTAAAATGAAAATATAAGCAGAATTATTTAACCTAATTAAATTTTTAAAACATTAACTCGTAATTAATAGTTTTGTTGTGCATTCTTATAAAGTCATTAACTTAATAAATTAAGATTGCGTAAAATTAATAGTAAATTAAACACAAATTATAATTTATATATTTATGGCATCCATTAATTTTTATTATTCATATCCTATTTTTTCATAGCTTTTCTGTACTATTAATTAAATTCATTTTAAATATTTAAATAATTACATTTTCACATGGAGAGAGCATCAATTGCCATAATCTAATAAAGTGTAGTACTTTTTAATTGTAAGTGAAAGTTCACGATGTCGATATACATTCTTTCCGGAAGTTAGTCAATAAATTAATAATAATTCCTAATAGAATAACGTACAGATTTTCGTAGAAATACATGACACGCCGTATACGTTTGGTTAGTGGCAATAAACACCAGTTTTTTATTGCCTGATCTCATAAATGTTAGTCCTACCGTTTCCTTTTTTTCTCGTACACCACCCATCGCAATATCATCCAGAAACGCGCTTGGCAGTTTCCACCTTTGTGCGATCTGTCGTAAATCACGCAATTTAACGAGATCAGTTTAACAAGATCAAAGATGGTCTCTCTTTCCCAAATTAAACATAAAAATCAGATTAAAATCACGACTATATTCTGTCACGTGATATATAATATTATTCCATTATTGCATCACATTGTATCCATTAAATGCATGTGACAAACTATAAATTGTTGTATTTATTTATCATATGTTCAAACCTACTGTATTAATAACTCATTCTTATAATAACTAAGGAATATAAAATTTGCAATTTCAATATCCATATTATGAAAGAATTAATGTACATTAATATATTATATTTTAATAAATATAGATCAGATATCATTTTATTACTTGTTTAAATATTATTTATTATATTGTTTTATTTATATGTTATTCTTTTGTATTAACAAACTTCATGATCAAATTTCACATTGTTCATTTCGTGAGCAATTCTTAAATTAAACTTCAAATTCAATGATTACGTCGAAGGCAATTTTGCCTCAATTAATAGTCAAATTCATCACACGAATGATCAAGTCATAAATTATAAATTACAAATAATTTGAGATTTCGAGGCGGATCAGAACATCGATTCAATCGAGCCAATGAAAGGGTAGACAAAGCTATCGATTGTAATTGCCGGCAGTATAATAACCATTTGTTTTACGAGCAGTTTGCATGCAAAACACGTGGAATCTCAACTGGCTTTTGCGAGGCGGAACAAAGAAACTGGAGAGTTGAAGTGCCACTCGTGTGTCCGGACAGCAATTTGTTTTTAAGGTTTTCCAATGACTACCTCGGCCATCGACTGCTGTTACAAGTGGAACTTAATTGATCATGCGCAGTCCTAGGACACTCGTGACATCTTATTTTTTCAAGTAGATTCAAAATGCGACTCGCGCCAGTTAATGAAGAACTTTATGCATAATAACTCACACACACAGGAAATAAAATATTTTTAAAAAATCTGAAAGAAATAAAAAAGAAAATATAAAAGAATAAATAATTATTATATCTAAAAAATAATTTAATCACAATGATAATTATCTCACAAATTATATTTATATTAATGTTGTAAAAAAATTTTGTAGACTTCAATGTCTGATGTAATATGTTTTATTATATATATCAATTATTTTTAAAAGCAAGTTTTATCAACTTTCTAACAATAGTAACAAATTAATTACTATATATAATAATTATTCTATTTTATTATCATTAAAAATTCTTTTTAAAAATATATTTCTACTAATTACATATTAAACATTATCTTTAAGAGTTATTATTACTTTTGTTTTTTGTAAAAATGTAATTACTTATTAGTATCGTTCTGACGAAATTTAATGAACGCGCGAAAGCAACGCATGTAACGACTTCTCGATGCACACCAGTGAGATTATACGAGCTACTTGAAAATTACGATGTATCTTATTTCAGGATTCGAGGCTTGAACGCCATAACGCACCTATGTATTGCGCGTTTCAATTACGAGACTCGATAACACCTCTTGGCGGTAACTTCATCTTCGCACAGCTGCATCCATATAACTTATCACAAAAGTGCCGCTGTTATTTTTAAGGCGATTGAATGGGTTCCATGTACTCCTAAAATATTTTCTTTCTGAAATATATCACGACATCGCTACATAATACATATAAAAATGCGAGCCTTCTGCATCAGATAAAAGACCTCCTTCCATAAATATTTTCCGAGCTATTATTCTTTATACGGTATTATCACAACACCATTCAATATGAAAAGCAAGAGCTTTATTTCATCTTAAAGATATATATTCTTTTTTAGAATACATCTTGGATTATCTTTCCTTTATACTTACTATATTTTATATATAACATGCAAAAGCGAATAAAAATAACAATTTAGAATATTTTTTCTAAACTTCATTCAAAGAATAGTAATGAATAAATAAATAACAAATTTAACAACAATATATATGTATATATGTACTATCATTATGTACTTTGTATCTTGTACGAAGCAAAAATTTTTCTCTTATAGAGGAATCTTTGAAAAAATCTTTTTTTAATATTTTCTTGTACAAGCAAGATTTTATAGAAAAAGGAAATTGTTCAAACATAATTCTATCCCAAAAGATTTTTTTTAAATAATAGTCTAAAAAGAGTTTATATATATTCGTCACTAAAAAGAGCTATTTTCTCAATATTAAAACTTTCAGAACATTGACACTTTTATCGTTACTAACTACGTATGGCCACGCTGTACTGTATCCAAGAAAGAGGGATGTGAACGAACGATGTATAAACAATCCGACACTGCAAATCGATGTATGTATACGCTAACGAGAGTCGGTCGTCGATCCTCGGATCTTGCCAAGGCGGCTTGCAGTGATTCATGCCTGCTAATTTCAGACCTACGTTTTAAAGAATTGCTTACATGAATCTTTTTTTAGGACCGTCCCTTTCTGCGTCGTTCATTGCAATATAATCGGTTCGTCAATAGCCCGATAATATTTACGTAATTTACTTGAGCTTTATATGTATACAAATATTTATTATTACATTGGGATCCTGTAATTTATACATTTTATAATAAAAAATATTATATAGAAAAAGAGAAAGAAAAAAGAGAAAGGGGGTTATTTATTTATCATAAAATAAATACATAAAAAGAGAAAAAATGTAAAAATTATAAAACATAGTAAGATGTTAGTAAAGAATAAAGTGATATCAACAAAATAATAAAATAGTAAAATAAATTTTTTAAATTATTTACTGTTATTTATCATAGGGAATATTTCGCTATCGAAATTCAAAACAGGCATTATAACGTACATTTAATCAAATTTATTGAAGCTTTGGATGTAATGGCCTCAATAAATTTAACTGTTTGAAAAATTCTGATTGTGCTTATGGACTCATTTGACGTCGCCTCAGTGCCCTCAGTATTTCCATAAACAAAGAAATTGCCGGTCTGCGCCATCCAAGAATGCACAGTCCATATTTGCGAAAGAGGCGAATCGCCGCTCGTTCATTTAGAGATTGCATCTTGCGTCGAAAGCCGTTCCCTCGACGGAATGCGCAACGATGCAACGGGAGCCGCGGGCAGGCAGTGCAAAACTTCCAAATTACAAAATTGCTTGATGACGGGTTATCCAGGTTGCCGCTCAGGTGAAGTAATTATGCTCCTACGCGGTGCCAATAAGACGCACAGCGTCTCTCATTACTGCCTCTTCGCTTCGTTTTCTTCTTCTTTCTCAGTGATGTGGCGCACGACGCGTCTTGCCATTTACATTTTGAACGAACATGGAATATAAGATATTTCTCATTAACTTTTAAAATGTCATCTTAATTAGATTGTGTATAGATGCAGTTATTTGCCATTATTCTATCTTCCTAGTCATGTAATCTTCACAGTGAAAGTTCTGTCGATATGTTTCATAATCGAAAATTTCTAAACGGTGAATACCATCTAACTTTATTAGAAATAATAACTATTCTTACGAAACAATTGGCAAATTTTTCTAAACATTTTAAATTATGTATAGCTTTGTATATTTATTTATTTATTTATTAATAGTAAAAAAGAAAATAGAGTATTTAAATTGTCATTTAACAAATATAATTAGAGGGGGCAAAAAGAAAATAACACAATTATCAAATTTGATTAAATAATGACATAGTTATCCGAATCATTCACTGCTCGCATGAACCAGAAGCATTTAATTTTATCGAATGCCTGATTTTATCAGTATCTTGACCTGGAATCTCACTGCATCCCAATCATTGTTTCCGATGAATCGAGAACCAGTTCCCGTTCAACGGCAGTTCATTTCGACCATTCCAAGAACAAACGTTGGTAATTTGTCAGCAGAAAAAAGCAACCTCGACTTCCTTGCATCTCCATATGTGGAATCGCCCAACTCGCTCATTTTCTTCGGTGGATGCAGTTTACGTTCCCGGACATCATTTGCCTCCTGCCGTACGCTCGTCCATAAACTTCGTAGTTGTCTATTAATTCTGTTATAGCTCGATTTCACTCGTTGGACTAGGTTGAGCAACGAATTGCAAAGCGTGAACTTTCAAAGCAATAAGTCAATCGCGAACAATATTACACAATTATAATGCAAGATATCGTTTGATTGACGTCGCTTGTGAACTACGAGATCTTCAATCTTATCTTGATTCTGATGCTTAAAAATTTCATACCGCTATTTCCATCTAATCAAGTAAAATGAATGCATGTGAACGATTACCATGATAAAACTTCAATATCTTTGCACGTCTTTTCAAGTTAACGTTAATTACCGTTCCTCTTTTACGTCTAACGTTAAATTTATTGATTACTGGCATAAGTTTAAAATTAGTCGTGATACAAAAACATCTTTTTATAAGAAGTAAGAGTCCAGTTACAAAATCTCTTTCTGCATCGATTATTTTCTTTTTTCTTTTTTATTTTTACTACGGTACTTTCAAACAATACATATAGATTGAATATCCAAACAGAACAAAAACAGACCACTAACCGCAAAATATTCCTGCATTTATCCATGCAAATTCATAGCGCGTGCGTCAGCGCACGTGTACTTATACCTGTGCCTCACGCCTTATCCACCCATTCTCTTCTCTCGCTTTTGACCTTTTCACCCCTCGCGTCCGCTGCCCACAGATAAAAGTTCATGTTAATGGATTTACATGAAGCCGCTATCATCGAACGTGGCAGAATCAAGCTGCAAGCATTTACTTCGATCGTTCAGAGCCTTCAATTTTTTTTCTACTACGACTTAAAAAAGTTTGACGCAATATACTCTATTGTAAGTTTTATTTAATAAATGTAAGTAAAATTACATAATGTTCGTAATTATTACTTCTTAAATTTATTTACTAAATTAAATCTATTTATTATATCTGTATATTAAATAACATCAATCAAACATTGTATTTCTAATTTCAATTATAAAGTAAGCAATTATTTAATAACGTTTTCTTAACAATAGTAAATAAAATAAACATAGCAAATGAGCGATGTAATTGTGAATAAAATACATAAATGAGAAAATTACAATTAATAAAAGTTTTTATAATACTTTAATATTTTTTATAACTCTTTTTCATAAATGCTTGCAACAGTTAACTTATCAATATCTTCTTTGTTCTTCGATATCCTACATCGTTTGATATTGCTCTCTTGTTAATTGATCACGATCAGTATTGAAACTCATCCGCGATTGTCAGGAGACTGATGGGTCATTTTGCTAGTAATATGATTCAATGTCGAGTGCCTGCACGTACACCGAAATTGTACGTCTTCCCTTGATCCAGTGTGCGATCGATGCTCGCGGCCTTCGCACGAGATGTAGGAATTATAAGGTCATGGGTCGGAAAATACACACGTAAGTACACATGGAGCATGTGTGAAGATTCTGTTTGAAGTTCTGAAACTTTTGGAAAGCACTCAACGATGTCAGGAATATTGATTTTCATTAACTTTTCGGTAATTAATAGATTCTTGATGTTCTACGTACATAGTTGTTCTAACAATGAATTTAATAATTGCTTTTAAATTTAGAACTAGTTGAATCCTTCACAAAGATAATTATCTAAAAAAAAGTCCTAAAATGTAGACTCCAAATCTATCAAACTGTTTTCTTCTACGTGTTTTCCTCTACTTGCTTTACAATTTTTGGATTTTTCTTTAGTAAAAATATTGAGAAAGATCATCATAAGGCATATATTATAAATTTTTAATTCTCATTATTAAAGATCTTTAATTATTTCTCAAATTATATATCTAAATAAAATAAAAATTATTTAAAATAAAGTATAAATTTAAAAGAATTTTTTAATTAATACTTTGATATTTAAAAAATCGAATTTGGTTTTCTCCATTATTAAGCAAAATATTCCGTTTATCTTTTAATTATTGAAAATATGCCTCGAGCAATTGACTAAATTGACTGAATTGACATGTGACGAATTCAGAAGGTGCGCATCGCTTGTGAATGTCTTCAGGGTTGAACGGTCGGCGCTGATATGTTTATCCTGCGGGTTATACCGGTTAGTAAAAAGAGAGAAGGAGAGAATAAGATGCAAAAGTGTGCGAAAGAAGTGCTCTATTTGCGGCCGTGGAATTTTAGTGTATTCTGCTTCTTCTTTTATTCGCTGGAATTTTGTCGACGTTACGAAGATAAAGTTTTTGCAAAAACGGAGAATAAATAAATAAGTTTTTTTTAAATGAATGTATTAGTAAGAAAGATTTGAAGATGTGAATATAAATCAAAAATTGCTTGATAGTTAATTGCTAATTGATAACAAATTAATTAGTAAAAAGAACATATTTACCACTCAACAAACAAGCTGATATCAGAATTATAATATTTTACGGTGCATATATTACTATATAATTTGCACTCGACAGTTTACTATCAGTGCATTATGAAGATGCATTTAGTATTTCTGGCGTTCTATGAAATTTTGACGAAGCATTATAAAACAACAAAGCATTACATTTTCATTTAAAATAATGATTTATCACATATACGCCGAATGAAAATAAAATTAATATTCTATATAGGAGTTTCTATAAACCCCTATATAATATACATACAAATGCCATACGCGTCATCTATAATTACCTACATATAAAACTATCGAAACTATCGCAAATAAATTATACTAAAAGATAAGGATAATACAAATTTATTACTGGCTGTATTAAATGATACGTTAGTAATGTTAGTATTTTTAAATTTTTCTTCGTCTGCGACAAGATGAATGATATAGATATTGATAGGTAAGTCAATATATTAACTCCAATATTAGGTGGATAATTTGAAAATTCATTCAGGGTTATCTGCGCATCAAAAGCAACTTTTCAATACGACCAGATCTAACAAAGAGGTTTAAAACCTAATAAATTCGGGGCCACCGTAATTTCATCTATATTTAGGTTAGATTGATAGGGTTCTGGAGATGCGTTACTAATTGCCTAACGGCTTCACTTAGAACTCCAAGTTACGATGTCTAATATTTGTGTGTGTGTGTGTGTGTGTGTGGTTGTATCTAATATTTTAATATAAAACCAATATTTTTGATATATGTCATATAAAAGATCGTGTTTAAAATATTAAATACTTGAAAAAAATTAATACATAACGACATAACACGAATGTATAAATGCATTTATAGCAATATTGGTACAAATGTATATATTACGTACAATAACGTTCAAAACGCATTATTATAATGTGTTATCTTGATTGTAATTTATAGGCAGGATTTGGAAAAACTATTTAAATAAAAAAACATGAATTCTGTCGAAATTCAATATCATTTTATCAGAATATGTTTATTGTTTGAGTAATGTTGGCGCGTGTGCTGATATTGCCGTGTTTGCGTTAAAATGAATCATTTTTGTGAATATACATTCCAACTCGCGCATTTTGCTTTCCTTCACATCTCGTGTGTGAAATAGCGAAAGTTCGCATTTCGAAGAAAGAAAAAATAAATTAATGAAGAAAAGCAAATAACCAGCTACTTTCCTTTGGATGTGAACATTCGCTAATTAATCATTCTTATTTTGAGTGATTAATGAAACACGCTACGCGTGCGCGATAAAAAATGAAGCGTCTCTGAATGAATTGCAAAATTCGCGTATTCTAATGAGCTTCACCTTGGAACGACAAAGAAAGGAAAAAAGTTTTTACGCTATTAGTGATAAATCTATTAAAAAATTAAATAAACAAAAACGAACAATTTAAGGTATTAAAATATCAAGCACAATAAAAGCGTTTTACATTCATTGTATAATTGCAAAGAAATTATCTACAAAGTTAAATGTATGTAGATATATTATAATAATTTCTATTTTGTAAACAGATCCATAAATAAAGATACTAATATCGTATCTGTATTTGTATCTATACTTATTTCATTTAGTTAAGCCGCGATGCGATAACTTCACATATGGCATCGAGAAATGGCTACTAACGTTTCCGATGGGGATGATGGAACGCACGTTTATAGTTCTCGAGAATACATTACATCGACGAATGACACCTGTCTCTTTATGACCTCGTCGCTCATCGATCAGCCATCGATGTTGAGTTCTACAGCGATAAGCAATAGCAATGCTGGGCAGTGAAACGTGCCTATAAGAGTGACATTGCAGGATGATTATCTGGAGTACTTGGAACGACTTGAATATTCATTATTCGCATTTCTTTCGTTCGATGTTCATCGATCACTCGGTGTCGCAAACGAAGTAACATAAATGATCGAGACAGAAGGTGGCCGACAATAAGGAATGCCATGGTCCATATCTCCTTGCATATCTCGAACAATACGTATGTGCAACAATAGCCATTAATTACGAAGAGAAACATAGTGCAGTTTAATAATATATCGTATTGTACCCGTTAAATCATTTTAAACTCTGAATTAACATTTTAATTCAAAGAAAAATTGATTTGCATTACTAACACATTTGAAATGCTTTAATAACATGGCGCATTCTTCAAATTTTTAATTTTATTGTTAAGGCTTTTGTACATATATAAATCGCTTATTATTGTTTATACCATTTACATATATCCTCAATAACATCCTGAAATATCAAAATTGCGCGAACTCATTGTGTGTTAATATCACATCAAATTTTCCAACGGTTTCAAACCGATAGATTGTATTTTAAGTATTATGATTGTCGCGTTAATGGATTTAAATCAATGACACGATTCGGCGCATCGACTCGGCTGCATCGTTGAGAAATCTTCCGCGCGAGGTGCATGATGATAAGGAGAGAGAAAGAAAGAGAGAGAGAAAGAGAAAGAGAGAAAGAAAGAGAGAGAAAAGGTGCACGCACACTGGTATCCTTGGACAGGTTTACAAGATTTTTAGCCTGAGGCACGCATCTGGGCAACCCGATCGCACGACTCGCAAGGTTAGACAAACATCGAATCATTGCACTCAGACTAAATAGTAACTAAATATTTTATACACATCTATCTGCATATACGTGCCTTGAGAATATTAACATATTTAGTATATGGACAGCATTTTATTTCACAATGTAGGACTATTATGTGCTATATATTGTGAAATATTATACATAAAAGGATCCCGTTTGCAAACTAAGCAGAAAGATGACGTAAAATAATAAATATTAGAATTGATAATTATTAATGTATTTTTTCAATGTAAATATAGGTTTCATATTAATAATATAAAACTGGTAATTATATTAAATGTTGTTATATTATATTTTATTAACTACAGAGTTAATTATTGTATATATTGTGTTGTAAAGATAGCGCTTGAAGCTAGATCGCATAATATTTTATTCTAATGTATGTGTGTGTAATTACGACAATAAACAGTTCGTGACAAAAGACGAAGAGAGGCAAAATACTGGTGATGAAATCACTGTGCAATAATATTGACTGATACAGACGCCAGTTTGTTCTTTCCCCGATGTTTATATTGCCACGAGCTCTTTTTGCTACGCCTGGCGTGAACGCCCGCAAGGCTTCTGACGGGCAATCATTGATTCATGCTGGGAAGCGGAATGATCTCGTGGAGCTGTCAGGAGGTGATAAAAGTTACGCAGTATGGTGATTTCCTCTTAATGGTCGCTTCAAGAAATCGAGTGTAGATTGGGACTGTAAGGTGAGAATGAGAATATCCGATACTGCTTGTTCTAAGAAAATGCTATTTTTCATTGAGAAATTTTACTTGATAGTAACTTAGTCATAGTAACAATCATAGTAACTGCTATATTATAAAAAAGCACACAGATTTACAAACTGATTGACAAAAATTTTGTTAATACAATTGTATATTTTTTCATTTTAACATAAGCGACGTTTATTAAAATTATTATAAATAATGATAATAAAAAACAATTTATTAATATTTGTAAATTATGGATAGTAAAATTGTTGCCCTTATATGACAATAAATAATTTGTTATAAATTAATTTTTTATAGAAATGGATTTAAGTTATATATAATTATTATTAAATACGTATAATAATTATATATGAATTATTATATTTATGTGTAAGCAAACAAAAAAAGGTTATAGGAGTCAGCGCAGAACACAATGCGCAATTATGATAATAAAAAAATTCTAATTAGCGACATATGGTTTGAACCATCTTTTTATAAAGTAATTGAAAAAAAATCATTCATTTATATCGTAGATAATACACACCATACTGTAAAAAAGCCTTAGTAAACAAATCGAAAACTCAATCTAAGATATAAATAATATTGTATGTTAATACGTATCATAAATAACTTATTGGCTTCTACATGTATATGACGTGAAGATTTATCTCAGTGTTTACAAATCACGTTCGGAATGTTCTAATTTAATTTCCACGCACATTTTATAATGAAAAATTTCACCGGGAATCAATAAATTGACATCAACCAGCCATTACAATTAAATAGGCATTATGGGAGATCAATTCATTGGAGCTGTAATTCTCCCAAATAGGCTATCAGTGCTACTTATCTCAATTTCTTTCTTTTCACGTCATGTGCAACACGTAGAAGAAACAATAAGTCAATTATGATACTAATAAACAAAATTGTTGATATCTAAGAAACAATTGAGCTTTCGACCAATATTCACTAAGGCTTTTTTACTCACAATCAGTATAGTGTGTACTATCTACCATATAACATCTACTATATAAATGCTGAATTTTTTTAACATTCTATACATTTGAGCAATACATTTTGAAATGTTAAATAAAAATTCTGAATTTTTTGCTAAACTTCAATATAATTCTCTATTTTTTGCTAAATTTTAATATAATTATGATTGAATTAATTCATTGAACTTGTTACTGCAATTAATTTAACATGAAATTTTAATAAGTAATCACGAGAATAGTCCTTATTTTTAAAGTTAGATATTCTTGTGCAGAAAATTTTGTGAAAACTAAGTTTTATGACTGCGTCCGTTAATCAAATTAATTGGCATCTTGAGGTTTCAAAAGTTCGGAGAAATAGAAAGTACCATTTATCCAGATACTTTTAATCCACGTATGCACGCACACGTGTGTTGAGAGCCGTTGCATGTGCGCAAAGATTCGCCATCGTGCACGGACAATCCCAATAATTGTACGCGACAGAGGAACGCGGTACATGCGAGATAATTAATCGGTCGATTAATTAAACGGCTCGCGGCTTGTCTTTGAACGACGGTGCGTCCGCACCGGCCTTATTCCGTCGACCGTCGCGCTCGATCGTACATCATCGCACGGACGTGGTGCGTCGCTCATTGCTCATAAATATAGTAATTCAGCGACACACATTAGCGGCACCCGTATATTTACGCGTCGCGGTTCATTCGCTTCCATTTACGTGCCTTCCGTGATGCGACGAGTAATCGCGCCTGAATGTACTCCGCGAGCTTGAATTATTCGACCCTCACGGATATGCAAATATCGAATCATTTATTTTTCTCGATGAACCTTGCTTCCGTATGTCAGTACTTTCGTTAATCTTTGAACTAGCAAAATAGTGTTCTTGATTGTGTGTAAAGCAGTCTATATCGCTTTGATCAAAGTTAAATTTTGTATTCTTGAACATACGTTTATCATAGAGGTACATAAAGATATTTTATATTGTTAAATTATACTCTTTAATTACATTGTGAAAAGTAAATACTAAAGTGTCTTTACCATAAATATAACACATATGATTCTTTTATTTAAAGAAGGTTTTTTATTTGCTAAATCTGTATTGGTTTAATCTTGGTATGTAAAATACCTTTTATATGTCACATATATGTACAGTATGCGTAAAAAAAAATGCGACTCTCACAACTAACACTTCAGTTGTCAGTTTAGTTAAATAAAGTGAGTGGAGACGGGGGCAAATTTGTTTATAACACAAATATTTTGTCCTTCTACCAAATATTTATTCGATATGATTTCCTTTAATTGCAATCACTGCGTTACTATGTCACACTGAGCAAACATAATAGTGATTAAAAGAGAGTCGCATTTTTTTTGGCGCATACTGTATATTTTTACATATCTAGATAGTTTTCATTTCTGTATTTGCTTTATAAATAAATTTCTTCTTATTTACAACAGAATTACAATCAATTTAGTGCATTTTTATGCACTTTAGTTCTGAAAAATGTAACTTAAACGATGTATCTTAATTTAAAGCCCTTATAATGAGTTTATTCTAAATATAATACCTAGCATTTTATCTTAATCCGTAATATGCACAATAATTTCCCAGTCTTTTCTTAGACAACACGCATGTTTAAAAATGAGACACAAGAGATATTAAAAACGTTTAAAAGACACCCTTAAGACAGCTTAAGACAGCAGTATTTCAACTTTGGACTTTTTATTGTCTGGGTTACTACACACGATGGATCGTGTTCTGAATGAATTTTCATCACTTTTACAAATGTATAAAATTATTAAGTGATTCTTACATATGTTTTAACATCTTTAAAAAGTATTTGTAAGATTGTACGTGAAAAAGATATGTATATGAATGTTATAAGTTATAATTAATTATTTGGTGTACCTAATATTAAAAAAAAAAGAAATATACATGACACGAATGATCCAATCGTATATACAATACTAAGGATTAAATTTGGTCAGTCATAATCTAATTTTGAATGAAGCTATTTGAAGTTTGAACATTTTCTCTCTCTCTCTCTCTTTCTCTCTTTCTCTCTCTCTAGATCCCGATGATGTATTCGTTACAAAAGATTGATTATCTTGTATCACATTTCCATAAATTTCCAATCTTGCATGTATTCTAAATGGTAAGTTTATCTAATACTTACCCTGAATGATGTCTGGTGTACGTAGGGACAGTTGTGCTAATCGACTGAAAGCCTTGCGTGCCCATCTCCCTTGGTTGATGCCGATGATTGCCGTGATGATAACCCGTGTACGCTATCGTCCTGGTACCACCGTTCTCCGCCATCGCCACAGCACCATTGAACTTTTGTTCCAACATCCACTGCTCCATATGCCTCGATGCCGAATTTATCTGTTGTGATGATCTCGTCGTGGAAACCTGTGGCCGCAGCGTCCACGGATTTTTCGTAGTAGTAGTAGTAGTAGTAGTAGTAGTTGTCTCTCGGACGATGCGTTCGTCATCAAGGTGATCGTGCCTAGCATGGGGTAATCTGTCGTGATACCAAACTGGCAAAACTATTCTGTGACTGCGCAAGAGTACTCGAGGATGATCCTCCGACGATGATAAAACAGAGCAGGTCGTGGCTGCGATAAGCAGGCTCAGCAGTATCTTTAGAGTCATCGTTCGGCTCTTAGAAAACTTATGATGACTGTGCGATGTCCTGACAACAACTGTACGAGCCGTCACATCCTCAACGGCCACGGTGGACGCGTTAAGTTCGCGACAGGCTCGATCGCTCGACGGATATCCGGTGTGAGATCCTCCACGGGCAGCTGAAAGCACTACTGAGAGCACTACCGAACGAGACACACGGAGCAAGGCCCACGTGCTTCAGGCTTCGGCTGCACCAACCCCACCATGAATCTCTTTTTCTCTGTCTCATTCCTTCCCTGTGTTTCCCTCTTTTCCTCGTTGCCGCATTTACTCACCGCATTCGCTTGTGGCCCGGTCTGCCCGGATTCTCTTTTCTTCCTTTCTCCTTTCCATTCTCATGCTGTAGCGACCGTCTGTTCTCCTGATACCCCACCAGGTCCTTCGGTAACCACCTACGTATCCTTCCGCGACGATTTAACCGTGCACGTGGAGAACCGCGTTCCTCTCGCAATTGCTATCTTTACGAGGTATAACACTGTTCCGGACAAAGTTCTTGCTCCAACTACGAAGGTATCGTGGTTGAAAAAACGGATATGGGATAACATATATATGACTTACATGCGGCTTGCAAATTTCATCATTGTCGGAACAAAGGTTCAGATGATTAATGGAGGTGAAGCATGAGCGGCATGAGAATATTGATCTTTCAGTTGCAAAATACATTATTTAGAAAAGAAGGATTTAGAAAAGAAGGAAAGATATTGGTTATAGTTTCACATTATTTAGGAATCTTGTATTTAAATCATATTTATCAAATTCTACAATAAAAAGGAACACGTATGAGAGACGGACAAGCATTAATCAAGAAGTTATATAACAGACTTAATATTATAAATTCTTCAAATACATACTAATATTATAATAAAGTAACAAACAATTTTTGTAAATGATTTTAATAAATAAAGTTTTTTAATAAAACTACAAAGAAGGCCACAACGGCAAAAAGATATTATAAAAGGTTAAAGTGCAAAATCAGAAAATTAGGCTAACAATGAATTGAAAATTAAATATTTATTAAGATAAAATATTCATGATAATAATACGAGTAAAATTATTCTGTGGATTAATATTAAATATTTAATGACATAGCCTACGGTTAATTGCCTATGCATACTCTAAATGTTACCTTTATATTACTTATATTAGAGCCTCAATAAGATAAAACAAAGTAAACCGCAGGACCATAAAATAAAATGAAAGAATAAATTAGCAAACTAATATTTGACTGACATATGTCTAGAAATAATATAATAAATATTAGATAATATAAATATAAAAAGACGTTTGTTGGAAAAGATATCTTTTATCTTCTCAATAACTAAATAACATATTTCTCCAAATTCTTAGAATTATAATGAATTCTTAATTTTCGTTTTTCAGTCAAAATTTTAAAATTATATATATGAAATTAAAATTATATTAAAGTAAATACATTTTAAATACATTATTATGATTATAATATTATAGTTAAGATTGTGTATATGGAAATAGTTTCAAACGAACAATAAACGATCTTCTTTCCCTTGCAACAATCATTAGTTATATGTATATTGAAGAAATATATTTGAGAAAATTATACGTTGAAACACACGGTTCTTTTGAATCAAACCAACAGCGTCGCAGAGAAATTACTCCAGATCGTCAACGATTAAATTCACAATGCAGTGAAGCTGGAAGTTACACGCATATTAGAAGTCTCTGTACCATTCTTGAATCACTTCGCGACGTTACTTGAGACCAAGGTCAGTAGTGCAGTGGCTGCAACCGCAGTGAGATCTTTGTTACCTTTTTACTCGTTCCTTACTGAGGGCGAACCAAAAGGAGTAGAATAATTGCACGGATCATCGTCACATTATTGCCCATTAGAAGAGCATGAAGCACAAAACATAAAAGCATATCGCAACCGGCGAGAGATAAATCAATGTAGCAGAATAATATACCGTAACGTTCGTTCTTATGAACACGATTTACCCTTCTTGTTCACTCATTTCTTCAATAACTCGACGTACAATAAAATTAAAGCGAATATCGAGAAGGTTTTATGATTTTCTTACATTGAGTATAAAGCGAGAGAAATATATTTTAGAACGAGAATGTAAATTTTAGAAAAACAAGAAAGCGAAAAACAATTTAGAAAATTACATAAATAAATCGCGATAGATAAATCACGTATTCTTCAATTTCTTGTTCGTTACACTTTCTATTTAAGACGCAAATAAATGTGCTAATTTAAATGCGAAGGACAGGATAAAGCCAAAGTAATATGTTTCATTCAGACAATGTCGATGAACTCGAATGAAATGTTTATGATTAATGCTGCTGACACTGTATAGGAATGTTAATCGAGCTCGCGGCGATAAAAGTATCTTTCTTTTCATTCGTAAGTTGTTTTTTTCTCAGTGCATACGATAAGCCTCGTTATCGAGATATCATAGACGTTCTCTCATTAATTATCGTTCGCTTTATGCCGATAATTTGTCGGCAGTCCGACCGGTTCGTCCTCACAATCAATTGCACACTCATCGAAATGCGCGTAAGTAATCACGACGTTGTTAATAAAAACGATTAGTTATTTCCATAATTTGCTTTAGGCTGCGCTCCAAGTTACGACTGAATTCCTATATAATCATTATTCAAAAATTAGTTGGAATTTTCTTACACATACCAATTTCATAAATTGTTGTAATTCCTGAGACTGACTTAATTAAGAGTTTTGATTGTGTAAAAGATCTTGAAGTGATTTGCATTGTTAAAATTTATTATTCTGATTGTTTTTGCTTTTGAGACTGGATTATTTTAAGCATATTTATAAGAAAAGCACTTGGTTGAAATGATTTATAAGCGTGCACATCTTAGCAATTTCTTCTTATAAAGTACAGAAAATTCCACTCTGTACAGAGAAATAATATTGTGATAAATCGCTAAAATATCATAACATCATAACATAAATCTTGATCTTATTTCAAAAGAAAATTTAAAATCATATCCGAAAGTTAATCATTTAACAATTATGTGACAATAAGTACAATAATCATATAAAAGCTATTTTATAGTTATATGACTATTAATAGATTGTTGTTTAGGCTTTATTCGTCAGTATTATAAAAAAATAAATGAGAAATTATGAAATATTGTAAATATTTGAAATATATTCTTATTTCAATCTAATAAATTATAACAGTAATATGAATGTATGCCTAAAAAAACAATCATAAAATTACAATCATAAAGTTATAATAACTTAGATTTAATAAATAGAATTCGATTAAGTTCACTTATTTCTTTCATCTTCGATGAAAAATCGATAATTAAATTATAGTTTATTTTCTGTAATTATTATTCAATGGATCAATTTATGGAATTAATTTTCTATAAATCTCTTTCCATAACTATTCTGTAATCAATTTATATCACCAGTTACATTGATACCATCTTTGTATGTAAATTCTACAAGCGATAATTTTGAGAATCACATAATTTTTATATCTCGAGGCATGCATAATGATAGATGGTATCGTTAGTAACAAAGTGCAGCTTTCGTCGTGAAAGCAAACTATCGAAAGAACTTAATCAAAGATATCAACCATTTATTAAACATAAAATATAATAAATTGCTTTATTTTCACATACAAATAAACCATAATTAAATTTCAATATATACATCATATTGACATTTTATTTATCTTATTATTCAAAGATATTTATAATATTTACTGTATTCTATTGAGAACGGAAAAATAAAACATGAGTTAAAATTAATTATGCTCTAAAGCAATTATGCTCTAAAAAACACAAATACATTTTAATATTGCTGACTATTTGTCAAAGTAATACCGGTTATTTTCCTGATATATGATATTATAATATGATACAATGTGATGTCGCAATATAGATACACACAGTGTTTCTAATGTTCTTTAATTTCTGAACACCAGATACATGACGCAAACACGGATACATACACCAGACTCAGGTCACGTATCCAGGTTTTGACCTACTGACACGATACAGTGACGTCACGGGAGAGCAGGAGGACGGCAAAAGGGTAGCAAGGCTGGTAGGTGGAGTTTCAACTTGACGAAGGAAATTTCTTCAGTACACGCTAAAGTGATAAGGATAATGAAAAAACAAAAAAATATACATGTTTACTATAAACTGTGACTGCTTCCCGTTATATATTCATTGCGACTATTGTTAGTACTGAAAATCTATAACATGCGTATGTAACATGAATTATAGATTTTCAGTACTTGCAATGAATAACGAAATAGCTTATGTAAGGCTAGAAAATTTTTACTCACATCAGTATAATATTTAAATAGTAGGGAGTTTTTGCAATACCGTTTATCCAGATACAGTAAAAGCTAAAATCAGGTTATTCTTAACAATTAATTAAAAAAAGGATAGCGTTCACCGTATCTGAATTCACGTTATTATAAAAACTCCCTATTTTAATTCAATTATGAAATAAACCTTAAATTCTTTAATGTCATTTTTAAATAATAATCTTCAATTTTTTTAACATTTTTTAAAACTTATATCTTTAAACTTACATCTTAAAAGTATATTTACAAATTTGATACAGAAACAGCTTTAAAAAAATTGTTCATTTGATTAAATTAATATATCTTTATGTTTTTTTGTTGGAAAATATATGTATTATATAACATATTTGATTTAAATTAAAAATGAACAATTTTTTTCTCAGTGTAGAATTTTAATAAAACTTATATTAGTTTGAAAGAGAGAGAGAGAGAGAGAGAGAGAGAGAGAGAGAGAAAAGAGCTTTGTAAATGTTATTAGTTATATAATAATAGCTTTTTTATATCTTTTTTATAATCTGTAGAAAAATTTCATATAAGTTATTATGATTTTTACTCATATTTTGCAAACAAATATGTAAGTATCAAAAAGGATAGTATTAATACAAGAAAATCTCTTAAGTTTATTTTTTATAATAAAAATTTTTTGTAAAATATCCATAGCTAGTAATTTTTTGCCGCTTAATATGATTAATTAAACTATTCTGGACAAATGAAATTTTGCTATATTCCGCTCGTATTACATGTTCGACTAATCGCCACGCTTTTTAGCCAACGTCAGACAATCATCCAAGAGCGGCGCCATCCTTTGTCTAAATTCTTGCGCTCTCCCACTTCGCTTCATATGTTATTTTACAACTTTTTGTAGCCTGTTTACTTGTATTTTTTGATCGAATTTTTCCGCGTAAGCAAAACCACCAAGTTTGCCGCGATCTCTTCCCCAAGGAAACCGACGGAAAGCTCAAAACCGAAAGATGTGATAGATCATCGCGCGGTCGGACAAAAAGTCTCCATCGTCAAGACCCGTCGGAGTCGATGACAGCTTCCTGGTTAGGCTTATTATCGTTTAGGTATCCTCATTCATTTTGATAACTGGCAACAACTCTGTTCGTACCATCGGATTGTCATCACGACACGAAGAACGAATGTGAGAGTCACTGCATTAGCAGTGAATGCGAATTTTTGGGGTGGAAACCGAAGACATCAAGTGGAAGACTTAGACTGATTATAGGACGTCAAAGTATGTATATTAACTGTATTATTAGTATAAGATATATAATTCTTAACTTGATTATATAATTTTCCAAAGTATTTATATATATATATATATATTTATTACTATCTGTCTAATTTAAAATACATTAGAGATAAAATATATTATGAGATTTACCATTACACTTGTCTAAGAAATTTTTTTTCATGGATATTTTAAATTATTTGAAGCAAATTTATTTTTTATAAAAATATTGAAGTCTTGTTATTTTCTGAATTGTAAATATGCAATTAAAATTCTAAATTTACTTTTGCAAATTAAGATTAAAAATAGATATGTAAATAACAAAATCTCAATTTGATATCATTTTATTTTGTCATTTTATTAATTAGCTTAATTTATGAACTTATTATAGGGATATTTAAAAGTATTAGTTTCTAAACTTATAAATTTTATCATAAATTGTTTTAAGAAAAATCTATAATCAAAATTAGACGAAAAAATTTGTGACACACTGTATATACTCAACTAAATTGTACGTGTTATAACAGAAACGTTCAGCAATAGATAAGCACATTTACTAGACTATATGTGGGACTTAACGCGAATCACATGTTCTTCCGGTTCAATAAGCGCTTCCTCGAAATGTCTCTTCAGATATAAACCACCTCCACATATTCGAATGATATATCTATAGGACATCGTTATGTGTTTGAACTCAGAATATTGTATTTTCCGTCTTGCGGAAATGTATAGTTTGCCTCGACATCATAGCGAAACATCTCAAATATATTTCTTCACAGCACTTGACTTCCTTCACATTGATTTTTCTGGTGCATCAAACATCGTTGACTTTTCTACTGTGCAGCTTGTATTAAATGTGTAACATTACACATCAACATGTCAACATATACGCTTCTCGATCTTCTGTGCTCTTCCGCCTCAGAACTGAAACATGAAACTGTTCAGTATTGTTTATTTTACACACCGACAAGAAATTGTCCCCTTATTCTTTGTTCGTGTGAGACTCGTGTTTCATATTCGTCAAAAACTGAATCCTTACTCTTATATCTATTTAAACCGCTACAATCGCCAACGTAACTGTATTAAATTATTGATTTATATTGATTTACATATTACTAGCATAACGTTCCATTTCTCTTTCTCTGTCCCTCTGGAATAAGTATGTGCCTGTCAATACTTACATTAATGTCAATACCTATATTATTTTATATTTGCTTTTTCCAGTGACATTAACCCTAATTTGTTTCTCTTGTGTTCTTGTACTATAATAATTTAACTAAATCTGTCAAATGTTGAAATAAAACAATGATTTTTTAAAGATAATTTAAAAACAATTTAACCTTGCAACTCATTATCTTTGATTCTAGATTCTACAGCCATCATTTACGAATAAGCATTTACGGCAATTCTATGTTTCGGATAGTCGACCCACCCCCCAATTCCAGGCAGAGCGCTAGCGAGTGGATCTATAAGGTCAGTCCTGACAACAAAAACATGCGGTCAATGCGAAATTTACCCCGGAGGTCTCTGCCAAATGGGTCACTCCGGTGGAAAGAAAGGAGAGTGAAGGTTACGACGACGACGGAGATGTCGTGGAGCCATAAAAGTCAAAATGCTGCCTAAGAGTGAACGTGTTCGAGACGTAGTGGCTCTAAGCGAATTACCTGAGATCCACACGTGGATCTCAAGGTGCAGCCTTGAAAAGTTACGATGGCCGGAAGATCGATCGTCCGGCCGCACGATGGTTTCTCGTGCGATCTTGAAACCAGTATCAGTAAGAAGTCGCGCATATCACCTGTCGACTTCAAAGTATCGCGATGTTATTTTATTAGTGATTTGTCTTTAGACAATTTTCATTATATTATACAAGAGATTATTAATAAGTAATTATAACAAAAAACTTATATAAATTTAAATCAAAATATAAGTGTTAATTCTGTAGTATATATGTTATGCCATATCATAGAAATTAACAATATACTCAATCATTCGTGAATTTTTTTGTTATTAAAAGTAACTTTTCATTTTAAGTTAATGCTATGACATTGCATGTTGTCACTTTCGCTCTAATTTTAATTACAATATAGATCTGTTTGCGTTGCACTATTTGCACTCAGCATCTTCACTTCCTCTCTCTTCAACGTCTAAATATATATTATTTATCACAATTTAAGTATAAAAATTTTTAGAGGTTTTAAGCAACGTGAACGGACCTCATAATTGCTACTATTTAATAGATTTATTTATTATTTTTCTATAATATCTACAGAAAAGCTTTTACAGAATATACACTGTTTTTACAGAATTAATATTCTTATTTAACATGGTTATTATATTATATAATTAAACAAAATATCACAAGTAACAAACATAGCGCAAAATATTTTATTGAACGAGTTAATTGTATATTCGTTCAATAATTTTATTTTATATAACATTTTTTTAAATAATAAAAGTAAATAGTTATTATAGATTCATTAAAAACTATTTTTAATTTTATGATTAAAATATAGATATTATGTTCTATTATTTATGTATATATTGTAATTTTATAATCAAACCTTGTAGATTTATCCTAAGAAAAAATTAATTAGTCAGATGCAATTTCAATGCCTTTGAGACCTTCCTTTAATTAATTTTCTGAATATCATATAATGTTTCTGATTACTTGAATAAAGCAATGAGAATGTTATTAATGGCACAATATCATTTTACAATAATTTATTTTGTTAGTATATTGTGTGTGTTTGTGTGTGCGTATTTTCTGGTGTTAAAAACATAAAAGCATTCGTTTACTTATCCCTAGATGTTATTTCTCTGGTCGAGGGAACCAATCCCGGATCCAAGAGCCGGTCCATGGTTTGCCTGGTTCGCGACGGCTGTTCTATTGTGGCGTTGTCGGCGTCGCATTACCAAAGCGATTTTGGCTATTTCACCCCTGAGATTGTTAAAGAGACGTGCTATCGGTCTAGCTATCAATCAGAAGATGATTTTGAAGCAACAAAAGAGACACAGCCTTGCCCAGCTACACAAGCATAAAACTGTCGGCATACGGCGAGCGAAGCGACTGTGCACCGGCGATGGTCCGCATGTGTCCGGCAATATATCCATGATACCACAGATTCACTACAGAGTCACCAGGAGTGGTAGAATCTACGGAAAATATCCGAACAAGACCGCTATCCCAAATGGCAGCATTCAAGAAAGCCATTGATATCGCGCTAAAATTATCAAACACTCAGTTACTGTTTTGTCTCTGTATAAATCTTGTAATTGTCATTGTATCGTCAACATAATTTCACTTTGAGAAAGAAACAATTTTTCAAATATATACGGTATATACTTATTCTTTTTCTTGACACAAATTCCTTTTAAAAAATGTTCTCTTTTTTAATATTGTTTAATACTAGAGAGTCTATAATTATACATTATATGGCATTTAAGACAATTTTTCGTGCTTTTTATAATTGAATAATTTTGGCAGAATCGTTTTACATGTATTCCATAGGATTTGCAAACAATACCAAAATACCTTTAATTTGACTATTTGCTGTTTTTGTTATTGCATAATGTAACGCAGAAATTATATGGCGTAAATGTGTGTTTTGCACGAAATCAAATAACTGCAATTTTATTCCAATCAATATGCATGATGTATCTTTTTGGTTTGAAGAAATCTCCATAAAAAGTTTATTTTATCTGTTTTTGTGTCCTTGACATAATTTAGAAACAAAGTCCAAGACCTTGAAAAGAGGTCATCATGCCACTTAGCGTTTTGGATTTCTAGCTGCGTTTATCTCTTTATCGACCAAGCACAAATCAATAAAAGCTGGCTGCGTTTAGGACGCCTAGTGCGTTTATACAGAGTGCCCTAACTTTCCAGATGCTTTCTTCATAGATATTTTAATCAGCTTAGGAACATTTCTTTTTAACATTTCAAAAAAGCAAAAATTTGAAATTTCTAGCTTTAATTAAAATTTTATAAATTTTAAACGAACTAATATTCATGCACTGTTTACTCATTTTATCTTTATGTTTAGAAAAAGAAATATTGCGTGTCTATTAGCATAATATAATTTAGATATTAACAAAAAGATATAAACGAAATTTAACATTCACTTAAAAACACTTCTCTTTGTTTACACTATCACTTAACTTAAAAATCTAAATATTTTTATGAAGAAAAAGGCTTTCGTCTAATTGGAATGATGGGCGTCTAGAAACGTCTTTCCTTAAGCTGTCGCGCGAGCGGTGTATCGCGGAAAAGCACTCGTTGGCACAGCCTAAGTAACAATGAAATGCTGCAGAACTTTCGTATCAGAGATGTGCCAATTTAAGCGGCACAATGCCCGCGGTTTCAGAATGAGCAAACGTATGGAACGTGTGCATCGTCGAGCAGAATGGTACGTAACTATGCCAAATTTAATCATTCAGTAGCTAGGCTACTGACATCGGGGCTGTACTCATTGCATGTTGTTGTTCAAGACTTTCAACAGGATATTTGTAACACAAATCAATTGTTTTAAATTTCTTCAGATACACTGTTTTTTCTTTCTTTTATCTGTCCTTAAAAATATATTGTATCATTTTCTCTACGTTTTATGGAATTAAACTGTGGTATTACCGTATTACAGTATTAAAATGTGATTGCAATGATTATATCTTACAAGGAAACCATCGAAGCCGTTCCTCATCGATTTTGAGGCTTTGAGTATATTGTAGATTGTAGAACATAAAAAATTATTAGACCAATATTTTTTTATCAGTGTATCTTAAGGTTTAGGGATTGAAACACCCCCATGAAAATGGATTTTATTGTTTTCAGGAAATATCTTCGAAACTATGTGATATGAAAAAATGTTTTACACAAACGATTTATGACATTTTATGTTCTATACATATAATAGTGTATTCTATATTGCATATTATTTCATTATTATTTTATACTGTGATTCTTTAGATAATGATAACAAAATTTATATCTTATTACGTTTTTTAAACTATAATACTGTATTTACACACGCCTGCAGAAATATGTATAACAATGATTCCCCTTCCTCTCTCTCATCCAAGAAAATGAAATGTCAAAAAAAAATGATTGAGGTGGCCGATATCACTCGACCTTCCCCTACTGACAGCATATTTTGCGCAACATGATGGAATATGATTATATTTTTGTTCTTAATTAATAAAAAAATATTATCGTAAGATAAACTTTGATTATCAACACATTTCAACATACTATTTAATACTGATTCATTTTACTTTTAATGTGCGCATAACACTTCTGATAGTATTTGATATCATTTTCTTGCGTAGAATATCATTTCCTTATCGACTTATGACGGATCTTACGCAAGTAAATCAAAATACATAAGGAAAAGATATTATATATCATTCAATGTTAAACATAATATCTCAACAATTGAAGTGCACGCTTACGAATAGATTTTTTGTCGTCTTGAAAAATATAATCATTCCGTCGTATTGCGCAAAATGTTTTTCTGCAGAATGATTATTTTGCAAAATCTTAACTTTAATATTACACGAAAAATATATTTCATGCGTATTTAATTAAAAACGGTGAGGGATAGCTCCGACGATTCCTTTATTAATATCTCGATAATACACATAAAAAAGAATGTTATGTTATTCGAGAATCTTGTTATTATCAGTAACGATTTAATCAATAACAGAAATACGTATGAATAGCAGACTATTTTTATTTCATCAAAAGTAATTTATATTCGAACAAATTATCAATTTAAATTGCGTACCAAAAAGAAACAAATTAATTAAAATTCCGCGAAAATGACGACATTAACATATGGAGTTAATTCCAGCTTTCTTATTTTTAAAAAAACTATTATAACATCAAATAAAATTCTAATGAAATATCCGAAAACCTAATTTAAATTTCTATTTGATGTAATTAACAGTGTACGTAGTCATCCCATGAGAATGGCCAGCGATTTTCAGACTTTAATCAAAAGAGTACGAATAAATTACGAGGAGACTTCATCAACATGTTTAATGATAGCCGATAGAGGGGACTAACTTGTCTGAATAAATAAGTATTCAAATAAGATTATCAGCATTTTGTTTATTTGCAAATAAAATTGTAATTTCAATTATAATAAATTTTAAAGATTTCATCAAAGCCTGTGACACACGATCTTGTTTTCTTGCTGGATTCCTAGCTGGATTAGATTCTTGTCATTGTATTGGCTGCGGTACTGACAGTGTTAGCATCATAGCCAATACTGTGTGTGGCAAAAATTTATTCTAGTTAGCAATCCAACAAGAAAACAAGCATCGTATGCCGCCAGCTAAATCTCTTATTAAATAATCGTAGAAATTATTTAAAATATTTTGTTATTTATTATTGTAGTAATTTTGCAAATTAATATAGATTTAGAAATACATTTTTCTTTGCTTAGACTGATCAATTCAATTTAATTTTTTAATTATAACTATATAGTAATAGTTATAATATATGTGTACTAACAAAAAATATAGGTCACTGTGTCGAGACAGTGGCCTATATATTTTGCGGATGGATATAGTTACCGCATTTTACATTTCTATTATTAAATACTTATATAAAACTTACAATTCAATATAATATCCGAAATTAATAAAAAAGTTAATTATATATTTTTTGCCATGGAATAAAATAAAGTAAAATTCAATTATTTTAGTGTTCTAAGTACTAATTCCAACAAATATTATTTAAACTACAAGTACGAATAGAGGATTTAGTTAACTATAGTTATAGTGAGTTTCACCGATCGTCTAAGTTAACCAATTGTAACACACACTTATCGATTTCCTATCCATTTCTATATCATTCTACTTGAAAAGACATGGAAATTACTTTGATAGTTTTTATTGATATTACACTACTTTGATCAGTTGGTATCATAAAACAAATCATTTGATAATGACATATATATATATATTGCGCAATTTGGATAATTTTTATGTTCAAGCTTTTAATTACAATTCTAATAATAGTAATTAAGATTCTTAAAGCAATACATAGAAAAATATACTAATATAAGTCTGAGACATTTTGTATTATAATTTAATTTTTTATAAATTTGATAAGTTTCATAAATTTTTTAAATACAATAAAGCAAAACGTCAAGGTGGCGAACCGAGTCACGGAACCGAGAATCGATAAAAAAAAAAGCATTATGAGACATTTGGTCGAGAACAGAGAATATCTATCCAATGATCACCAACTTTTTCCGTTCAGCGCGTTTGACAACCCTGAAATCGTCGCATTCTTACAGCAGCGAGAGTGCGAGCAGATTCGCTGTGGCCTGTGACGACGGTGTTGGCGCGGGGCATTGCGACGGCAGGGTCGCAGCCTCGAATGCGCCACGAAAATGCCCGGGTGGGAAAGGGTGGATTGGGGGCGGCGCGCAAGCGTCGTTGTCGTCGTATCGACGCTTCGACGCCCGGGCCGAGGGAGAGAAACGGATTTCTCTGTCAGTAGTGGTAGAAGTCCCGGTCGGGGTTGAGCGAGAGTGCGAATATAAGCGCGTGTTCATAGCAGTGTGCTTTCGCGAATGCATCTCGAGTGCATCTCTCAGAACGAAAAAAATATATAAGACGTTAAGACGCCATCACATAGAAAAATAACAACAACAAAGACGACGACAGGTAGAGACGCATTATCAGCGTCTTGATTGTCGCTCTCCGGTTTGACCGGGTTTGCAGAGAAAAGTGGCGAGAGGGTGGACGGGAGTGTAGGAAATTGTGAGAGAGGCACCGGCAAGAGCTACTGGTGCACACAATCAGGATGCGACTGAGAAGGTACGTGTGGCGTCGGTCGAATGTGATCAATGGTAGCAATGAGTAGCATAGATGCAGTATACAGAATGCCCGACATCCGGGATACTGCTCCGAACCATGATGTCGTTTTGCTCAATTATATTAGGATTTCGAGATACTATGATTTGTGGGTATTGTGTTGCTTTAGTCTATTATTTTTTATATAAATCTAATCGCCATACGATAGCTTCCAATGACTTGGAAACTGCAAATCGGAAAAGCAGGGAAATGGGGAATTTAAAGTTAGTCTCCATGTCTAATACCTTCCAGCAATCGAATCCTTCGTGCTTCCAGTCAAGAGAAACCTTGCGCAATGATATACGCAGTCGATTGAAATTACTTGTTCTGTTAATGTTTCATGAAGATAATTATCTTGGGATGTGTAGAACGTATAAAACTTTTAAAGTTTTGATATTTTTTAGTTGAACTTTTCATTTGTGCTAACTCTCATATATTTTTCTCTATCGTTCCATGATTCCTAACTCTTGCCGTATAAGTATCATATTTCTGTTTTCACTAATAATTCTGATTTATCAATATTAGCTAGTATTAAATTTGATATAATAATACAATAATGTTACGGAACTGAATATAGTAATTTCATATCAATTAAGGATTCTTAGTATTAAAAAATCAATTAAGGATTTTTAGTATTCAAAAATCGTGCAAAAAAAGTAAAATAGAAGATATTGGAAGTTACTTCATTAATCCTTATTTTATTTTTATTTATCATAATAATTTATTATAAAGTGGTATTTTGTGTTAATCCAAATGTAATAATATTTCTTAATTAGAACAGACTAATTAAATAAAACAAATTTATGACACTTTGAGTTAACTATTGTAAAATCAAAAAAACTAAAATATTATGCAAAAATTTTTATCTTCCTTTGTTGCAAATTGCTACAAAAAGCTACTAATAAATATACAAACAGAAGACCATTAAAATTTTATATCGCAAACCAGGCACGCGGCTGATTGCTCTAAAAATCTACGATGTGCATTGACTCGCGCGTGCTGCTACTCGTGGATCACCTCTTATCACCACACATGCGCATGGTTGAACAAATATTCGGTTAACTAAACAAAAGGGAGTAGCTACTCGGACATGGCTTCGGTTGTTCGTCACCGTGCATTCTGATATGAGAGCGTTCTCTCGCTCCGATGATAATTGAAGAGCCCCGCTGGGAAAAGCGTTGCTCCATGTTTTCTTTTTTGTCAGCCGCAATGAGACCATGCCGTTGATTGCCGTCGGATATGAGAATAGATAAAAATAGCGGCGGTTCGAACCCGCGAGGCCGTGTTTGACTCAAACCTTCCATCCTTCGTAATCTCTCGGCTACATATTGGAAATTTAATTAAATTAGAGAATTGAACTAAAAATTAAGTTAAAGGTTTGATTGAATTAAGTTAACTGTAGCAGATATTCCAATCTTTGTTTATCAAGAAATAGCTCTAAACTTTTAGTTATAGCTGGACAATTTGTAGAATATTTTTCAAAATTTTTAAATTGACTGGTTCTAACTGTAAGACTAGGATTTTGATCGCGAGCAAAATGATAAAAAATAATGATGTTCCTTTACTGTTTATTGGATCTTACATTATATTGCATCATTTTATATATAAAGTTTAAATCTTGAAAGAAAGTGAAACTGTTAAAATCTTTTCTAATTTAAATATTTGATGTTATGATGTTCGATAAAAAATTAATGGATATAAAATTATATACAACGATTAGTGTCTATGATAAAATATTGTGGATTATATCGAATAATAATGTGTAGATACAAAGATGAGGTACGATTATTAACAGAATAGAATTTAAGTAATTGTGATAACAAAAATCGAAATAATTTGCAGTTTTAAAATTAATAAATTAAATAATATCTTCAATCTTTACAATGTTCTATTATTATGGTCAACATAGTAACTGTAATTTTCTTAAAGTTTTGCAGTTAAAATAGATATTTAATTTTTAGACAGAATATAACATAGTTATATTTAAATAACATTAATAACAGTGTAATAAATATTAATTTATATATAACATAAAAATTAAGTTACCAACAAAAAAATTACCATACAGGTATAATTACTAACAGTTTAACATAGTTTCATTTTTTATATATATATTACACGTTTAGTTGCACTACAGGTTGAACAAGAAGGTTCTTTTTGTCATCTTATAAAGATAATATTAATATTGTTTTATGAAAAAAAATAACGATTGATATTTTTCTTACAATTTTCTATCTTAAACAGCAAATATTATATATGTGAGTTTGTCTTCAATTATACCACGCAAGAAATAATGTAGGTAGATATGTGTATAACAGTTTTGCCATAGATTCTGTGTCCTGAAATGACCGAGTGCCCTTTTAACTGCTTTGATCGTTTAATCAATCTGAAGTCGATTTTTCCCTAGAAAAAAGGTTAAGAAAGGCCATCGTTTTATTACAAATTTTTTATTTTTATTATTATATTTAGAAGCTCTTGGTAAATAAATTTAAGATCAAAATTATGTTTAAACAAATTTTATCTAAAATTAACTGATAAATTGTTTTGTAACTTCTTTTTATTTTTTCCTAAATTTTTTTTTAGTATAAATACTTTTACTTTTAATTATAACTAAATTTAACAATATTGGTTTTTTTCATTGTCGTTAAGATATCGTTGTTAAGAAAATACATATTAACTATGAAATGAGTAATTTTGTATATTAAAATTCACGAAATTATTAGCGATATTATAAAATAATTTAAAATCTAATATAAGTCCGTAACGTGTTGATTGATGTATTAATTAATGTGTTTTGGTCGACGATATTCCAGCTTCCGTTATTCTGTGCTATTAAATAAAAAATTTTGTAGTAATAGATCAAAAATAAAATTACGATTTTATTAAAATATATCAAAAAGTAATCTTCTTACGGACTCTTCAAATTCAAACAAGAAGTAGAGAATACAACGGGTGATTGAGAGTGCAGCGTATGCATTCTCTCTCACACTTTGTATTCTTTACTATTTTATTAATTTATTAATTTATTACATATAATACTCAGAAGCTACTAATAAATTGGTTGATTTTACAACTTGTTAAGTTTTACTTTTCAGCATTAATCCTTTACCCGTGTTCATATCATATATCATTGACCATGTTCAAAACTTGATCTTTTTGTTGACAATGCTGTAATACCATAAAAATTTTTTTAAAACGCTCGGATCAAAAAAGACTCGAACATGATTAAAGTGATTTCTATTTATTAATGGAAATTTGTCCATTAAATCTGTAAAATATAAAGATAAAAATATAATAAAAACTATATTTGTGTTATAAATATTGAATTTGTTATTATTTTTAGTATTTACAATAATTATTTTTAGTACTATTAAAAATTATTCTTAGTATTCACAGTTACTAACACAAATGATAATTAATATTTAAAATAAAAAGAAATCAATAAAACTTGAATTTTATATCGTCAAAAATAGAAAGAGGATGTAACAATTCAAAAAGCATAAGCTATCCTTTTTTTTAAATGTAACCAAAATTGTAATTTTATAAGAAAAAAGATTCTAGATTATTACTCTTTTTATAATTTCTCTATATCAAGTTAACAAGCGTATCATTTTCACAAACGTATCATAAAACTATTGCTCCTTTGCAGAATATTTTACATTATTGCTTATATATAATATATATATGATCTCACATCTATATCTATATCTACAAGCTTGCATAAATTATAATTATAGTAAGATGCTTCGACAAAAACTTAAAAAGATTTTGCAAAAGATTCCAAAATTCTGAAAGCATTTTATTTTATATAATAATTTGTATAAAATGAAAAAGATATCCAAATTTATTGCTTATTTTATTGAATAGATATCAACCATATTCTTAGCATATTGTATTATTTTAAACTGTTACCTGAACTGTGCAACAAATAAAATTGCTTTCTCCGACGTGTGCGATCAATATCAACCGCCAGTGAATGAAAACTGCTGATGACTATTTCGCGTTCTGACAATCTCGTAGGTCAATATTTGTATCGCACTTTTTTTATATTTGATAAAAAGGAAATAAAATGGTAAAAATCAGTAGCGGAATCATGCTGTCACTATCGAAAATATCGACATTAGTAGCGACAAGAGACAAAAGAGACAGCTAGCGAGCGTCTTGATTTACTCAAATCGTAACATATTTGAGGCTTCATTAAGCTGCTTTTTACGTAACAAAGATCTCGATCGTTGCGTGTCGACATTTATGACGTTTTGCTTATAATTAAGCAACCATTATAAACGATAATTGCAACATATATTGATCTTCGAGTTGATTACGTCGCTTTCACGTGGACAAACGCCCACGCCTCGGTTAGAAATGCAGCTGGTTGCAGCTGGTTTCAAATTGTTGCTGACTGCGAGTTTGTTGAAAGGCTAATCCAATGGAAAGCACGATGTAATGCCAGAGAAACGTTCAGTCGAAGATTCGAATTCGATGTTAAGTTTATCTCTGAGATTAATGAATCATATTTTCGATACTCTCTCTCTTCACTTTATAGAAACAATTGATTAATTAAAAAATAATTGATTGAATTCTTATATTGTGAAATATTTTCTTATTAACGATATAATTTTATACATTTGTAAAGAAAAAAAACATCATAAATATTTAAAAAAATTAAGGAAAAAACTTTTGCAATTTAATTTTGCCAAAGAAATTCTTATTTAAACAAATTCTTGATCTGTTTGACAGATAATTCAAATAATTATACAATTTTTAAATATTTATGTGCGAGATACATAAATAAATGTTACGAATAAATTATATGTAAACATTATTGAAATATTGAATATTATTGTTATAGTTTAAAACATTTTTATATAAAACAAAAGAAAAAATATCTTATATTTTATTTAAAAAAATTATATTTAATCTTTAACTTTATATAAGCTAAAAAGTTTATTTTCCAAATTACATTATAAATATTAAAATCCTATAAACAAAGTTATAAAATTAATTATTACATATATATATTTAACGCATATGAAAAAATACCTTTATTTATAAAATAATTGCATAAAGCGCGATGTTCTTTCAGAGGAAAGTGCAGTATCAATTGTCTCAATTGTCTATATTTTATTATATACATGCAATTACATATTGTTTCTGCTTTATGTCGTCAATGGTGTCACGTGACAATGTGTCATTCTGTCATACAATGTCAAAGTTCCACTTTAATTTAGGAAACATAACAGACAGTACGATGCTACATAATACACCCCTCCATTCAAGATCGACTCAGCTAAATTATGAATGGCGGTCGATACTAAGGGAAGGAAACTATCGTGCGGGTGTTTCCACAAGAGAAGAATTACGTGGCTTTCGCGGGAAAATAAAAAGGAAGAAAAGTCTTCAACGGCGGCGTGTATTATCGACACGAACGATCCAGAAACTTGTCCAATACGCTCGTTCTGTACGTTATCCAACTGATCTATCCTTCGGAATGCAATTTTCCTATGTAACTTCCCTCCTCTACGCCCGTTCTTCACCTCTAAAACCAAACTAGACTGACACACTGACCTCAAACTTGAAAATGCACGGCACGCGTGACAGTCTTAATTTAGAACTTTTCATTATTCTTTATACAAACAGCGCTTGCCTAAGTATAAGTTAATTTCTTTTTTGCATAATTAATAAATTATTTCTTTCCTCAAATTTTTTTTAAATGACAAGATAATTAAATATTTATTAATAACTTTTATTCAAGTATAACAAAACTCAAGATCCATTAATAATATTACGTAACATTTTTTTATATTTGAAATTGGATTATGTTAATCTAAAAAACTGTCAAAAAGATCTTAATGGTTATATTTGATAATTAATATATTATAGAGAATAATAAATAATATCCAGTAATTTTATATTCTAGACACTTTTTTTAAAATAAACTATTCACTCAAGTACATTTTTATAAATTTATAATATAATTTTTATTATTTCTACGTTTTTAAAGGTTTACTTCGTTTATTGATTTCTTACAATTAATTAATATATCGAAGCGTTGATGAAAAAATGACATCTCAAAATTAATAATTTTTTAATAGAGCATTTTTTAAATTTTTATTTGGAATGACGTTTTAATTAAGTTAGTGAATATGTTAGAATAATTTATTTTCTTTCCATATTATTAGAAAGAATATATTATATAATTAAAACTATAATGTCTTAATTATATATTGTATTCTTTCAAACTATGTCATGATTGCACAGCACAGAATTTGCAGCAATTTGTGAGCATAAATCTCGTTTACTAAAAATGCCGTATCAAACCAAACAGATCAGATATACAAAATATCAAGTTGAATAAAGAACAACACTTGTATTTTGCTATACTTCATTCTTCACTATCCCTCATGTTATCACCAAATAACCATTAAGCCTTTGCATTCCCTACAGTAATCAATGTATGTAGATTATAATATATGATTGCAATATTTACTACATTGACAAATCAATTCAACTGACAGTGGTTTTATTAATATTAACAGTAAAAAACTGAAATTATAACACAATAGTAACATAAAGGCATATAACAGAGTAATTGCATGCAAATTATCCTCACTCCTGTTTTTCTGATTTTTGCAGTAAATTCTATTTTACAATGTACTCTTGATTTCCTGTTTCTTGCTTTTTGTCTCTTGCCTTTTTGTTTCTTTGCGCACTGTTTTATCGACGTTTATATTTCTTATCATGTGTTTCTTGTCTCTTCAGAATTTCAACTTTCATCTTGGGCGACAGAAAACATCGCTAAATACGACGTGGCAATTTAGATTAAATTAGATTGAAGAGATTAGTTCATTCTATTTAGCAGTAAATTTGGTGCAGAAACACTAATAACATAATCTTTACAATAATAACAATAACAAGAATGTATTAGTATAAGAATAGACTTTGACTGGCGACCTGTAATTGCGATCTATGTGAAAAATAATGTTTTTTTTTCTTAATTCAGAAAAGAGAGAGACAAATTGATGTTGCTCAACACCATGTGACAAAAATACAAGAAGCAATAACACAAAAGGCAGAAGACATGAAACAAGATGCAAAAAATACATTGGATACGTTCAGCAAAACGCAATTGTTGCGTAACAATTTACTGATGAATTGCAATTAACATGTTGAGTGTATTTTGCTGAACGTTCTTATAGTATTAACTATTGCATGCGAGTATAGAAAAATCTAATCTTTACGATATATAAAAAATGTTTTTAATCTTCCATTGACAGTGATTGAACCGACAGCAACAACTTTGTGTGTATCAAAAGTGCATACTACATTGTAAATTAGGGACTTACGCATAATCAAAGGAATAGTGAAAGAACAGGGAACACAAAGAATAAGAATTTCAACCAATCAGAAACCATGCACTATATGGAATACACAGTTTCTGATAGATTGAAATTTTTATTCTCTGTCCTGTTCTTATTCTCTGTTCTTATTCCTTGATTATATACAGCCCCTTACATCGTCATATGTACAGGATGTAAAGAAAAGTTCGATACTCCTTAAGTAATGCTAATGCCAGCAGTAACTTTCAAGCCTCATAACTCGAAAAATACTAGTAAGAAACATATTTTATTATAGTTTTGAAAACGTCTCGATTTCATCTACAAAAATATATAAAAAAATAGACATTTCCAATTAAAAGATTCCAATTAAGATACATTAACATAGACCGGGTTTTTTAAAGTCATTCAAATTTCAAATAAATATTATCATCTAATGCATTTTTAAATCCTATAATTTTTGAAAAAACATTTTTTTTTAGAAATGTGTGTGTGTGTGTTTATTTATCAAGATATTTAAGGGTTCGGAATTTTTCGTACACCTTATACATTTATGTTTCAAAGAACGATACATTGAAAGCAGCCATTTGGGTCAACACGTTTTGCTTGAGACTCAGTATACTTTTATATAGTTTGTTGGAAATCATAACCACCGCTAAGTAAACATTGAGACGTTGAGTACGTTTAGAACCGTTTAGCAGACAACCATAAAACGGTTGCAAAACTATCGCGTTCTGTTGCACTTAGAATAGGCTTAATTTTCCGCGCAGTGTAAATACCGAAATTACTCTATAACTCTATATAGTGTAAATTTTATCCGTTATCATAGAATTATAACATTATTGCATATAAGTAAATAAACTATAAGCGTATTGTTTTTCCACAAAAATGTATTAGTCTTTAGGAGAAAGAGACAGAGAGAGATCAATTTCTTTTCATTATTTCCAAAATGCCAATTTTTTTACTTGTGTAACGCAACAATATATTACTAGATTACAATATATTACGTATAATAAATTAGTTGTTTTATTTAAAAAACTATTTCTGCAAAAATGCATTTTAATCACTTATATAAAATAAATAAAAAATATGCACAAGATAATCGCAACAAATTGCGCATGCAAATTAAAATTCTTTCGATTTTACAGTGATACAGTTACGTCGATTATATATCAAGATCCTCGAAGACCTAACTTCAGTATCGAGGACTCATTTGCCTAAGGACTTTAAACATTCCTTTCTAAGAGTGCCGAGTAGCCTTAGGAACGTAACGAAGAAAACAAGCGTGCAGTAGCTGAAAGTGCAAGCTACCTAGGAAGGTCCAGTACCTGGCAGCGGAAAGATCGCGAAAAGGGTGAAGGGTACAAGCATTTAAGGGTGGGTGGGGGGGATGCAGCTCGAAAAAGTGGCGGTATGGAGGAGCACTCGTTGGAGGCTCTCATGCAGGCGGGCCTTATTTTCGTGGTCGCCGTCGCCATCATCATTTCGAATCTTCTTATTATCGTCACTTACCTCAACTTCCGCGGTAAGTCAAAATTCTTTGCCTTCGCAAATATTGCACATTTTAAAATTATATTTATGTCGATTTTAGTTGTCATATTTAATTAAATGAGCACGCATTCAACATTCCAGCATATACTTCCTTTTTTGTCTGCATATATACTTTTCTTTGAAAGTCGTAAGCAGTATAACTTCATTATTAATAGACTGAACTATTGACTTAGTACATCAATAATTAATAGTGTACATATTCGTAAATTTAACAATTTTGCTATTTCCCCATTCTTATGTTTCCTCTATACATTCTTATCTTATACAATTTTGGTTTATATACAATGTGAATTTCAACATTTTGTTAACGATAAATCCTTAAAAATATCAAATTCTTAAAATATACTTATTTTTAATGTATAAATTCTTTTAATTTAAAAATATATATATTATTTTGTATTTAATATAAGGATTTACATAAATTACAGATTTAATTTAAAATGATATATATTACTATACTTTAAATGTTTGAATCAATATTTAAATTAAAAAAAAATATTTGAACCAAATATTTTAGACTTTCAGAATTATATGGAATTTAATGTTTCAATCTTTGAAAATTCTAAAAATCTTAGAATTAATTAGTTGCTAATCTCTAATATAATTTATACCAATAAAAAAAAAGAGGAACAATAAATGAATAGATGATAATAATCACTTATATTATATTAAGAATATTTTGTTTTTATAGGTCCCTCCGAGGTGATAAATTACTATTTGCTATCACTCGCCTCGGCAGATCTTCTGTGTGGTGTGTTAGTGGTACCGCTCTCGGTGTATCCAGCATTGGTGCGAAGATGGGTCTACGGAGATATCGTGTGCCGACTTGTCGGTTACTTGGAAGTCACGCTTTGGGCGGTATCAGTATATACCTTCATGTGGATCTCTGTGGATCGTTATCTGGCCATCAGGTATATTTCATTTACGTATATTATACCGAGATATATTATTAATTATATATGACAAATGTATTATAATTATACCACATATCTTGACAATAGCAATACATAGATGTCATATTAACATAATATGTTTATACAGATCTTATTATATTATTTATTTTCTTTTTTTGCTACATATATGCGTTTAATATTATATTAGATATTTCTAATCGTACATTATTACTTTTAATTGTAACAGTCCTATTATCTGGTAAAATATCATAGCTGAGATTTGGCTTTTGCAAGCTCTTTCTATAGGCGACTTTATAATAATATGGGTTTCTAATTTGTGGCTTTTACAGAAAACCACTCAGATACGAGACAGTACAGACAAAAACCCGATGTCAATGCTGGATGGTCTTCACATGGATCAGCGTGGCGATGATGTGCTGCCCGCCCTTACTCGGTTTCAACAAACCGATTTTCGACCGCGAGGCCTTCATCTGTATGCTCGATTGGGGCAACATGGCCGCATATACCATCACGTTGTCTATTCTCGTGTTGGGGCCGTCAGTTATCACCATCGTCTATACATACTTCTATATATTCTCCATGATGAGGCGATTGAAGTCCGGCGTTCTAATCCACGACAAGGAGTATGCTACTGCGTTATCGGAAAATCTGAGCAATCCGAGTCACATCATGTCTTTCGTCCTAGTGATGGCTTTCTGGATATCATGGGCTCCATATGCCGGATTAAGGATATACGCAGTCGTTAACGGACCTCCTCAGGTAATATTTCTCACAATCTACTGAATTAATATTTGGAAAAATAATTTAATCTTATAAATATGAATTTACAATATACTAATATTATAAATAAATTTACTTAATGTGTCTTAAAATCATACATGTATTATTTATAATTAATATGTGTTGCAAAAAATAATAAATTTAGAATCAATTAGAAAACCAAAGTAATCTATAATGTATAGTATTAAGCATAATTTAAATAGAAAATAATATCTAGACCTATATGTTTGATTGATTTCTTCTGAAAATTAAATAGTTACAAAATTAACTGATTAATATAATAGTTACTTTCAATTTTAGTGTAAAAAATAATACAATTTTTAAATGCTTTTATTTTGCTGATGAGGTAGTACACTTCTGTGATTGTTAAAATTACTTTTCTGAAAACTTCGGTATTAGGACGACTGTAATGACACTCGCTTGACATTGATATGATTTAAAAATAACTTTGAACTTTGTGAAAAGAGGCATTGAAAATGAGACGATTAAAAATGTAGGTCGGTACGTTGTAAAGCAAAGTAGGTTAATAGAGAATGCTTGCTAGTAAGCGTAAGAAGTTCGCATGTAAGGGCATACTTCGTGTGACACTTCTATAGAAGAGAGAAGATATAGAATTGAAATACTTCTCTCTTATTCATCTATACACGACATTTTTTATAATATATTTAAAATAAATTTTATTTCTTTTTTGTTTAAGTTTTTATTAACTGAAATTAGTTATTTGAATTAAAAAAAATTTCTACTTGTGGTTTTTTGCTCATAAGCATATAATTATTACAAATTGGAATTATTTATTATTTAGTCTGAAAAGAACACTTAACAAAACTTAAAAAAATAACAATCAGGATTTCACCTTCAAATCGCAAGAAAAAGTAACAAGAAAAACGAATAAAGGGTGACTCCTGAGCATAAATTACGAGAGGAGATTCATTAAAAAAATATTTGTTTATATGTATAGTATCTCTAATCTCTTTGATCTTATTCAACTGTAGGTGCCGTTTTTACACTTTGCCGTGGTGTGGCTGGGAGTCACAAACAGCTTTTGGAAAGCGGTTGTGCTGAGCACACTAAGCCCCCAGTTCCGATTGGCTGTGCGAGTGCTCTGTCTCACCATATGCTGTCGACACAGGCGACTTCCGCCGGAACTTCTCGGCCTCGACGACGATGACTAACGTCACATCGACTACGTCTGCAAGCAGGAACGCTTATTTTGCGTTCTATTCTATCCGCGACGCGTTCTTAAGAAGTCGCTTTCACATTTATTCAAGGATCGTCCTCGCATATTGGCACCACTCGTAAGACAGATCCTTAAAATTTCACGCTCTGACACAAGAATAAATAAAGATGAAGTTCATAAATATATTGGTATTGATTCTTAATTTACATAAAATAAAAGATTTAAATAAAAATAAAGAGTATATTTAGTGATAAATTAACAAAATTAACAATTATGCGAGATATTGAGAGAGACTTTGGAATAAGAAAGCAAGTTTATAAGCAAGAATATTAAATTTTTTGAACTTTCAAGTGAAAAACAAAACGAAGTTTTAAATTTTTATTTAATTACATAAAGATTTTAATATTTTTTCAAAGAAACAAATCTCTGTATTATAATATTATCTGCATTTTGATTATATTCACATAATTGTATAGTATTGTAGTATGAATTTATGTAATATATTATATATATTTTCTCAAAAGAGAATGACCTTTGTATAAAAGAACGTAAAATTTTATCTGCTTATGAAAAATTTACAAAACGCTAAGAAAGGTTTATGGTACAAAAAACAAGTTTCCCAAATTTTGAAGAAAAATAGAAAGAAAATTGAAAAGTTCTGCACTATTTTGCTCATTGCAATATAAATGAAAACAGTATCATAAAAATAGTTAAACGTTCTCTACTAAAACTATTACATTAAATTAAGTCTCGTATCTCAGATAACATAGGTAGCTTAAATATTATTTAGATTAAACTTTATAAATAATCAAAATTACAATCAATAATTAGCTTGCCCAATTTTGGAAATAAAAGTTAATATTACAATGATTCATTTATATGAGAAAAAATAACGCAAATTAGTGAAAATATGCGAGTGGTGCAACGAGTTATGCGAAATATTTTGCCGGCGGAATTCGGCGACTCCGCCGACGCGCGTCCATTTCTCTAAAATAATCTCGCTTCGCTCAAACACGCTAAAGTCCGTTAATTAGAGTCCTGTTAATGGGGATGTCTTTCTGTGCCGTATACGAAGATGAAACGGAGAATCGTTCTACGGTATTTGAAACTAATCGTCGCCTAGTTTACGTCGTAAGATCACGCTCAATAAATGTCGTAGTAAATTATGCGAAAATCGTGAGTTACTAATGACTGTCGCGCAAGCAGGTTACAGATCCAATCATAAATTGATCTATTGAACTAAATGACGCCGGATCATATACGGGGAGAGAAATTTAGTCAATTAACGGAGATGCCTCTATGAATGTGACGCGTCGTCGGCGACGAGTTTTGCGTCGTCGAAGTGTCGTCGTGCCCGTAGAGAACGCCCTCGATAAAAGATAATCGAGTGCCGAGCGTGCAAACGTTACGCTTTTTTAATGCGCTTCCTAGCCGCCGGCTTTCTACGCTCTTTCTCTTTCTCGAAAAGCTCCAAAATAAATAATGAAATCAAGAAATCTGAGCGTGCCGATTCTACGTGAATCTTCAATGCCGATTAATTCGCTTATCCTTTTTGTATTATTAGTATATTTTAATATTAACAAAATATAATCATAAATTATAGTAAAACTATTAAAATTTATATGTGACTACTTGACTTATAAATATTTAAAAATATTAAACAGCACATTCGTAATAAAAGGGATAAGTCGGCAATAGGAAGTTTGTCAACTTATACGAACAAAGAGTTGACGAATTGCATGCAAGATTCTAGTATAGCTCAATAACTTCTATGACGAACATGAATCTTATAAATAATTTTTTTTATACTTATCGAGATTCGCTTTCGTAATGTGTTAGCGAAACTCGATTGCTTAATTATTCGAACGACGGGCTTTTCGACAAGAAAGAAAGGATGCTTCTCTTCAAAATCTAGCTAGGCTCTCGTTGGCTTTCTTGACGAATTGCATTAACAAAATACCCTCCCCATGAAAATCAAAATATCGTCGTTTAATCTAATTCTTAATTTAGATCACGCGCTAGTTTTACGGGCATTCTAACTCGGCGCCCGCTGTAAGCTTTATTATTAATCTTGTACTAAACGGTATATACGAAATCAGCTAATAGCAACTTTTTTGCATGAGAACGTAAACTATTGCGTCCAATTTTCGCACGTCTACGTGAACCATGACAACTCGAGGCGCAATTTCAAATGTGTTTTCGACAGCTTATATACAATCCAAACCAAAGTTGAAAATGGGATCGATATTGAGAAAGGCAGATAAGAAAAAATATAGATACGTTGATGGTATAGAAAAACGTGGTTTCACAAAATTTTATGGAAAAAGGAAAACTTTCGATTGCTTAAATTTAAATATAGCGTAATCAGCGAGTGCAAATGCAAGATACAGATTATTGGTTTTGCTTACCACTAGTTTATAAACAAAAAATTGTAATTTGTTAAATTAAGACGTATAAAAATATATGCAAATATTTATTTAAAATTATTGATTCTGTTTATACATGTACGTCTCTGACAAAAAATAATAAAAAAGAAACGCAGTATTCAATCATTCTTAGAATAAAGAATGTAAATGTAATACTGACAAAATCAGAAAAAGATTATTAAATGTTTATTTGAAAAATTAATTATTTTATTATTTTATTATTTATTACTTTATATATTACTCATTAACTAAACGATTTAAAATTAGACATAATAATTAGAAAATAAAAACATCAGAAACTTTTCTGATATTAAGTAAAAAACTTGTCTGTGTTTTGCAAGAAATTATGGGTTTCAACACAAGAAGAATTAGCGAACGTGAACAGATTTGGCGTCTACTACGAATAGCACAGTACGCTAGAATTAGGCGTAGCTGAACTGCCACGTAACGTCGCTAAAATGAAAAGCGAACAATGAAATTTGCCAAAGTTTCTTCGCTGTGCTCCTGAATAGAATGTATTCGCGTGGATGTATGGGCGCGCCCTAATGTTTTCGACAAATATTAATTCTGTAAATGAGAATCTATATGCAAATCAGTGTCTAGGAAAGTCTCAGCTTCTATTTTTTATTGTAGACTCTAATACATTTCATTCAAGTATAACTTTTCTCTAAGAAATTAATCCAATAGAAGTGTTTAATTGCTGTTTAATTCGTGAAACGTTGAATTTAAAACGTTGAAAGAGCACAAAAGTGTTTTTCTATGAATGATGAAAAATAGTCCGAAATATCTGCTCGTTATTTTAAATAAGGACTAAAACTATTCAAGTTGAAAACAATTTAAATATGAACCAATTATTTTTGTTACGTATAAAATGATTTCTTCCTATACTTATATGTAATTCGCGTTTATATACATATATATATATATATACACACACAGTTTTAAATAAAAAATAAAGACAATTTAATCCTCAAACAAATGTAGATAAAAATATTCAAATTTTATTTTAATAAAAATATATTAACAGATTATTTATTTTAATATTTTCCTTAAATTTTTTATTTAATCTTCATATACAGTTCTTTTTAAATATAATAGAATATATTTAATAATTGATGTAGATGTTTTTAATCTTCTGGCTAATTTTACCAAAATGAAAAATAATTAATTACTAATTTATTTAACATAACGAGAAGATATAAAGGATGTTTTATGGTATTATATGATGTCTTAATTATACAACGGAATCAAACAAAACTATTAACTATTTTCTAGTTCAAATGTTAGCAATGTAAATCGGCTAAAAACTGGCTAAAAAGTAACGCAAGTTCGAATAATTTAAGGAAAATTTCGGGGAATGTTTAAAAATTTCAATATGTAAAAAAGAATATAAGATATGTCAAGATGTCGTATGTTTTCGTATATTACTGAAAATTGTTATATGAGTTATTGCCAGTACAATGAGTAATAGCGATGTAATAATCACATAATGGAATTTCTTCTTCAGCTCAATCCCATGAAGACTTAATATTACACAATCGTGTTACTTATTGCGCTGCTAATAATACAAATAAAAATGATAAAAGCAAATATAATTTGTGTTATTAACGCATACGTTTCCGGTCCCAAAATTATTTCCCCAGAAAGATTCCATGTTTTCGAACTGCGACAATTTTTGGCCGGACTCGGCTATGATGCGCTAACAGATTTTATTGCGCATATCTCTTTGTATAGAATTGCTCGTTCGGTTCTTTCGTCCAGACCCGAATATCTAAGCTTTACTCCTGTACTTTAACATCGCCGCTGCGCAGTGGTTCGAGATACTAACGTAGCCTTAAAAGATCTTTTTCTCTTGACGGATAAAGTATATATTTCACTCTCTCTTTACTCTTATTCTAATACCTATGGTTAACTATTTAACTCTGATATCGTAGTGAACACTTTTACCATTTAGATTCCAAAATATTCTCTCACAACCATTTAAAACATTTTTTTAAACTTCAAAATATAGCTCTTTTAATATTAATTAAATATTTATTAAATTTTTGTTCAATGTTATGTGTAAAAATGTCATTAAGATACTGTTTGCAATCAATGATTCATTTTAGAAGACATTGACATCAAATTTTTAACTCGACAAATCCACATAAGATTTTTTTGTAAATAATTTAATAAGTAAGATAATTATTTCAAGTTAGTAATTCGTAGATTGTATTTATTAATAATATAAAAAGTGATTTTTAAGTAACAATTTTTATTTAAAATAAAGTCAATTAATATAATTCCATATTATAATCTTAGAGTTAAATATTTAATTAAATCAATGGTTAAATAAAATTCATTACAGCTTCTTTTTCTTCATGCTTAACTGTTTCGTAATTCTATCAAATTATACCATACAATTAAATTGTGTAATACATCTCGCACCACTATGCACGCGCGGATTCGCCAAAATCGAGCAGTATTAAATTTCTCAGCAATTACGACATTCTAAACATGTGAAAGTCGCTCAAAAGAAAAGTGAAGAATGGTTGCGCGTGAGAAAGTAAGATTGTAGAATTAAAAGAAAACAAGAATCGGTCGTCTAAATGGATTTGATTGTTACGACCGATAGAAATAAATTTGTCAGTGACAAATAGAAAAATGAATAAGTTATGAGAAAGACATGAGAGAAATGCGAAAGAAAATAATGAGCGAACAGAATTGGTCCCTGGCAGTTTCCCGGGCGGCCTCCATTATTAATGATTAATTACATTTTTGTACCTAGCTGCTAGTTTTTTGTACTAGTTTTGTAACGTACCTCACCACGAGCGCGCTGTTATTACATATTTTAACTGATTGTTCGCAGATGGGTCGCTTTGATAGATCGCATGAATACATTTGCGATCATCTTGGCATCGAAATCGATTTTTGCGCAGAATCGAGTTATATGCTCGGTGTGGTAACCATAAAAGTCGTATTACAGTAATGCTTACGTTTGATAGTCCTCTGCAAATCTATATAAAAAATATGTAGATATAATATAAAAAAATAACAGAATATTCTGTTCAATAAAATAAATATATATATGTACATATTGAAATGTTTTAATTAAAAATATAGGCGCTTTTAAGTACAATGGTAATTTTAAGTTAAATTTAATATTTTTATTCTATAGAAAGACAAAAGTAAAAAATATAATACAATGAAAGTTTTCTTTATGATTGTGTGATTTATTTAACATTACTATTTCAAGTATTTGATTTAATTAACAGGTGATGTGATTTGTGGAGGACAAGAGAAATTAGCGTCATTTTATTGTGGCAATTTCTTTACAAAAGCATTATATCTATATTTTTTTTTATTGGTTAACAAGACGTTGCTGTCGATGTTTGCAGTAAATTATTATTCTGTTATATTTTATCTATTTGTTTAAAATACGTGCATCAGCGATTGAGATTACCACATTTAGTATATGAGATAGAAAGTGATGTCTTGAGAAACTATTCATAGATCAGGAATGCTTCGCGGTTTCAATCAGCGCAAAATCAACACATGGTGTAACTCAAGTTGCATTTTGCCGACTGTATGAGACGGTTTACAGACACACGCACACACACAATGTCAATTTATTATTATATTATTTAATTATGACATGTGTATAAAATAATATATAATTATATACAATTATATGCGTGTGCGAATAGTTGCTGGGATTATGTGAATCAATACTGAATAATTCGAAGTTGTCGCCAACCATAAACACTGCAGGACAATCTAACAATAAGAACAGTAACGGTAATCAGCAATTTTCCATAAGCGATTAAAAATCATTTTGATAATTAAAAATTAATTTTGATAATTATAATGGGTAATAACATTTCATTTTTTATTTAATTTTAAGAAGAAAGTGTATTTTTAATATTTTATTTACGTTATTACAAAGTACTATTACAAAGTATCTAATACAGAAAATTAAAACAATTGTAAAAAGTTGTAACTTTTGATTGAATTTTTTTATAAATAAAAGTAATATATAAATGTTACATTCTGTGTGTGAACGCAACGTATTAATACATATTAAACGTATAAATATATGTTTTACACGTTATTATGTTGTAAATAAATAAGCTTTAAATTTTATAAGTAAAAATTCTTGTTATTATATATAGTTATCGTCTAATCTAAAGACTTCACGATGTGGTTTGTAAATCGTTTTATTTGCTCGATAAAATGTTAACTCGTATGTAGGCAATCAAAATAGATTTAATAAGTGACTTTTTTTAGGACGGACGCACTGTTATAACGAAATTAGTATTAATCAATTTCAATAAACATGCAGAATATTATCTCGATATGTCTCTTAAAATTAATATTGATGGAACGATAGAACGATAGTATAACGCGCGACATGCATCCGTCTTAAAAATACTAATTTGTAATAGAAATGAAGGAAATATATGCGCACGGAAGTCGCCGTGAAAGCAATCCCGATCGGAGTGTAATGAGCGTACTAGATATGTCATGATGATAACGTGATATGACTTTGATGATAATGGTACAATATTAACGATTATTGTCCTAGAAATTAGTGAGATATTACAATAATAAACAAAGAGGGCGTAGATGCCGCATATTTCAATCGATATGAAACTCGATATGGGACTCGTTTTAATTTTTCATAATTCCATCTTTAATCCTGTTCTATTTAATTTACTGTTTATGTGTTTGCTGTGGAAAATTAATTAAGTAACCACATAATTATTTAAATATGAATATAAAAATTAATTATATAGCATATGGATTATAACATGAAATTATTTTATATTTTTCGTATTAATTTCCAAGAAAGTTTTACATAGATAATATTAATATCTTTTTTTATTGTAATTATTATGGTTTTATATTTATATTCAAAAAGAAAATTAAATTGATATTTAAAATGACTTCTTATACATTTCCTTACATTAATGCTTTATATATTTAAAAAATTTTTTTTTACCTATCATTTGCTTTTTAAGTCACAAAGTTATTTACTTTATTAAGAAGAGGTAAATTATTCAGTAAAACAATTGAATTGATTTTTATTGCATAAATCTCTTAACTTTATCTCAACATGGACGCTAGATACAATTTATACTCAAGTGTGTCTGACCTGACACGAACTGGTACTACTTGCTGGTTGTGGAGGGGTTAGTGGAGGGGTTACTTACGTTAGTCAATACTAAACGTTAATCGATATAGCAATATCTTCATTTGTTAGAATAAGATTTAAAAAAACTCAAAATCTGTACAGAACTATCCATTAATTTAATATTTCATATACTTAATAATAAATAATTAGTTTTATAAAAATTTTCTTTTTTATAAATAATCAAATAATTAAAAATTATAAGGTATGTACCAAATACTCCTTACTTTCTATTTTTGTTGTTATAACAAATCCTTTATTAATATTTAACCTATACGAATTTATTTTTTTCAGACAAAATTTCGTCAGGAATTCGAAAATAACTTGCTCTCGTGTTTCAAGTTTCTAATATTTTAATTATATATATTATTTTAATATACCTTACTTAAATTTTAAAAATAGTGAGATTTCATTATTTAAATGCAGAAAAAACTTTATTTAAAAAAATTTTTATTTTATATTTATTATTATCTTTTTATTTAAAGCAAATTTAAGTCAAAATTCTTGAATATATTGTATATGTGAATATTATTTATGTGGTATATGACACAAAGAAACTGTAAATTTAATAAAATAAAAACAATAGAAGTTATTAATAATTTTTAAACAAAGCTTTAAGATGTTATTAACTAATTTTACTCATGTATTTTATTTTTTATTGACATAAACTATATAACATTAAATTTATTTTACTTTGTTTATGTATTATTGTATTAATAATTACCGTATATAATTATCAATAATTACATAAATAATTAATAATTAAATAAATTTTAATTATGTAATCTTAAAATTTTTAAATTGTTTAATTTAAAATTTTTACTTTTCATGTATGTATATACATGTATATATATTTAATATTATATCAATAAACTATTAATGTTCTCAATACGTTGCACGAACAGTGATTCAAATAATAATCACAGTACTTCAAAGTAGTTTTCGTGGTTTAATCAATAATCGTCTACATAATTTCTCATCAGTTGCTTCTCAATAGCTGATAATATCGGATCATTCGAATTGATTTGATGTTTTACTTTAAATCTTTTATTTAAGCTTTTTTATACTTATTAATAATAAATAAAAGCAAATTTTGTCTATTCTTAGAAATATCTTATTTAACTTTGCATTATCCCCAAAACGAATAATGGGAGAGAGATGGAAAGTGATAGATAGAACGAAAGAAAGAGAATGAGTATTGGCTAAACGGAGAAACGCAGTTAATGTCGCATTACGGTACAGACTACACAAGGACGTACATCGTTTCGCAGTGTCCTCTCGTAAAAGAAGATTTTAGAAGATTTGCGACATGACGGAAACCAGTGACGAAGCCAGAGTAAGCAAAATCGCGAATGATGAAACTATTAATAACGGCTTAGATATATCTATTTATGAGAATACCTTTGACAAGTATTATCGATTTATTCGGGCGATTCGAGCTTGGTTCCTACTGGTACCAAGACCAACGATCACCAACCACATTACGCTTTTTCAGCAATGTCTTTTTGCATACAAATTTTGCATACCTATAAGTGTGAAATATCACGCAAGATGTACTTGCACTCGTCCAGATCGCAATCTTGAGCGAAGTTGAACATATACCCTTTTGTAAATTTAAGGCAGAACTTGTGTCAAGAAGATTTATTTCCTAACTTTATGAAAGTTTCTAATATGTAATTTTATCTATTAAATCACCTTGCACATGTTGAAACGAGTTAATAAAATGCAACGTGTCTACATGATGCACGCAACCAACAAATATTACATGATGTAGATGCACAAAAAGCAATTGCGTGTGTTAATCTATTGAAAAAAATTTGTTTAATGTTCTATTTATATTGAACATAATAGACCGTTTATTTTGCGATGTGTATACATACATATAATATACTTACAATAAGAACCATGATGCACCGGCAACTAATAGCGCTATTAAAGTAACAGGACACATATAAAGTCGCCAATATGCATGATTTAGTTATGGAATAGTGCTATGGAGTAGAGCGAATGTAATTTTATAGAACCACAAATTTATTTATAATATAGATTCCGTCGAAGAAATGCTTTTATTAGCATTGTTATTTAGTAGAACACTGAATTTTACACATTAGTGATTTTGTCCCGTCACTTAATGGCGCGATTAAATCATCTATGTACCATGGCTATTAATGTCATATTCAAATTTATACGAGCCAATTGCGACCATATACAGCGATATATTCATACAACTTGATTATCATGACTTGATTATTATGATTATCATCGATAATTTGTCTAAGCACAAAATCATTATGTATGAATACATACCATAAATATTTATTAAGAATATTCGTATATTTTACATATTTACTGAATGTACTTATTAAGAATACTGTTAAATATTAATAGTACATTCATAGTATATGTACAGTATATGTGGAAAGGAAAGGAGGAAAGATGAATGTTTGAGATCAAAAAGAAAGGCCTCTTATCTGTGTCAGATCTTGTCCATATGGTAAAGTTGATACACTAAGCATGAGGAATTCATTAACTCTACGAATATTCTACGAGTATATATAATAATCTAATGATTATTTTTGTTATAAATGTATAGAGGAAGCTCATCAAATATCATACCACTTTGTTTTTTTAGACTATATTTCTTAAATAAAAGTTAAAAATAAAATCTTAGGAATACAAATACAACTAATTAAAAAG
>NW_017257409.1:1815171-1959041 GCF_001594055.1 Mycetomoellerius zeteki | reverse complement strand
GTCTGACCTGACACGAACTGGTACTACTTGCTGGTTGTGGAGGGGTTAGTGGAGGGGTTACTTACGTTAGTCAATACTAAACGTTAATCGATATAGCAATATCTTCATTTGTTAGAATAAGATTTAAAAAAACTCAAAATCTGTACAGAACTATCCATTAATTTAATATTTCATATACTTAATAATAAATAATTAGTTTTATAAAAATTTTCTTTTTTATAAATAATCAAATAATTAAAAATTATAAGGTATGTACCAAATACTCCTTACTTTCTATTTTTGTTGTTATAACAAATCCTTTATTAATATTTAACCTATACGAATTTATTTTTTTCAGACAAAATTTCGTCAGGAATTCGAAAATAACTTGCTCTCGTGTTTCAAGTTTCTAATATTTTAATTATATATATTATTTTAATATACCTTACTTAAATTTTAAAAATAGTGAGATTTCATTATTTAAATGCAGAAAAAACTTTATTTAAAAAAATTTTTATTTTATATTTATTATTATCTTTTTATTTAAAGCAAATTTAAGTCAAAATTCTTGAATATATTGTATATGTGAATATTATTTATGTGGTATATGACACAAAGAAACTGTAAATTTAATAAAATAAAAACAATAGAAGTTATTAATAATTTTTAAACAAAGCTTTAAGATGTTATTAACTAATTTTACTCATGTATTTTATTTTTTATTGACATAAACTATATAACATTAAATTTATTTTACTTTGTTTATGTATTATTGTATTAATAATTACCGTATATAATTATAAATAATTACATAAATAATTAATAATTAAATAAATTTTAATTATGTAATCTTAAAATATTTAAATTGTTTAATTTAAAATTTTTACTTTTCATGTATATATATACATGTATATATATTTAATATTATATCAATAAACTATTAATGTTCTCAATACGTTGCACGAACAGTGATTCAAATAATAATCACAGTACTTCAAAGTAGTTTTCGTGGTTTAATCAATAATCGTCTACATAATTTCTCATCAGTTGCTTCTCAATAGCTGATAATATCGGATCATTCGAATTGATTTGATGTTTTACTTTAAATCTTTTATTTAAGCTTTTTTATACTTATTAATAATAAATAAAAGCAAATTTTGTCTATTCTTAGAAATATCTTATTTAACTTTGCATTATCCCCAAAACGAATAATGGGAGAGAGATGGAAAGTGATAGATAGAACGAAAGAAAGAGAATGAGTATTGGCTAAACGGAGAAACGCAGTTAATGTCGCATTACGGTACAGACTACACAAGGACGTACATCGTTTCGCAGTGTCCTCTCGTAAAAGAAGATTTTAGAAGATTTGCGACATGACGGAAACCAGTGACGAAGCCAGAGTAAGCAAAATCGCGAATGATGAAACTATTAATAACGGCTTAGATATATCTATTTATGAGAATACCTTTGACAAGTATTATCGATTTATTCGGGCGATTCGAGCTTGGTTCCTACTGGTACCAAGACCAACGATCACCAACCACATTACGCTTTTTCAGCAATGTCTTTTTGCATACAAATTTTGCATACCTATAAGTGTGAAATATCACGCAAGATGTACTTGCACTCGTCCAGATCGCAATCTTGAGCGAAGTTGAACATATACCCTTTTGTAAATTTAAGGCAGAACTTGTGTCAAGAAGATTTATTTCCTAACTTTATGAAAGTTTCTAATATGTAATTTTATCTATTAAATCACCTTGCACATGTTGAAACGAGTTAATAAAATGCAACGTGTCTACATGATGCACGCAACCAACAAATATTACATGATGTAGATGCACAAAAAGCAATTGCGTGTGTTAATCTATTGAAAAAAATTTGTTTAATGTTCTATTTATATTGAACATAATAGACCGTTTATTTTGCGATGTGTATACATACATATAATATACTTACAATAAGAACCATGATGCACCGGCAACTAATAGCGCTATTAAAGTAACAGGACACATATAAAGTCGCCAATATGCATGATTTAGTTATGGAATAGTGCTATGGAGTAGAGCGAATGTAATTTTATAGAACCACAAATTTATTTATAATATAGATTCCGTCGAAGAAATGCTTTTATTAGCATTGTTATTTAGTAGAACACTGAATTTTACACATTAGTGATTTTGTCCCGTCACTTAATGGCGCGATTAAATCATCTATGTACCATGGCTATTAATGTCATATTCAAATTTATACGAGCCAATTGCGACCATATACAGCGATATATTCATACAACTTGATTATCATGACTTGATTATTATGATTATCATCGATAATTTGTCTAAGCACAAAATCATTATGTATGAATACATACCATAAATATTTATTAAGAATATTCGTATATTTTACATATTTACTGAATGTACTTATTAAGAATACTGTTAAATATTAATAGTACATTCATAGTATATGTACAGTATATGTGGAAAGGAAAGGAGGAAAGATGAATGTTTGAGATCAAAAAGAAAGGCCTCTTATCTGTGTCAGATCTTGTCCATATGGTAAAGTTGATACACTAAGCATGAGGAATTCATTAACTCTACGAATATTCTACGAGTATATATAATAATCTAATGATTATTTTTGTTATAAATGTATAGAGGAAGCTCATCAAATATCATACCACTTTGTTTTTTTAGACTATATTTCTTAAATAAAAGTTAAAAATAAAATCTTAGGAATACAAATACAACTAATTAAAAAGTGTCCTCTATCAAATGATGTAGAAGTTTTTATACTGTTTATAATTTAGTAATAATTAACTTTTTCGTAAGATAAGCGAAAATGAGTAGGCAATAATGCCACATAGGGTAACTCCGGCAAATACGCCGCGCTGGGATTTACGCCGCAGAAATCAGAAAAAATAGAAGGAGTGGGGGTAATTTTCCCGTAACTACTCTGTTACATGCCTTTATGTTATATTAATATTGTGTTATTAATCGATTTGTCACTGTAATAAGTAACGCCATCATAAGTTATAATCTACATAAAATGATTAATGTAGGACGTGTAAAAGACTTAGTGGTTATTTCGCGATACATACGTGTAGTGGAATAGTAAAGCATGTTTGTATTATTAAGCATGTTTGCATTATTTGTAAATTTTTCATGAGCCGTACATATCCCCTTTCTCGCTATGAGTAGCCATATATTCCACCCCTATGAGATATGCGGCAAAAATACAAGGTTTCAAAAAGTTTATTTTTTAATATGAAAAATAAATATTTCGGATTTCTAATATTTTTTTCATAGTAGTAGACAGTACAAAGTTTTTACTGATATAATTCGTTTACTATAAACATAGTAAATAATACTTAATAAATTAAGTTTTTAATAGGTGCGGCGTATATATCGGAGTTACCCTATTCCTATTCTTTCTCTTTTATAAGAGTCATCTATATAAAATATCTACAAGTGTATCTTTTAATTTTTCATCGTAATTATTTAATACAATTATTATTTACATCTTCTAAACATCAGTTAGATATATCAAATGCGAACAATTGAACCATGAATACATTTGCAATTTTCAAAATATTTACTGTTGCTATTTTTAAGAGCCTAACAATTATATAATGATGTAATGTAAACTTCAGACTAATTATAGTCATTTTGGGTTTCGCGTGTTCCGAAATCATTTCCGAAATCGTTTCAGCGTGTTAGAATACTTATTGACTTACTCTATTATGTATTATCCATTATCCGTTATTTCGTAGATATTACAAAACGTTTAACCCTTACAATTTCACATAAGTAATGTAACAATGTTAATACGTATATGCCATGTGCATAATGCTTTCATATCTACATTAAACACGGCTAATGTTCGTCGATTTGTAAAGAAAACATCTACGATATAGTAATATATTGACTATCTAATAGCAAACGAGTAGAATCGCGTGGAAATTCCCACACGACACGTGCAATGCATCGAAGGGCGGTGCCAGACACGAAACCGTGGCACTGTGAGCCATCCCCTCACACCACTTTAACGCTCGCAGAAATTCGACGAGCTTGAGGGTAGCTTTTGGTGCAACTTACACTTCATTGCTCAGTGAGCTTTCAACCACGTGCCATTTACTACCCAAGTAATCCGTCATGTTCGTACAAGGTCCGCAGATTATTAAACAAAGATCGGATAATTCCGAAGATGGTAGTGATGAGGAAGGTCCTGAAGATATTCTCCAGGTCAATCCTTTGCAATAAAATTTGTTTAATAATTCTACATATGTTGTGTACAAGTGATATTATGTTATTTAAAATAACAGAAGAAATTATTATAAATTATTGATACGAATAATTGTACGAACAAATATAAAAAATATATCCCCATATATATATATATATATTTTTTATATGTATCAAATTTAATTTAGTTTAATTTTTTTATCGGATACCATTAATGTTCATTATGTATGCCATTAATTATAAATATTGAGTTTTTTTAATTCATATACATATACATATAGTAAGTAGAGGTATAAATTTATTTATAATTGTGTAATAATCAAATTTGAATTAACTGAACGTTGTTAATAATTAATATTAAGTTCTTTTGCGTCATTGCTACATTTGTTGCGTCACATATTTTCATATTTCTTATTTAAAGAAATATTTCTTTTCATAATGCTTTATACAGAAACGACGAGAAGAATGCGAGAGAAAGGCTAGACGAGGAGAGATGGATCCTCGTTTAGAGTTCGCTTTTCAACTCTTAATGGATGCAACGCAATTATCGCGTCACGAAGTCATGGACCATGTCTTCGAGGATGATATGTTGGACGAAATCAATCAGTTATTTGTGCCGCACATGAGATCTACTCTTGTCTGGTACTATCAGGAGGTTGAAGAATCAGAGCCTCCAGCTGATACGGTATAAAATTGGTGATTGATTGACAAATAAAGACAAAAATAATTGTGAAAATTTCATTAAAGGTGCAGCCAAAGACTGTTACTTCTAGATCAGCCCCAAATGCAACGGCGTCAAAAGTAAAGGAACAAAAGGAATCAAAGGAGCCACCAAAGAAGAAACTTTTTCTAACAGATGGCTGGCAAGTGCCTTGCACAGGCATCTGTATTTATATGTTTAGGTAATTTAAAATTATAATATTAAAATAAATATTGCATCAAGATGCTTATTATTTATTACATTTCTTTAAAAAAATTTGCTTAAAGCAATATTTATTATTTCAAATATTTAAAAATAATTAAAATTTCTATTTCCTTCTTAAAACACACATAGAATCAGTGTGTCTAAACAATTACCAGAAGAAGGATTTCAAAAGGATCTTTACACGGGTGTGATAGATATAATGAAAGTAGGAATAATAACTTCTATTCAGCGAATTGTGGAGCAAGTATTCATGGATGCGTTAGCGCATCCTGGTGCGGAAGGTGAAGATGATTGTTCAATGATTAAAAGTCTCCTGTTACCAGGCTTACGATCTTTTTGCAGTGCTCTTAAAGGTACTTTTACAAACTTATATAAATCTCATTTTCCGCATCAAAATAAAATTTACAAATTATTAAAAATTTATATATGAAAATATTATATTTTATTTTATTATAATTAAATGTTATAAAGATAAAAATATTTCTTTTCAAAATTATGCTTTACTATTTGTAATATATGTGATATTTATATAGTTTGCGAAAAGGTAGCACTTGATGGTGGTATATTCAACGATGGCGAGCCAATAATGCTGGAAGTGCACAACTTTGATGAAGCAAAGGCTTTTATAGCGAAAGAGAATGCTGTGAAGCGAATTGAGGAAAGAGTAAAACTTTGGATAAAGAAACTTAAAGATTTTATGGCGGAAAGTAAACAAGTTAAAAGAGAGAATGATGTCTCTGGGCCACAGCAAGAACTCGAGTATTGGAAACGGCGGGGTGCACAATTTAGTCAACTGGTCAACCGTTTAAAGGTTGTATTATTTACCATCTCTATATAAAACTATTTTTTTATTAAATTACACAGTACAGCACAACATATTTTTATTTATTTTAATAATAAATGTATTAATTATAGGTAAATTATAAAAATATAGTATATACTATAAGAATACAGTATAGTGTTTTTATAAATCTTTTTTCAAATAATAAATTCCAGGATCATGAAATTACTATGTCACTTCTATGTCTACAAGTCGCACGTTCAAAGTTAATTAAAGATTGGGTCGATGCAGAAGATGAAGTGACTTACTGTTACAATGAAGCGAAAGATAATGCAAAGTTCATCCAAGCACTAGAGAAATGTTGTCATTGTCTTTACCTCGATGATCCTGTAAGTTAATTTTTCCTATAAGACAAGAACACGGCACATAAATTAATTTCATATAACTTGGCACATAATTAAAAATTTTGATTTTTACAGGTAAAAATGCGAGATTCACTCGTATCATTATTACAGACTGTTCGATTAATATATAGTGTCTCAAGATATTATAATACTTCAGAAAGGACAAGTTCTCTAATGATCAAAATTACGAATCAGATGATTGTTGCCTGTCGAGATTACGTTACGAAAAGAGGTCGAGAAGTTATTTGGGGACAAGATCGAGTAGCCATTCGGTCGAGATTAAAACACTGTCTACGTCTAAATAAGTACTAATCACATTTTATATTAAATAATAATCTTACAAGAGTTAATAACTTTTATTTTATTATATATCTTCAATCATCAAATTATATTTTCAAAGCGTTCAAAATATTCTTAAAAAGTTTAGTTAAAAATATTTTTATACATTATCAAAGAAAATTAAGTAATAAATAACTAAATAAATAAAAAATAATTGAATTAATTATTATTTAAGAGCTTATAGAGAAACATACAGATTAGTCCGATGTTCACCAGCAGTTACGGAACAAGAATTTTCCTTCTCAGAAACTCATGTTTTTGGTCGATTTGATGCTTTCTGTGCTAGAATTCGCAAAATTCTTACCATGTTTGATCTCATACAAGATTATCAAACTCTCTTTGAGAGACGAATGGAAGGATTACTTCTTGGAGAAGGTATAACATTTCAATGTTTAATTTTTATCATATAAAATACATGTGTATAAAATATAACTTGTTAAATATTTAATAAATATTTAACTCTAAATTACTGCAACAATAAAAGCATTAATTTTAAAATTAAATAAATTTTTTATTATATAATAATTTACCTTTATACTTTTTACAATAAATTTAAATAAAGTTATCTATATAATTGTCCTTTTCAAAATAAAAATCATAGATTATTAAGATTAATTTTGTTATAATTTTGATCAAAGTGATGCAAAAATGATAATTAAAAGAAGCATATTTTAATTATACATATTAAATAAATTAGTATATATCAAATTACAGCGTTAGACGAAGCCATGAAAACCTTTGAAGAAGCTAAAAAGATTGCGACTAGTAAATCTTATGATTATCTCGATCCAAGAAACACTGATTTTGATATAGATTATGATGACTTTATGGCAAAGACAAATATGTTGAAAGAGAACATCGGCGAGATTATTGAAAAAAATTACGCCGATGTATGGGAAACACCGCAGGGAATACGGTTTTTAACGCGATTTGAAAAGGTAATAAATATATTCAACTTTTTAATAAATCCTCAAAAAATATTTACACATAATCTTTTACAATTATTTATTTTTCTAAACATTATAAATATATTATATAAGTGTTCTTTTCCTAAATATTTTGTAAGGTCAGTGAAAAAATACCTCTTACGAAATTGGAGGAAAAATATAACATTGTTGTGAAGTATTGCGATAAAGAGATCGATCGAATTTTAAAACTATTCAAACGGCAAAGAGACGATCCTCCATTGCCGAGACACATGCCGCCTATAGCTGGACGATTGACTTGGGCAAATTCTTTGAAGTAAATAAAGTAATTATACTGGTCTGTGTGTGTGTGCGAATTCACACTTTTGGATATTTGAACAAACTTTATCGTTTCCTGTAATTTTTTAAGTGCTAAACACGAATATACTTTCAAACAATTTTTTATCGTAGACTCTAGTACTTTTTATATATAATTATTTAAAAATTAAAGAAATATTAAGAATAATATATAAATTAAGAGTAGTTAAGAGAGTTATAGTTTTAAATTAATATCTAAAGAAAAACTTTATTAGAGTGCATTTGGACGAATTAACGGCATCTGTGTCAAATCATCCTGTTCTAAAGACGTTACCATTGACTGCTGATTTGGTGAAAAGATATAATCATGCAATTGCTATTCTGAAACAGTATCAGACCGATATTGCTGAGATTTGGACACATCAAAATTCTTGGGTCATCGAGGATTGTTTAAAACGGTCAGTTTTTAAAAATTCAATAATCAAAAATTAATTCTGCTTTCTTAAAATTCCATTTAAAATATATATATAATCACAGATATTTATATTAAATAATTATAATGGTAAAATTATTATTATAAAATTATTATAAATAATTATTATTATAATTATTATAACAGACCGCTGCTTGTAGTCGACGAAAAATCAGCAAAAGTGAAAGTCAACTTAGAAAACAGAGTTGTTCTTTTATTTCGTGAAGCCGATTGTTTAGCAAAAATAAATTTGGAGATCCCAATTGTTGCATTAACAATATTAGCAAAAAAAGATTATTTTACTCTAGTCACGGATTTTCTCCAGCTTATAATCGAAGAATTTGTTTGTACTGCAAAACGTGTGAAACTAGAAGTTCGCCCATTATTGTTACCGCATTTAGTTTGCGTTGCATCTTTATTAGAACCTGGTTTAACAACCTTGACCTGGACCAAGCCAGATTGGAAAGATTTTTGCCACAATACGAAAGAGCAGATCAAAAGTTTTGATATTCTTATCACAAGAGTTCATGACGTATACGATAATAGGTATGATAGAAATAAAATTAATTACTTATTCTAAAGACAAATTTTTGAGCAATAAAATAAATATATGTGTGCTTAAAAAAATTAATTTGTTCAATAACAATTAATTAATTAATTGATACTAAATTAACTGCTAAATAGTCATTTTTTTGCTGAAGTCTAAAAAGCATTTAGAAGCTTACAAAATTATGCAAGTTAATTGAATAATATGTTGTGCCAGGATTTTGCAGGTGTTGACGAGTATGCGGAAAGTAACTTTGCATGCTCTGCCAGAATCCGATCAACCATGGACAATAGAGGAATTCATAGAAAAGAATGAGGAAATATGTAGAAATGCAGCAGTAGATTTGCATCGTAAAAGTACAATGGTCGAAGAAGCGGTAGAAGAAGTATTGCAGCTTGTCAGAAAGGCTACAGATAGCTTCAAAAGTCATTCCAATCAATTTGATTTTCTTACTACTGAAGGTAATGTATTAGTGTTAGTCTTTATTGCAATTCTTGCAATTAAAATATGAGCTTTTGTGCCATTCCACTTTAACATTCGCACCGACGAGATATTAAAGACGGCCAGTCTTATGGAAGTTGGATTATATTATTATCTTTTTTAATATATATAAGTAAAAAATATGTGTCTCTCTCATTTGCAATGCTTGTTTATAAATTATTTGACAAATATTGCAATTCTGATGACACATTTAAAGATCTTGAAAATTCAATCATGACAGTTACTGTAAAAATAGCAAGAAGGTTTATAGCTATTAAAAAAATTTTCTACATTTTCTATAAAAAAAATACTGAAATAATTTTTATCTTTTCTATTTAAAATGAAGGAGTGGAAGGAGAAGAAGCAACAGAACAAACAGGTCAACAAGATTGGTCCGTGGTATGGAATTATTTCGATGATCCTCATCAATTATTGACAACACCCGGTACTTTACCCAAAGGCATGCAAGAAATGGTTCGAAATGCAGTATCCGAAATGAGACGATATTATTCTAGAAAAATCGTAGATGTATTAATAAAGGTCACCAGAGTATCTCTAGATGCAATCAGGAAACGATTCATTCGAGAACTTGATTCAGGTATTTCTATAAATAAAACTTTTGGTAAAATCTTCATACTAATAAATACATTCCTAGCTTAATAAGAAAAGATTTAAACTAATCTTCTATAAAACATTTAACAAATCTCTTCATAATTATATTTAAAATTAATTATATTTTATAGAAACAACTCCGAATCCGGTGTTTTTATTACATGCAACACTGATGATTCCGGCAGTAACAGTCAAACCTAGCCTGGATGATGTTCAAGAAGCATTAACATCAGTTGGAAAAGTTATCACGGGTGTTGCGAAAGGAGTGGCGCAGTGGAATTCCAGAGGTAACAAGGTAAAAGGATTATATTAAATAAAATTCTTAAACTTGACATATCCAATCATTTCCCTACACATCCAAACGAAATCTAGCTAATGTTGTGTTGCGAGCACACAGTAATGCCACGAAGCAGAAAGAAGAAGAGGAAGATTTGAAAACTAGAAGGCGAAGACTTTATAAAATTCTCTCTGAAGAGAGACCTGTATTTCCAGTTCAAGAAAGAAACTTCTACACGATGGTGATGGACAATAAGGAAATCATCAAACTACTTGGCATGTTGAGCACTTGCACAATGGAATTGCGGCAAGTTAGTAATAATAGTATGAAATCTGACATTCATCAATGAATTCAATTACCATGTTGAACTTATAGGATTTGACAGAATTTCTCGATCGTTGGAAACCTTATAAGTTTCTATGGAAAAATGAACGCAGTATACGAGAATTGTTACAAATCTCTTTGTCAGAATTTGAAACTACTCTTCGCAAACACAGTGAACTTGAAGATCGATTGGCCACTGAGCCAGATATGATCATATTTGGTACATCGATTGCTGTATCAACGGAAAAACTGAAATATGGTGTTTATACGGAAATTAAAGGTATAACTCTAATATAATATTATTTGAATATTACAATTATGCATTTAATTGTAAATTACTCCTATAAGTAATATATTTTAAAAACGTATTTAGTCTTAAAAGTATAAAATAATAAAAATTTTACAAAATAAATCGATTCACGTCTTAACGAAAATAAAAATCGAGCGTAAATCGAAAGTAAAAAGAAGATAAACAGAAGCGTAAACGAAGCTTCTAGAGTGTAAACATCTTTCATATTTTATTTCAATTTCCGCCTGCTAAAGAAGCAGCGTTTATGCACTCTCCTCTTACATACTTTGACTTATACTAAACTTATACAAAAGAAATACAGAATACAAAGATAATAATCCTACACACAGGTTGCACATATAAAATTGGTCAAGCAATGAAAAAGAAGTATCGTCGCGAAATGGAATATGTTTATGCATTAATGAACGAAATGGATCGTAAATTAGATCATCAAATTCGCGATCTGGATGATGTACGTCTCATTATGGATACCCTAAAGAAGATTCGCGAACAAGAGGTCGATATGGAACTGAAAATTGATCCTATTGAAGAGGCTTTTAATATAGTCACAAGGTATGAGGTGCCTGTAGACCAGGAATGCTTGGAGCAGGTAGATAATTTGAGAGATACCTGGCAGAAATTATTGGCACGAGCGCAAGAAAGTCATGTCCTGCTATTGAATTTGCAACCACAATTCGAGAATGATTTAAGAAATAATCTGGAGAAATTCCGTACCGATAACGAAATGTACTGCGAAGAATACAGATCATCTGGGCCAATGCAGCCAGGTTTAAGCCCTCGTGATGCTTCAGACAGACAAATATTGTTCCAGAACAGGTTTGATGGTATGTGGCGAAAACTGCAAACGTATCAAAACGGCGAGGAGCTTTTCGGTTTGCCTATCACAGATTATCCAGAGCTTTCGCAAATCAGAAAGGAATTGAATTTACTGCAAAAGTTGTACAAACTTTACAACGATGTCATCGACAGAGTCAGCAGCTATTATGATATTCCATGGGGTGAGGTAAGAAATCATACTATCACCGTGTTTTTCATATAAGATATTTATAATATATATATCTGCAAGTTTTTTAAATATATAATTTAAATAATATCTATTATTTTAATTTTAATTTTATTAATAAAGTTATTTAAAAAAGTTAATTTTAGTAATAAAGTTTTAAAAATTATTTATAAGCTTTCTTAGTAGTACACGCAAATAAATTGTTATATAAATTTGATAATTGTATAAATTATTTAGGTAAATATCGAAGAAATAAACAATGAGCTGATGGAGTTTCAAAATCGCTGTCGCAAATTACCAAAAGGATTAAAAGAATGGCCAGCGTTTTTTGCGCTTAAAAAAACAATCGACGATTTCAACGATATGTGTCCTCTTCTCGAGTTGATGGCAAATAAAGCAATGAAACCGCGCCACTGGCAGAGAATTGTAGAAGTTACAAGATATTCATTCGATCTTGAAAGCGAAGGTTTCTGTCTTAAAAATATTCTTGAAGCGCCGCTCTTAAAGAACAAAGAAGACATCGAAGATATTTGTATATCAGCTATGAAGGAGAAAGATATCGAAGCTAAATTAAGGACAGTAGTAAATGAATGGTCATCTCACGAGTTGACTTTCATGACATTTAATAACAGGGGAGAATTATTACTTAGAGGAGATACAACAGCGGAAACTATAAGTCAGTTGGAAGACAGCTTGATGGTTCTTGGGTCACTCATGTCAAATCGCTACAATGCGCCTTTTAGAAAGCAAATACAACAGTGGCTTAGTGATTTATCTAACACAAATGAGATCCTCGAAAGATGGCTACTTGTACAAAATATGTGGGTTTATCTCGAAGCGGTATTTGTGGGCGGCGATATTGCGAAACAATTGCCAAAGGAAGCTAAAAGATTCAGCAAGATCGACAAAAGTTGGCAAAAAATCATGCAACGCGCTCACGAAACACCAGGAGTTGTACCTTGTTGTGTAGGCGATGACTTGTTGAAGCAACTTCTGCCACATTTGCAAGAGCAATTAGAGCTATGTCAAAAATCTCTGAGTGGGTAAGTACATATAAGATTAGTATATGATGTATACATAATCATCCTTCTTTCTTAGCAAACTTAAAAGGAATCTTAAGTAGAACGCAAACTAACAGTAACATTATATACATCAATATTATTATATATTCCCACTCACCAATATAAATGTAATAACACATATTAGGGGGACGTTAGGTATAGGAAATTATAATATTTGTAATGTTACTGTTAGTTTGTATTCTGCAGATTTTGATTGTTAATACTTTCAATTTAAATGTAGCAACTGTATCATTAATATAAGATAGACAAAGGATACTTTTTATTTAATATTTGTTTATAAAGATTATTCTCTTTAATGTCATATCTTAGATATTTGGAGAAAAAGCGTATGATGTTTCCAAGGTTCTTCTTTGTTTCTGATCCTGCGCTCTTAGAGATACTTGGCCAAGCATCCGATTCTCATACTATACAAAATCATCTACTATCTATTTTCGATAATACGCGTTACGTAAAATTTCATGATATCGAATATAATAAAATGACAGCTATTATTTCATCAGAAGGTGAAACTATACAAGTAAGTATTATATGTATATTTAATAAAGGTAACAATGTTTTATACAACCCTTAAATATTATCTTCGAAATACAAATATATGTATATTTATATTTAGATTTGTGTAATGTTAATATAAGTTTTGGAAATGAAACTAATAATTTTAAAACAAATAAAACTAAATTTGTTTGCAACTTTCTTTAAAGCTGGAAAGAGCAGTAAGAGCAGAAGGTTCCGTGGAAACATGGTTGATGCAATTATTACAAACGTCGCAACTTTCTTTGCATTCTATTATCCGTCAATGCTACAGCATGATTAATGATGCAAATTTCAATTTATTGAACTTTCTCGACAAAATGCCTGCCCAGATAGGTTTGTTAGGCATTCAAATGATTTGGACGCGAGATGGCGAACTGGCCCTGGCTCAAGCTCGCGCTGATAAAAAAATTATGATGGAAACGAACAATAAATTCCTTGATCTTTTAAATACATTAATCGATCAAACCACGAGAGATCTTACTAAAATAGAACGAATTAAATTCGAAACGTTAATTACTATACATGTGCACCAACGTGATATTTTTGACATTTTGGTACGTTGCTAAACTAAAATTTTTGTGTACAGATGCAATATATTAGAAACATAAATAATCTAATCTAGACTCTTAGATGTGTGTATGTAACAGGCAGATATTAGTGATTACATATTCCATTTATTCAGTGTCGTCTGAATGTGCGATCCGTGAATGATTTTGAATGGTTGAAGCAATGCAGGTTTTATTTTAAAGAAGATTTAGACAAAACTTCTATATGCATCACAGATGTTCAATTTACCTACCAAAATGAATACTTAGGATGTACCGAAAGATTGGTTATTACACCATTAACCGATAGGTAAATGCAAACGTATCTTATGACATTGTACGCCTTATTTCAGATTTTATATATTTTAGGTGTTATATAACATTAGCGCAAGCCTTATCAATGTCAATGGGAGGATCTCCTTGCGGTCCAGCAGGAACCGGAAAAACCGAAACTGTAAAAGACATGGGGAAGACTTTAGCAAAGTACGTCGTAGTCTTCAATTGCTCTGATCAAATGGATTATCGAGGATTAGGTCGCATCTATAAGGGATTGGCACAAAGCGGTTCATGGGGTTGTTTCGATGAATTTAACAGAATTGAATTACCAGTTCTGTCCGTTGCCGCACAACAAGTTGCCGTAGTGCTTGCCGCAAAGAAGGAAAAGAAGAAGCAGTTTACTTTCACAGATGGAGATCAAGTCGATATGTTTCCAGAGCTTGGGATATTTATTACTATGGTAATCAATGTTATTATTATGCAACATAGCAAAATAAGAAACATAGTTCTCTAAATGAAAAAATTACACCTATTTATATTATTACATGTTTTTTTCTAAATGACAAAATTTGCCAAAATTATACATATTATATAAGAGATACAGCGTACTATTCTTATGACACATAATTTTTTTGTATTTATGCAACTTTGTTTTTTTATAATAGTATGACAAATTACTTAACGATTAAGATGTATAAAAACATTTCAATGTTACGTAAATTGTAGAATCCTGGATATGCAGGACGAAAAGAATTGCCGGAGAACTTGAAGATACAATTTCGCACAGTAGCTATGATGGTGCCCGATCGTCAGATTATTATACGTGTAAAATTAGCTAGTTGTGGATTTTTAGAGAACATTACACTTGCTCGTAAATTTTATACTCTTTATAAATTATGCGAAGAGCAGTTGACCAAACAGGTAACATTATTGTACATTAAAAAGAAAAAAGAGAAAGACATTAAAAAGAAGAAAAATTAAAATTTATTATATTTTACAAAATATTGATCTCAGGTTCACTATGATTTCGGTCTGCGAAATATATTGTCTGTGTTAAGAACTTTAGGAGCGGCGAAGAGAGTCAATTCTAAGGACACGGAAAGCACGATCGTCATGCGCGTTTTAAGAGACATGAATCTTTCGAAGCTCATAGGTTATCATGCTAATTAATTAAAAAAAAGGACGCATGATTAGTTGATACAAAGATATGCCGAAACAATAACATATTTTTCTGTAGATGAGGACGAACCACTCTTTATATCTCTCGTAGCTGATCTGTTTCCCAACCAAGTCCTGGAGAAAACATCATATCCTGAATTGGAAGCAGCTATTAATGAACAAGTGGAGCAGGCAGGATTAATTTATCATTCGCCGTGGGTGCTTAAATTAATACAGCTATATGAAACGCAAAGAGTAAGGCATGGCATCATGACATTAGGTCCGACCGGCGCTGGCAAAACTACTTGTATACATATTTTGATGAAAGCACTAACACAATGTGGTAATTCCCATAGGTAGTGTATTACAATATGTACACATTAACGGGTATAAAATATGTATACTTGAGATATAAATATTTCAAATTATTTAAAGCTTTTTCTATAAATTAATAAACATTCATTACAAAATGCAATAATGAATTATTTATAAATTAACTTTTACTAAAATTTATGAATATATATACAAATAGTTTATTTAATTTTAGGGAAATGAGAATGAATCCAAAAAGTATAACAGCCGCTCAGATGTTCGGCCGTTTAGATGTTGCAACGAATGATTGGACAGATGGGATTTTCTCAGCTTTGTGGCGTAAAACATTGAAATTAAAGAAGGGCGAACATGTATGGCTAGTGCTTGATGGTCCTGTTGACAGTATTTGGATAGAAAATTTAAATTCTGTATTGGATGATAATAAAACATTGACTCTAGCTAATGGCGATAGATTATCAATGGCGCCAACATGTAAAATTATTTTTGAACCGCATAATATTGATAATGCTAGTCCTGCGACTGTTTCGCGAAACGGTATGGTGTATATGAGCTCTTCAGGATTGGATTGGAATCCAGTTGTTACCGCTTGGCTAAAATCACGATCAACATTGGAACAAGAAGTTCTCGAACAATTATTTACAAATTCTTTTGCACAGGTAAATTAACAAAACAATTCTGTCTTTTGCAGATTGAATGTTAAACATTTTTATTGCAATGTAATTTTAAAGCTAATTATAAAATTAATACTTTCTTTAACTTAAAAAAACATGCTCACTGTGACCACCAATTGAACAGAAATTGAAAATACATACAGAATATCCCACTTTAATCAATCCAGTCAATTTTCTCCTGTAATTATATAATTAGAGGATTCATATTATCTATATGAAAGAATTAAATAATTCCATTTAAAAAAGTGGAAATGATTTTCTTTATTGATATCTTTTTAGCGTTTCAATTAGAAAAAAACAACGTAACCAAAATATGTTTCCCTCGTTCCACTTTTATCTGAAACATTTTTAATTTCATAAATAATTTCGAAGAAAATTGATTGAATTGATTAAAATGGGATACTCTGTATATAACAGGAAGATAAAATTAATTTGTATTTTATTATTATAAGCACATATTAAAATTTATGTTTTAATTAATATATAAATTTTAAGTACCATACTGTTATTATAATTTTAACATAAATATATGATATTGTAATATATATAAAATATAAATAAATTTTTATATATAATTTATTAGGTCTATTCATGGAGTACTCAAACGTTAGTGCTCGCTATCAATGTCTTGCAATGTAATATAGTAAGGCAAATGCTTTGCCTGCTGGAAGGTTTGATACCTCCGGAGACATTATTAGAAGAGACAGAGGATGAAGATATGGAGAGAGACAAACCCCAGCCTTTAACGGCGGAATATCTAACACGTCTTTATGCGTTCGCGTTAGTGTGGGGCATAGGAGCATTGCTAGAAACTACCGATAGACAAAAATACGACAAGTATCTTCGAGAAAACTTTGATACTCTGGATCTTCCGATTTCTGACAGATATTTGGATGCTACAGTATTTGACTTCTTCGTCACTGACAAAGGCACGTGGGATACTTGGACAAGTATGGTGACCAATTACATATATCCTGAATATTCAACACCTGACTATAGTAATGTTTTGGTGCCTATACCGGATAATGTCAGAATTCAATATTTGATTGACTTGATTGGCCGTCAGGATAAAGCTGTGTTGTTAATAGGCGAACAAGGATCTGCTAAAACTGTCATGATGAAATCATATATGAAGAAATCAAATCCAGATACAACTTTGAGTCGCTCTTTCAACTTTAGTTCTGCGACCAGTCCGTATCAATTCCAAAAAACCATTGAGAGTTACGTGGAAAAGCGTTTAGGAAGTACATTTGGACCACCAGGCGGTAAGAAGATGTTGATCTTTGTCGATGACATAAATTTACCGGAAATTAATGAATGGGGTGACCAGATAACCAACGAGATCGTCCGGCAAGTTATGGATATGAAGGGATTTTACTCCTTAGAAAAACCCGGTGACTTTACCGCCATTGTGGATGTAACTTTCTTAGCAGCTATGTGCCAGCCTGGAGGCGGAAGAAACGACATTCCCTCGAGACTCAAGAGACAATTTTGTATTTTTAATTGCACGTTACCTGACAACGCATCAATCGATCGAATTTTTAGCGTTTTAGGTGAAGGACATTACAATGTTAAAAGAGGATTTTCTCAAGAAGTCCGTCAGCTCGTTAAGAAAATGATTCCTTTGACTAGAATATTGTGGGAAAGAACACGCGCAAAGCTGTTGCCAACACCTGCAAAGTTTCACTATGTATTTAGTCTCCGAGATCTTTCGAGAATTTGGCAAGGCATGGTCGGTACGTTGTCTACGGTCATTGACAAAGAAAGCGTATTGATGCTACTTTGGAAACACGAATGTACACGAGTGTTTAGCGATAGACTTACAATACAAAGCGACAAAAATTGGTTTGATGAAGGTCTAATTAGCGTTGTAGCTGATATTTTAGGCGAAAAATACGTAAATATGCTAAATCAAGATCCTACTTTCGTCGATTTTATGAGGTTTGTAGTAATGATAGCTATAATTATCAATGCCTATGTAATTCAAAAAATATTGCGCAATATTAACAAGAAATTTTTAATGACAGAGATGCTCCAGAACCAACCGGTGAAGAAGGTGAAGATGCAGACGTAGAACTTCCTAAAGTATATGAACCTGTGTATGATCCTCAAGTATTAAGAGAGAGATTAGACATGTTTCTGGCACAATTCAACGAAATGCAGAGAGGCGCTGGAATGGATTTAGTATTTTTCCCTGACGCTATGCTACACTTAGTAAAGATATCTAGAGTTATTAGACATCCAAAAGGCAACGTGATGCTAGTAGGTGTCGGTGGTTCTGGCAAACAAAGTCTTACAAAGTTATCCTCTTTTATTGCCGGGTACAAAACGTTTCAAATCACTTTGACTAGGTCTTATAACGTAGCCAATTTCTTAGAAGATCTGAGATTTCTGTATCGCACTTGTGGCACTCAAGGCAAAGGTACAACATTTATCTTCACTGATCTCGATATCAAAGAGGAGGGTTTCCTTGAATATCTAAACAATATCTTAAGTTCCGGAGTTATTAGCAATTTATTTACGCGTGACGAGCAGGCGGAAATCATCTCAGAGTTAACACCTATTTTGAGAAGAGAAAATCCTAAAAGAACTCTTAATAATGAATTAGTGATGGACTTCTTTTTGCAAAGGACTTGTCAAAATTTACATGTCGTTTTCTGCTTCTCTCCTGTGGGTGAAAAGTTCCGGAATCGCGCTCAGCGTTTTCCAGCACTCATTTCAGGTTGCACTATAGACTGGTTCCAACCTTGGCCTAAGGATGCCCTGATTTTGGTTGCTAAACATTTTCTTCACGATTTTGAAATCGCTTGCACTAGTGATGTGAAAGTTGAACTAGTGAATGCACTAGGATCCATACAAGATATTGTTTCAGAAACATCAATCGAATATTTCCAAAGGTTTCGGCGCGCTACCCATGTGACTCCAAAGTCTTATTTAAATTTCATCAGTGGATACAAAAATATTTATCGATCTAAACAATATGAACTTGGTGAAGGAGCTAAAAGAATGGATACAGGTTTAGCAAAACTCGAAGAGGCATCGATATCAGTTGAAATCTTAAAAAGAGACTTAGCCTTAATGGAACAAGAATTAGTCCAGGCTTCCGAGAAAGCCGAGACAGTACTTTTAGAAGTGACAGAGAGAGCAATGCAAGCTGAAGCTTTTAAAAACCAAGTGCAAAAAGTTAAGGAGAAAGCGGAACAATTGGTAGCTTGCATAGCTGACGAAAAAGCACTGGCTGAACAAAAGTTAGAAGCAGCGAAACCAGCATTAGAAGAAGCGGAAGCTGCTCTGAATACTATCAAACCTGCTCACATAGCAACAGTGAGAAAGTTAGGTAGACCACCTCACCTTATAATGAGAATTATGGATTGTGTATTGATTTTGTTCCAACGGAAAATCGGATCCGTTGTACCTGACACAACTGCATCGTGTCCTAAACCTTCGTGGGCAGAATCTTTGAAACTAATGGCCAGTACAACGTTTTTATTACAACTACAAAATTATCCAAAAGACATAATCAATAACGAAATGGTTGAACTGCTGCAACCGTACTTCAAAATGGAGGATTACAATATGGAAACAGCCAGACGTGTATGTGGCGACGTTGCTGGTCTATTATCGTGGACGAAAGCTATGGCATTCTTTCATTCCGTTAACAAAGAGGTTCTTCCTTTAAAAGCTAACTTAGCACTGCAAGAAGCACGATTAAAACTCGCAATGGAGGATTTGGCGAATGCTGAGCGGGAATTATCCGAAAGAGAAATGGCTTTGCAGACAGTTAAAGAGCAATACGATAGCGCTGTAGCGGAAAAGCAAAGGTTGACAGAAGCTGCAAATGTGTGTCTAAGAAAAATGACAGCTGCGACTGCTTTGATAAATGGATTAGGTGGTGAAAAGATTCGATGGACCGAGCAAAGTGGAGAATTTAAGATTCAACTGGGACGATTAGTCGGAGACGTTCTGTTGGCAACTGGATTTTTGTCATATTGTGGACCTTATAATCAACAGTATCGAGCCAGTTTAGTGACTGCGTGGATGAATATACTGACTAACAAATCCATACCTTTCACTAAAAATTTAAACATAACGAATATGCTCGTTGACACAGCAACAATGTCAGAATGGACTCTTCAAGGATTACCGAACGACGAGTTATCTGTTCAAAATGCGCTTATTGTCACGAAATCTTCGTCTTATCCGCTTCTTGTGGATCCTCAAAATCAAGGAAAAATGTGGATCAAGAATAAGGAGAGCACAAACGAGTTGCAAATTACTTCGCTAAATCATAAGTATTTCCGAACTCATCTTGAGGATAGTCTTTCGTTAGGTAGACCACTATTGATCGAGGATGTCGCAGAAGAACTTGATCCGGTACTCGATAATGTACTTGAAAAGAACTTCATTAAATCAGGATCTATTGAAAAGGTCATCGTTGGAGATAAAGAATGTGATGTAATGCCAGGATTCATGCTATATATTACTACAAAGTTACCAAATCCAGCATACAGTCCAGAAATATCTGCGAAGACATCGATTATTGATTTTACCGTAACAATGTTAGGTTTAGAAGATCAATTGTTAGGTCGAGTGATACTTATGGAGAAAGCCGATTTAGAAGCGGAAAGAGTCGCTCTATTCGAATCAGTCTTGACCAATCAGCGTTCGATGAAGGAACTCGAAAGTACACTATTACATAGACTTACATCTTCAGAAGGTTCTTTAGTAGACGATGAAGCTTTAATAACTGTTCTTCGAGAAACCAAAACTACGGCCGAATCAGTGAATGAAAAGCTGCAAGTATCCGCTCTTACTGAGAAAAAAATCACCTTGGCACGCGAAGAGTTTCGTGCAGTTGCGTCAAGAGGATCCATTTTGTATTTTTTGATAGTCGAAATGAGCAATGTCAATGTGATGTATCAAAATTCGTTAAGACAATTCTTGACAATCTTTGATAATTCAATTACAAAATCTACGAAAAGTCCTATAACTTTCGAGCGGATAAACATTATTCTACGCCATCTCACGTATGAAGTTTGGGCGTTTACTCTGAGAAGTCTTTATGAGAGACATAAATCTTTATTTACATTAATGCTAGCTATGAAGATAGATTGTCATAGAGGCATTATTTCACATGCAGAATTCAACGCCTTTATAAAAGGTGGAGCATCTTTAGATCTTAATGCAGTAACACCAAAACCGTTCAAATGGATACTTGATATAACGTGGTTAAATTTAGTCGAAATAAGCAGACTAGATGTATTCTCAGATATACTAACAAAAATTGAGTTCAATGAAAAGGAATGGAGAGTATGGTACGAAAAAGAGAAGCCAGAGAAGGAAGATTTACCTTGCGGCTATCAAAAAAGTCTTGACGTATTCCGAAAATTATTGCTTATTAGGTCATGGAGCCCTGACAGAACTTTATCCCAGGCGAGAAAGTATATCACTGAATCCTTGGGTAAAGAATACGGAGAGGCTAAAATATTAGATTTAGAAGCAACGTGGTTAGAGTCTGAAACTAGGACACCACTGATATGCTTATTGTCTATAGGATCTGATCCAAGTCCTCAAATTACAGCATTAGCTAAACAAAAAACGATTTGTAAGTATTTAATTAATTGTTTTCGTTACACAAAGAAAATTTAAGTCTTTTTTAACAAAAAAAGTTGTGTTTATCAACAATATTTTTGGTATTATAGCATTAAATTCAGTATCTATGGGGCAAGGCCAAGAACTCCATGCTCGAAGAATGATTAGCGAAGCTATGAGTATGGGTGGTTGGGTTCTATTACAAAATATTCATTTGTCATTGCCTTTTTGTACGGAAGTAATGGATGCTCTTGTTGAAACAGAAACTGTTCACGAAGTGTTCAGATTATGGATGACAACTGAAGTACATCCTCAATTTCCCATCGGTTTGCTACAGGTTAAATTCTTAGTTCATAATAGGCGATTTTTGGCGTGCTTCTAGTATAGCAACCAAAAGCAACCGCGGTTGGGGCTGTCTTTGTCTTCTGATCCCTGAAAACGAAGATAGCCTCAACCGCGGTTGCTTTTGGTTGCTATACCAGAAGCACGCCAAAATTCGCCTAATGTGTGTTTGCGTATCTAATTCTTGATCAACACGAACATGTCGATTATTATATATATGGAAAGAAGGATTTTGCGAAATAAATTTAAAGAGATATAATAAATATAGAAAATATGTTTCAGATGGCAATCAAATTCACAAATGAACCACCTCAAGGCATAAGAGCTAGTTTGAAAAGAACTTATCAAGCAGTAACTCAAGACGCATTAGATTACAGTACTCAATCGCAGTGGCCGCCCTTGTTATACGCTGTTGCATTTTTACATACTGTAGTACAAGAGAGAAGAAAATTTGGACCACTCGGTTGGAATATACCTTACGAATTTAATCAAGCAGATTTTGCAGCATCGGTTCAGTTTATACAGAATCACTTAGATGATATGGATCCTAAAAAGGGTGTTTCCTGGCCGACGGTCTGCTATATGCTTGGAGAGGTTTCGATCTTTTTTTTTTTACTTTCATTAAATAAATATAAATCTAACGATAGAGGAAGGTCACCAATACCGACGTACCACTTTGTTTTTAGACAATATTTCTTAAACAAAAGGTAAAAATACAACTTCAAAAACATAAATACAAACTAAAAAGTGTCTTCTATCAGATAGTATAAGCAGTTTTTATAATACTGTTTGTAATTTTGCAATAATTAAGTTTTTCGTAAGTTATGCAAAAATGAGCGTCTGACAAAATGAGCTCCAAAACTGACATAGTAGACAATAATGCCAACATTCCTATTCTATAAATAAAGATATATCCTATTCTGTAAGGAAAACTAATTTATGAAACTATAAACATTTAAAATGACATAATATTATCAATAATACAATCACTATTATTTTAATTACGCAATTTGCAAAAGAACACCGTAAGAACTAAGAATTTTCTTCTCGGATTCATAGAATTTGTTTTTAGCTGATTTGGTATAGAAATAAACCACAAATATATGAATTATGAGTTTGTATTTCTTTAATTAGCTAAACAGATCACGTTTTTATTAGTATTAATAAGGTGTAAACGTTAGTTTCTAAGAAATAAAGGGATGTCGCTTTAAGAGACCTATGTCAGTATCAATGGGCCTTCCTCTACATACATTATATTTTTTATAAAATAATTGAACAAAAGGATAATTGAAACAGAGATATTATAGTTGGTGATCATAAATTAGTAACTCAACAGTGATACTATTAGAATAAATTCCAAGTAAAACGTCAGATTACATTTCAACTTATTTTTGAGTCATTCTCCTGAAAACCGCTATTTACATATATTCTCACATGGGTTCCAATAATAAAAACCAAACCCAATCAGCAAAGAAATATTTGTAAATGTTTTTTAAATACATTTTTAGCAATGATAAGAAATATTTTAAACACATTAAAATTAATGAATTAGTTCTTTTTTTCATTAAAAAAATATATTTTTTAATATTGTTTCTTTTTATTTTAAGGAAACGTGCTTTTTATATCAAATAAACATTTTTTAACATTTTAAAGGATAGTTTAATGTGCAAAAACCAAGAACTGTCAAAATAGTTTATACTTACTTTTATATCTTTACACGTTTAGGTCCAATATGGCGGTAGAGTTACAGACGATTTTGACAAACGTCTATTAACTACTTTCACCTATGTCTGGTTTTGCGACATATTGTTACGACCCGGCTTTGAATTTTATCGAGGATATAGAGTGCCTCAGACGAGAAATCTTCAGGGATATCTAGACTACATTGATAGTTTACCTGCGACCGACACACCAGAAGTCTTTGGACTACATTCAAACGCCGATATTACTTATCAAATCAATACAGCGAAAGGAATACTTGATACAATTCTTAATGTACAGCCGAAAGAGGGTGGTGCACAAGGGGGTGAAACTAGAGAGAACGTCGTGTATAAATTAGCCAATGATATGCTATCTAAATTGCCCAAGCAGTACAATTCCTTTGAAGTAAAAGAAGCGCTTCAAAGAATGGGTCCATTGTTGCCTATGAACATTTTTCTAAGACAAGAAATAGACCGGTAATATTAATATAGTTTTTGTGAGAAGGAATTCCTTCTCATCTATCATACATAAAATGAGTTTAAATATATTGCCTGTGAAATATTGTTATTTATTATACGAGATGGTTTATATAGTAAAAAAAGATAAGACAAATCATTACTTTTTTTAATTTTCTTAACCACGATTCTTTTTAGAATTTCGCGAGTTATCAAAGAAGTACAAAGTACTTTAACGGATTTAAAGCTAGCTATCGAAGGTACCATAGTAATGAGTCAAGGCTTACGAAAATCATTAGATGCGATGTATGACGCACGCATCCCAGATAAATGGTTAAAAATATCTTGGGAATCGGCAACTTTAGGTTTCTGGTATACGGAGCTTTTAGAAAGAGACCATCAGTTCAGACAATGGTGCATTCATGGTCGTCCAAGAGTATTTTGGATGACCGGATTTTTTAATCCACAAGGATTTTTAACGGCCATGAGACAGGTAAGCATTAAAAATTGTAATATTAATAGCTAACAAATTCATATCACATACTTAATGAAAAAATATACAGGGTGTATCTTAAATATGTTAAAAAATTTTAAAGGGTGATTCTCTTCTCACACACAAATTCAAGACGAAAACTCATATGACTATATATTCGAAACGGTTTAGTTTTGAAGATACATGATGTAAAAATTGAAAAAAAAATCGTTTTTCCCAAAAATTTCGGAATATTTTGATGAAACTTTGTACGCATTTGAAGAACATAAAGTTTTATCTTTTTTCGGGTTATACTACTTTATAATATATATAATACGGTTATACACGGTGGGCCATTTTAATTTCCCCACCTGAATTTCTCGGAATCTAAGCCAGATAGAGAAAAATGGTCCAGACAAAAGTTGAAGGGGACAGAGGGGGTCACCTAATGAAAAGAGCGGGAAATTTTACGTTCAAAATGATATGTTTATCAAGGTCATGGCATTTAATGACCTTAATAAACATATCATTTTGAACGTAAAATTTCCCGCTCTTTTCAAATCCGTGGTCAAAAATAGATGTTCCCATTTAAAAAAATCACTTTGACCTTGAAATAACCTTGAAAATCGAGTTCAAGGTCCTTGGCACCATTAGGTGACCCCCTCTGTCCCCTTCAACTTTTGTCTGGACCATTTTTCTCTATCTCGCTTAAATTCCGAGAAATTCAGGTGGGGAGATTAAAATGGCCCACCGTGTATATATGTATGATTTTTTTATTCAATCAGGAGTGGATCCAAGGATAAGCGGGTACACTTTTTCGGAAAAAAAAACTGATGTGCTACTAATTTTTCTTAAATTTGAAATTTTTTTATGCTAAATGGGACGATCAACAGAAAAAAGTTTCTTTAATATTTTCGATAGAGTGAGCCATTTCCAGAAAAAAAATAAATTCGAATTCATACATTGCAAAATCATTTTATTTGATTTAGTAGATAATGATTTCCGAAATGGCTTATTGTATCGAAAATATTAAAAAGATCTTTTATTATATCGAAAATATTAAAGAGATTTTTTCTGCTGATTTATCCCATTTATCATAAAAAAATTTCAAACGTAAGAAAAATCAGTGACGTAGCAATTTTTTTCGTAAAAAAAGCGTATCCGCTTATCCTTGGTTTCGCTTCTGATTGAATAAAAAAATAATGTATAGTCTCAAAAGATGAGACTTTATATCTTTCAAACACATACAAAGTTTTATCAAAATAATCCAAATAATTTTCGCAATTTTTGGAAAAAAGAAAATTTTGTTTCAACTTTGACATTATGTATTTTCAAAGCTAAACCGTTTCAAACATATGATCATAAGAAGTTTTCGTCTCGAATTTGAGGTCCCTTAAAATCTTTTAAAATACTTAGGACACACCCTGCATACAGGGTGTTCGGTAAATTTTGACAAAGTGCTTGTGTGTAGATAGAGCGGACTAAACTGGTTGTGGGTCGAAAAGTTCTTTATCATTTTGCAATTTAATTTCGTTGCAATAACTAGTTTCGTCTTTTATTATTTAAGTTGTCTTAACTTCAATTAAATAAATGAATTTTAGGAAGTAACCAGAGCGCATAAGGGTTGGGCTTTAGATTCCGTAGTTTTGCAAAACGTGATTACGCGCTATAATAAAGAGGACATTAAAAGTCAACCTCAGGAAGGGGTTTACGTTCACGGTTTATTCCTGGAAGGAGCGTCGCTTGATAGAAAAGCTGGCAAACTTGTTGAGAGTAGACCAAAAGTTCTTTACGAACAAATGCCGGTTATTTATATTTTCGCAATAAATACAACCGCCGGTAAAGATCCAAAATTATATGAATGTCCTATATATAGGAAGCCTCAAAGAACAGACGCGAAATATGTGGGTTCTATCGATTTTGAAACAGATTATAATCCCCGACATTGGACACTTCGAGGTGTAGCATTGTTATGTGATATTAAATAAAATATTAAATAAAATGTGTAATAATTAAAGACACTTCAATAAATTACTTAAATTATATCAGATATAATATTTTGTGTATTATTCTTACATTGTGATATCTGTCAAATCAAACAATAAAAAATTAATATAGTAATATTCAATAAAAATTAAATTAAATGAATGTTTATATATATATATAAATGTTTATTTCATATTCAGAATACAAACCTTATATTTTTAAATAATTAGGAAATACAAAAATATACATTTCTTAATAAAATAAATCACAATGTTTAGAACATATCCATGTAAAATTGTACTCAAGAATAGTAACTACAAAATAAACTACAAAATACATAAGATGTACTAAATTCAATTATTCGCATATACAGTATGCGCCAAAAAAAAATGCGACTCTTAAAACTAACACTTCAGTTGTCAGTTTAGTTAAATAAAGTGAGTGGAGACGGGGGCAAATTTGTTTATAACACAAATATTTTGTCCTTCTACCAAATACTTATTCGATATGATTTCCTTTAATTGCAATCACTGCGTTACTGTGTCACACTCAGCAAACATAATAGTGATTAAAAGAGTCGCATTTTTTTTTAGCGCATACCGTATATACATATATATACAGGGTGTCCCAAAAAAGTCGGGGCATCTAAATATCTCGGGAAATATAAGTTTTACAGAAAAGTGTTTCAGACAAAAGTTATATGGTTTAAAAATATCTATTTACTGATCCTATCGGTTTGACCTTGGGTTGCGTAGCCAAGGTCAGGTCAAGGTTACATTGATTTTCTTAAATGGAACATCCTATTTTTGATTCAAGAATCTAATAGCTGATGTTGAGAGCGTTCCAAAACGCTATAATGAAATATTTTTTCATGAAGTACTTTTCAAGTTATAATGCTTCAAAGTTACAGTATCGCCGGCATTAGCATTACCCAAAATATTTAATTTTGGAGATTGGCCAGTCAAGGCGAGATCGGTCGGTGGTTCATGAATCTTGACCTTCAGTTAACGCACAAACAAAAACATAACGTAGCAAAATACTCCAAAATTAAATATTTTGGGTAATGCTAATGCCGGCGATACTGTAACTTTGAAGTATTATAACTTGAAAAGTACTTCATGAAAAAATATTTCATTATAGCATTTTGGAAAGCTCTCGACATCAGCTTCTAGCAGCTAAATTCTTGAATCAAAAATAGGATATTCCATTTAAGAAAATCAATGTAACCTTGACCTGACCTTGGCTACGCAACCCAAGGTCAAACTGATAGGATCAGTAAATAGATATTTTTAAAAAATATAACTTTTGTCTGAAACACTTTTCTGTAAAACTTATATTTCCCGAGATATTTAGGTGTCCCGACCTTTTTGGGACACCCTGTATATGTATATATATGTATTCTATATTACGCTATATAAATCAATAATAAAAAGTAACAGCCTTTTGTACGATTAATTATGCCATAAAAATATAAAAACTAAAATAATATTTTCTATTTTCAACATTGAAAATAATATGTAATGAAATAATTTTTTGTAATTTTGCATATAGCCTCAATTTAAAGGTAAAGAAATTTTATAAAAATAAAACACTTCATACAATAAACAAAATTATAATGTTAAATTAAAATTTGAATGTATTAATCTTAAAATCTTGTGTGAAATTGTGTAAGATTAAGGAAAACACATAAGATCGGAAAAAAACTTTCATAAACATTATCAATATTATGTAAAATTTGATTTGTATTTTAATTTTAACAATCTTTTATTCTATGATAAAAGCAATTTAATAGATTTCATGATTCGGGATAATGCGTCCCAAGAAGCTTCCAACTTATTCCCGCCCATACCAAACTGTGTGACAAGAGGACACGTATTAAGCTGTATTGATTTTATATAATATTTATCTGAAGTAACATCATTCACATCAATTGTTATATCAATCTCTGACAATGCAGTTTCTAATTGAGATATCTTTTCCGTTATAATATCTTCGGTAATGTATTCATTGTCAATTGTTTCATTGGGAAAGATAGATTCCAATTCCATTAATATTTTATTACGCTTATCCGTCTCCAAGGAATCTCTCCAGTAAGAGTGATAATCTGCTAATTTAAGACCTAAGTTAATCTTTCTCGATTTGATCAATGTGCGATAGCGTTCTTCTACATTTTTATTCATTGTTTCCATGTCAATAGATGTAATAGAAGAATTTGGAGAATCCTCTTTATTTTTCTCTTTAAAGAAATCTTTTAAATTATTCATAAGACTTTTTATTCTATCCACCATTCTTTTTGCTGCATCGTGTTTTGCTTGCTTCTTTGTAGTTGCTATTCCATCTTCTTCAAAATTAGACATTTTACATCGAATAGTAAAGACTTTAGCATGTGGTGGTCCAATATCCCGAATAAGAATATATTCTGGCTCTTGTAAATTGTTCTCAGCACAAAGTTCCTGAAAAAAAAAACATGATAAATACACGTGGCTATAACAGTAATTAAATAAATTTAAGACAATTACCTGCAATTCACCTACGGCGTTAACAAAAGGTACATTTGCTATCTTTGGTGGAAGAGGAGCAGAATGAAATGGTGACCTTGATGGAGATACTGTTGGTGTATTGGCAGCTGGTAACTGCGGATAATTTCTATGTACAGCAATCTCTGTTAGCATAGCTTTAGCAGCTTCGTGTTTTGCATCTTTCTTACAACGACCTGTACCAGTTGCACTGAGACTGTCGCATGTAACTCGATATGTAAAAGTATTTACATGACGGCCTCCACCATCATGTATCAACTCATAATCAGGTATCATACCCTGCTTTACCATCATCTCTTGGAGGATAGAAACAGGTGTTTTACTCATGTTGATTAAATTAAAAGTTGTTTTTCTAATTTTCAATAATTTATTGCTTATTTGTCACTTATCCGTATCTACTTGTATCCAAACAAAAAATTACTCTGAAAATAGTATACTTACAGTTTTAATGAATTCACAACTTATAATAGCAAATTTACACACTAAAAAATATTTTGTATTTGTATTGGAAATGGTCTACTTAAGTCCTTGTTAATATTTTGTTAAATTTTTTAACATATTTGAGTGTTATTTTTAATAATGAGTGTTATTTTAACATAATGTGATTATGTTATTTAAATAGTTTGTGTTAAATTGATATCCAACATTTTTTATTGTTAAAATAACACATTTTATGAGTAAGTAAACAAATAACATTAAAATAATATGTTTACAAATGTAAATTCTAAGATGAATGAATAAAATATGTATTAACTTATCATAGCATAAATGTCAATTTTATTGAAAAAAAATATGTTTCCATAGTTTGTTTACATAAACTGTATCAGTATATACTTTTTTATGTTTATATTTTTAAATATTTGTGTTACTTTGTAACATATTCATCTTGTATTAAATTAACGCATAAATTTGAATGGACTGTTTTTGGGACACTTACAATTTTTTATAAAATTTGACACAAATGTTCCAACGATATATGGATGAAATACACCAAAGAATGTAAATATTTGTAGCATTGTTAACCTATAATTATATTTTACATTTTACTTGCAGTAAAGATATTGCTTTAATTTTACAAAAAGATCAACTACTCTAACTTTATCAAAATAGAACTCGTGATTTGATTATACTTTTTATCTTTTTTCTTTCTCTTTAAAAACTTTGAATATATATCCATTTTATTGTAAATGTAGAAAGAAAAAGAGTGTAAGAAAATACAATCGCAAGAAAATGAAATAGAAAATAAAAAAAAAACCTTGAAAAAATTCTCAAGATAAAATAAACAATACAGCATGTAAACTTATAAATCAATATTATATATTATAAAGATTGTGTTCCAAAAACTACTGCTAGTACTGAAAATCTGTAGTTTACGTTACGTGCATTGTAGATTTTTAGTACTAGCACTAATTTTTAAATAACAGTCCATATTGATACATATGTATACATATATGTATACATATATTTATACATATATTTATACATATATGATATACATAAATATATCATATGCATATGATAAGTGAGTCATATATAACCATAACTATGCTCTCAACAATCAAAATAGTGTATATTAAGATTAATTATCATCTTACGTACATATTTTTTACATAAAAAATATAAAAATAACATGTATTATACAATTTAAAAATAGTAATATCTATATATATATATATTATATAATTCTTAAATTGTTTAAAATGCTTAAATATAAACAAAAATATAATTTGAATTTACTTTTAGTTTAGGAATGTTAATATCACGTTTTTCTTGTACATACCTTTTTTTAATGTGAATGAGAGGTGTAAAATTCCTCTTTAATTAATGGCAATACCGCACAATGGTTTGCTAGTATAGGTTTTTGATGTGTAACCAAAACGTGAGCGTAATACTGCCACAAGAATTAAGAAACAATTTAGGAACTGAATCTAAAATCTGATAGTCTACTGATAGATACACATTACAAATTCAGAAAGAAACTTAAGAACGACCATCCCGGCCTTTTTCATGTGATTCTGATTCTTGTAAGCGTTGGAAGCTCCCATACAACTAGTGACACCAACTACGTTAACTACATTAACCAACTATGTATCATCTTATCGCCAATGCTAATAAAGTCGCCAATGCTAATAAAGTCGAAAATGATGTGCGAGTCCGGCTACATCCATAAAATACGGATATAAAGATAACATCAAATATGCATATATTTTATGTGTAAACTTACATTCACGTAATTTTTTTTTGCTACAGCTTGAATACTTATGGATCCATAACCCCGGATCTACAATAGAGTTTTAAGCCTTAAGCCATAAGAAATAGACGAATCATAGTCGATTATTCTCCTCGAATTCGACTGTGATTGGTCAATTTCTTACGACTTAAGGCTTAAAACACCTATTGTAGATCCGGAGTAAGTAAAGTCCGATATTCATAGTCAGTTCTTATATTCAAGACCGTCTTAAGTTCAGTCTTGAGATGTCACGAACCAATCAGAGGACTGTATTAGCATCTTAAGACATTACTTAAGACGGTCTTGACGGAAATAAGATCTGACTGTGAATACCGGCCATGAACACAATAGGCACAGGCATTAGGCATAGGCAACAAGGAATAACGAGCCGTTCAATCAGAGCTCTGAGGACGATACTCTTACCGATAGTCGGTTCTTATTTCAAGACTGTCTTAAGTAATGTCTTAAGACGCTAATACGGTCCTCTGATTGGTTCGTGATATCTTAAGACTGCACTTAAAACAATCTTAAATATAAGAATCGACTATAAATACCAGCCTGAGATATAACATCGAACTTATACCCCAGAGCTCTGATTGGACGGTTCGTTATTCCCTGTTGCTTATGCCTATTGCCTGTGTCTATTGTATTTCCAGTTTAAGAACCAAAGACAGAATGGACTGCGCGATCCGTATCTAAAGGTTTGTTCGCGTCGCAAGCTCCAACATGCTCCAACATGCTCCTACCATAGTAAAGTATGGTTGCAAAGCGATTGAATCTCTTTATCAAATATGTACTCTTCATAGTATTGCGTTTTAGGATTCTATATATTTTTTTTTTTACAAAAAATATCACAAATCATATTGCGGAATCCGGAGACTAATTTTTGAATCTCTTTCGTGTTTCATTCAGAATTTCACACAGACTCGAAACAACAGAGCACCAGAGAATAATCTTGAAACACAATACTATATGATGATTAAATATTTGATAAATAGCGTTTTTGACCCGGCCGAGTTTGCACCAATCTGGATTGGATTAATGGCGTTTTATGCTCTCCTATTGGTAGAGCGTGTAACGTTAACCAATAGGAAAGAATGGGCGAGTTCAAGACGGCAAAGCGGCTAAGCATGCTTATCGAGCGATTGAATATGATTGGTTGGATCTGAAAGTAATAACCAATTATGTTCATTTGCTCGGCGAGTAGGTTAGCCGCTTTGTCAACTTGAACGCGTCCATTAATCCAACCCAGGTTGGTACAAACCCGGCCGGGTCAAAAACGCTATATATTAAACGTGTATTTCTGAAATTATTTTAATCATTTGTAAATAAAACTTTGGCATTGTTAAATTGTGCGCATAATAATACTTTTAGGTTTGCTTCTGAATTGGCACAATTGTGTATTTACACCGACGAGATGTAGATATTATGAAAGACCGACATCCTTATGGGAGTTCGCGTCCTTGTTAATATTAAAGTGATTAAGAGTAAAAAAACTGATAATATTGTACTAATTTTATGATTTATTAGTTTAGTAGACATGATTATCGGTGTACGTGCATTTAAAACTCAATAATACTCGATTTTTCTTTAAAATTGTGATTTCAGTGTTATCGTCAAAGTTCGATTATCAACAGAGATAATAACTGCAGAGAAAAAAATTGTAATTTTTCGGCAATATATAGGATATTATAGCTTTACAAATATGCATATTTATTTATAGAACATTATGTAATAAAATATCTTGAATTTAATAATGTATTAGTCAAATATTTATGTTAATAATAGCAAATTTATATCAATTGTCGATAATGTCAGCGTTCTTCGATTACTTCCGGGCCCTTGAGGCCCTTTTTATACAGCTGAAAATTTGCCCAGGGTTGACGGTCTTTAATAGTATCTCGTCGGTGGTATTTAATATCGTTGGTTTTGAAAAATGCGCCAACTGACAGGAGCCAATATGGCCGATCCCGCCTAAAATAGGGCGGAATCCATAGACAGTGCTTAAGATTCGAGATGGTCTTAAGCTAGTGCATGAACCAATCAGAGAGCTGTATTAGCATCTTAAGACTAATAGCGTTTTCGGCCAGGTTTGCATCAACCTGGGTTGGATTAATGGCGTTTTGTGCTCTCCTATTAGTAGAGCGTGTAACGTCAACCGATGGAAAGATTAATCCAACCCAGGTTGATGCAAACCCGATCGGACCGAAAACGCTATAAGAACCGACTATGAATTCCGGCCTTATGCCCATATCAGACTACGGATTGACAATTACGATTAACGGTTCTATTTCAACCAATCACGATGTAGCGAGTCCATCGTAAATGGCTGCGTTCAGCAGACTCAACAGTTTTGCAACCGTTTTATGATTGTCTATTGAGATAGGACCATTCTTCTAGATCTAAAAGTATGATCCAATTAGCGCAAAGGAAACTTCCAACAGTTGCAAAACGAACGTTCTGCTGAACGCAGCCAATATTCCGTTCTGTTGTTTCTTTCTCCATGAGAAGGTAGCCTAATAACCCGTCTACATATACGTAGTAAACTTGGTTTAAGGACAATATTCATAGTCCGTTCTTATTTCAAGATTGTCTTAAGTAATGTCTTAAGACGCTAATATGGCTCTCTGGCCGGTATTCATAGTCAGTTCTTATATTCAAGATCATCTCAAGTTCAGCCTTGAGGTGTTACGAACCAATAAGAGAGCCACATTAGCGTATTAAGACATTACTTAAGACGATCTTGAAATAAGAATCGACTATGAATACCGGCCTCTGATTGGTTTGTGACTTCTTAAGACTGTACTTAAGACGATCTTGAATATAAGATCTGACTATGAATATCGGCCTAAGAAATAAGGTTTAAGAAATAATCCGCAATTCGTGGCTGTAGCATCATAATATAAATTTATTTATCAACAATGTCGAAAAACAGTTTTTTCTTCACATCTATAATTTGTAGTGTACCACGTTCACTTTCGACGATACGATTTTATCGGCGAGACCGGGGGGGGGGCTCGAAATCGTCGTGGTACGTAGTTCCCGCAGCTCGAAAATGGACGTTGGTGTCGCTAGTGTACGGGGAATTAGAAGAAGACAGGAAAAAGGCCGGGATGGCCGCTCTCACGTTTTTCTCTGGATGTATTATTATTTAAGGTTAGGTACTCGAACTTCAATACAATATAATTATGCACGATCAAATTAGTAATCGCGTGTATATGTATATTGTTTAAAAGCACGAATACTACTAAATAAATATCCGAATATATTGAATATAAATATAATATAATACTGTATATAGTTGTATTGAACATTTTATGATTATTAAAAAATGGGAAGTTTAATAGGCATACGTTTCTGTGCTAATAGTCAGTTAAAAAATTATACAATAATTTCAGCATTAAAACTAAGAAAAAAATATGTACATCATTGTTCATCAAATAAAGTAATATATTATCTTCAGAGCCAACAAAAACCTCTGCAAATCATTCAGTATTGTAATATTTCAAATTTTTCTCTTTGCAATTTCATCAAAACGAATAATGCAAGAGATTTTTCTATGACCTCCGATCTATTGGCAAAGAGTAAAGATCGTGGCGAAAAGAAACAGAAGACACAACATATTGATTATAATGAATTTGAACAAGTTGTTGATGTTAATAAATTAATATCTCAACTCGATAATGCAATTGAAAGATTAAAAAATGATTTTATTCAACATTTGTCAGTAAGATCAAGTGTAGGTGCCATTGAAATGTTGTCTGTCAAGTTTGAAGGCAAAGATTTCACATTACAAGAGCTTGCACAAATTAGTCGTAAGCCTAAATTGATAGTGCTGAATGTATCTACTTTTCCACAAGCTATCCCAGATATTTTAAAAAGCCTTTCGAAAAATCAGATGAAGCTAAATCCACAACAAGATGGGACCACAATTTATGTTCCTGTTCCTAAGTAAGTTTTTTAGAAGATAATCTATATATATATATATATATATAATATTAATACTATTATCTTAATAAGAAAAAAATTAAATTGTTTTGGTTTAGATTAATACAAAAACATATATATGTATATTTCTATATTACAGAGTAACAAAGGAACACAGAGAAACATTATCTAAAAATGCAAAGAGCTTTTATGTTAAATGTTGTGACAACGTTAGACTGGTACGCAATAAACAAATTAAGGCAGTAAAAGAAAAGGAAAAACTAGCTAAAGATCTAGTGTTCAGAATAGAAAGTTATATAGATATTCTTAGTCATCAGTACATGAATAAAGCTGAACAAATGTTGGAAACTAAACAAAAAGAGTTATTAGGTGATTCTGAATAAATTTGATTTTAATAATTTGTAATTTTGAATTTGAATTATGTTGCTTTTTACTGTATACAAATGTATATAATTTAATTATGTAATAAAAAGAAATATATACTCATACTTTTATAATATATTTTATTATCCAGTACTTTTATACATTATATATGTATATATGATGGATATACATATATATATATACACGTATATGGACGATTATATGGATATGTACATACAATGTTAAACACATGCATGTATAATATGTATGTATCATATTTTTTGTGGTATGCGATGTTTAGGATTGCAGTTGCTTAAAGAATCTGAGAATTAATAATAAAAATAAACAATAAAGAACTTCAAAGAATTCTAATCGAAAATAAAATTTATTGAAACATTTGTTTATTTTATACAATAATGTTCTCTTGGACACTTTGTACAGGCCATTATACAAAATTCTTTCAGAGTTTCACAATAAAAATAGCAATTGTATTATAAAGTTTGGCTTACATTTGAGAATAATTGTACGTCCTAATTATAGAAATTTATATCCTAAACATAGATTACTTGAAGAAAAGTATGTTTGTAACAATTATCCAAATAATATAAATTTTTTAATCAAAATTTTAGTGTCATTTTTTAATTCATAGTTTTTAAAATACCTTTGCTTAAGTTTGTAAATAAGTTATTATAATTATAAATTTACAACTTTTATGATTAATTACTGTATTACGTCATATAACAGTTATAATTTGTAAAACTAGACTAATTACAATGTATATGAAATATTTAAAAAATACATTTTTTATAGAGATTTTATAAAATACATCTTAGATTTTATATATATGTATAAATTTTTATCCTGTAATACTTATTTTTTTATTTTGTTTATAAAATCTAAGTCGATAACAAAATGATCTAAAATTACTCTCTCTCTCTCTCTGTATTTGACATAATTTTTATAATTTTTTTCAAATTTTAATCTAATTAAAAAATAATTTGATTATGTTTTTATGAATCATTCTTATTTGTAATATCTTTTGTACATTTAACTTGATGTTTAATATATGTTAAAAGTGCCTTGCATAAAGTTTGTGTCGCAGTTTTCAAAACTTCTTTTGTGTGAAAACTTATACTTACACGTAAAAAATTCTTTGCTTTACCTGTATATGAAAAACGAGCACCTGGTATCGCTGATACACTGTATTCCTTTTGACACCATTTGATGAATTTAGTAGCATCTACATCTTTAAAAACAGCATATAATTTTATTTAAAAAATTAAATAAATTAGTAAAAGTATACATATGTATAATAAAAGTATAACTATAAAAATACAATATAAAAATTGTATAATTATTTTACAATATTAAAAATGTATAATTATTTTATAAGGTTATATATTCGAGCATAATTATTCAATTATTGTTTCATAATTATTTCAATATGGCTATTTCATGACTATTATATTTTAAATATTATATAAGAAAAAATATTCGTTATACCCGAGGGAAGATGTATCCAAACGAAATAACCTCCTCCTGGTCGCTGGTATGAACAACAGTTTGGCAAAAATTGATTCAAAGTTGCACAAAGTGTATCTAATCGTTCCTATAAATTGACTCTTATTTATTTTATTTTTATTTATTTTATTCTAGCTTTTATATTAAATAAAAACATAAAAGAATATAAAAATAATTTTATTTTATATATATTCTTAATTATTATATTAAATTCTTTTATTAAATTCTTTTATTAAATAATTAAAAGAAATAATTATAAAATTATGAAAGCATACATAATCTATTTTTATGGCTGTGTTAATGATTTTTGTATAATTATATATTACTGTTTTAAGATAGCGATATTATACTTTTGAAACATGAAGATATTTATAATATAAGCATGATGTAACATACCTTATAGATCCTTATAATTCTGTCAAGATACTCGTCTTCGAGATTTTCATGAAGCATACTCGCAATTATTCCGGAAACGTAATGATTAACTCCACCACCGCTGCACATTATGCCTCTAAAATAGTTAAAATCATACAATAAAACAGTTGTAATAATATTAGTTACAATATTAGCTGATCAATATAATTTACGTTATAATGCATAAATAATATATCTACATAAAGCATTAATAATATTTAATAATTAACAGACTTTCATGTAAATTATTAATAAAAACGAATTTGATTCAATAAATGGTTCGTATAATACAACTTGTTCTGGAAAGAGAGAGAGAGAGAGAGAGAGAATAAGATTCCTTACGATGTTTTTACAATATTCACTATACGCGCACTGCATTCGAGCCAGCCAAAGCGAATCGCTGGTGAAAGAATTTTAGAGAACGAACAATTTGATACAATATTCCCTCCTTTATAGTTTGAATCTTGTGGATCATCGTAAGAAAATAAGCGTCGTGGCGGAAATCCTTGCTCATAATAAAGCAAATTATATACGTCATCGCAGGCTACCACTATGGAATTGTTTCGTGCAATCTCCACTAAACGTTTGCACTGATCTACCGAAAAATAAAACGGAGAAAAGTAATCTACGTTGTTAACGCATCAAAAACAATACACTAGACTTTTATATATTTTAGATATTTTTATCAATTTTTGTTTTTTAAAAGAACAAAATTTCAATTTATTGATTAAAAAAGAATATAATGGAACCACAATATTTAAATTACCAGGCAACAATGTCATTCCGGTTGGATTATGAAAAATTGGTATTGTATAGAACATCGCCCAAAATATTTTTTGATCGTTTAGAAAAAAGTTGCCTTTTGTCTTCTCTCTCTCTTCAATTATTATTTTTTCCAATGCATCTAGATCTACTGTGTCATCCTTCATTGGCACTATATGAAATAAAAACAATAATAAAGGACTTTTTAATATTTATATAACATTCTAGGAATGTTGTGTCTTGTAGAGGTATTGTTTATATGTTTAAGTAACAGATTCAGATATTATTTTTGTTTTACAAATATATGTATAGTATCAAGTACCTGTAACTATTCGCATTAAGGGAAATTGTTTAAAAGCATCTAGAGCAATCATATAAGTAACTTCCTCTACAAAAATAATACCATTTGGTGAGAGTACAGTATTCAATAATAGTTGAAGACCATGTGATGCTCCGCATGTTAATATTAAGTGCTCTCTCATTACGGAATTGCCATATCGCCTGCTTAAAAATTTAGCTAATTCATCACGACATTCCCAAAGCCCTGCCGTAATACCATATTGAAAGAGGTAATATTTTCCTTCCTCTTTTTCTTCCTCCTACGGCGACATTTATTTCCATCAATATAAATGTTTATAAAATATCAATAAATATTTTATTTAGAATTTCTTAGAGTTTCTAGAATAACTCATAAAATGTTCAATAAATGCAAGCAACAATATTAATAATTATTAAATTAATTATAAATATGTTACTATTACATTTTAATATAAAATTAGTACATTTTAAATCCGTTCGATTGCAAACGTTGTTTTACTAAAAAATATTTCTAATTCAAATATAATTTTCTATAAGAATTTTTATTGTATAATTTCTCGTCACAATTTGTAACATGTAAGATAGTAGTGGTGAGTTAACAGAAGCCTTAAATATATTTAAATATTTAACAAATTTAATAAATACAATATTAAAATGATTGATTTTTACCAATCTATGTTGCGTCGATTTATTCAGTATTTCTGCACAATGTTTTAATAGGTCAGGACCGGGTGCTCCGACCGACAAGTTTGTAGCCTCCGTATTGTAGACATTAAATATTGGGTCACCATCGAACAAGTGTCTCAAATATGGATCACGAACAGTATCCATGTCATCTGCTGAAGTTTTGATATCTTATTTTTTATAATTGACATTATACATGTACTTAAAAAATGCTATGTTTACTTCTGTATACACGATCACTGTGAATGTTTGTTGAATGTGATTCGCTCGATTTGGTTTTATTGTGTCCTCTCAATTGATAGTATCAATATCAATATGCGTATTAATTCGATACGCAATATATATTTTATAAGTCACATTGGAAGCCGAAAATGTAAATATAAAAAAATTATGTTGAAGATACCGATAAACACTATGTTATTATTTGCCAGATACTGACCAAGACTGAAGTCTGAACTTGAAGAATGGAGATGACATAAGACATTCCTCATATGTATTCTCGTGCCTTTCCGTATAGTTTCGTATAATTTCGTTCAGATGCATTTTGCACCAGTATCAAACGGTGATGAATGTATTTCTTCGGCTGCGGTCCACTTGACGCTACAAACGCTTCAAAGCAATGGCTACGTTTACACCGTGCGCTTAGTCCGCGACTTATACGATAGGTGTCTTTGTTTAACCAACAGAATAAACAAGAACATCTATTGTATAGGCCGCGGCCTAAATGCACGGTGTAAACATAGCCATTAATATAATATGAATATCAATTTTGAGAGATTTGAATAATCTTTTTCAAAGTATTGCATATCTACATGTTATATTCTATACTAATTATAAGTCCACATATAGAACATTTCAGCAATATTGCAGCAAAGTTAACATATTGTTGCAATTGAAATGTCCCTGTTTTCTGAGTCAATGTAATTAGGTCTGTTCGCGTTGCTTGCACTTTTGGCACTCGGCATCTTCGCTTTCTCTCTTTTCAAGGTCAAATATATATAATATTTATCTCATTTTAAGTGCAAAAATATTTGGGGATTTCATGCAACGCGACAGACCTATTAAATGCAAAAGTTACTTTCCTTTTTTTTTAAATATCGATATGATCATCAACAAGAGACTTGTTCTTTTTGGCTGAACTTTTGCACCAGTTCATCTTTCTTCCTTTTCTCTCCAGGAGAAAAAAAAAGGAAGAAAGATGAACTGGTGCAAAAGTTCAGCCAAGAAGAACAGGCCACATATTAGTTTGAAATATACGTAGGCTGCTGGAAAAGTTTCTGCAATCTAGTACTTCCAGTGGCGCCAACGTTCTGCTACTATCATATCCGTAAAATTAGACGTTTTTAACTTATAATTCATTTGACAGTTTGTACTCAAGTCAACTAGTTTTGTTTGCATAGTATTTTAAAAGAAGTTATTTTGTGAAAAAATGGAAATTTCGCGTGAAAATTTTCGGGCAATGATTTTTTACGATTACAAATGTAATCTAACTCCGAAACAATGCATCGATCGACTTCATTTGGCTTTTGGGGATGAAGCACCATCCAATAGGACTGTTTATAATTGGTTTGCCGAATTCCAGCGTGGAATACCTTTCTTTGTGACGAATTCCATGAAGGTCGTCCATCCACGTCTATTGTTGCCACTAATGTTGATGCTGTGCGTGAAATGATTGAGCGAGATCGGCATATGACATACCGCGAGATTCAAACATCCTTAGGCATTGACATGAAAGCAATACATACGATTTTGCATGATCACTTGAGCGTACGGAAATTTTACAGTCGTTGGATCCCACACAATTTGACCGAAGCTCAAAAACAGGCTCGTGTTAAATGGAGCAAAGAAATGCTCAAGAAATTTAACCGAGGTCAGTCAAATTTGATCTACAACATCGTTACTGGGGACGAAACATGGATCTATTCGTATGAGCCCGAAAGTAAACAACAATCCACTGTTTGAGTATTTCAAAATGAACCGAAACCAACAAAAGTTGTTCGTAGAAACTTTTCCAGCAGCCTACGTAAGTACAGCCTACAATAGAAATATAACTACAGTAAGAATAGTCAATATCACATTAAAGAATGACAATAAAATTTGATTTGATTTTACATGTTTTTTTGAATACATATACAAGTGTAAGAAGTAAACATAGAACATGCATAAGAATCAAATAAATAAAGGACAGAATAGATATAGCATTTGGTAAAACAAAAAATTAATTTTATAATCGATACTTTAAATATATGTAATATATGTATACATTTTTATTTTAGGATTATTTGGGGAGGGGGGCATACAGATTGTATCTTTTATAAAAATAATATTTGTGCGCAAGAACAATTCTAAGAATTTAATAAGGAAAGTATTCGACAGAAACATAATCTTTTTCCGTTATAAATTTTCCTTATGCGTATATACATTGAAATACTGCATCCTGAAAAATGTTCTTGAGAAATATTCATAATTTACACAACATTGAATTATTAAGATTAAAGAAAATGACAAACGGTAAGAATGATTGTTCTTTATTACAATAAATTTTTATGATATATAATGATACAATAAAGATCTATAAATTCTATGTCCACAACCGAATGGCAAATGCAACTCCTCGAAAATTACATAACGTTCGATTACACTGTACACTTTCTAATTTTAACACGCTCAGTCGCAATTCAATTTACATATATAGTATAAGATTAAATCAAATGTGCGAGAGTGAGGAAAATGGAAAGACATTTTCTTGATCCGCGCAAGAAAAATCACGAGTCTTTCCTCGTGCGACGAGTAATGCGTCGCGATGAATGATATATTACAAAAAGAATCTTACAATAATAATAATTAGTAACACTTAACACAATGTACACGATACGTATTGGCTACATTATTACGTGTAAGATACTGCACGGGATGCAGCGAGATTGAAAATCTGTATACATATAATACTTCGTTTCTTGCAAGCATTGTTTTGCAAATACAATACCTCCGGCTTTATTTTAATCATCATAGAATACGATCACGATAAGGAAAATATGCAAATACTTCGTGGTAATGGATGATCAATAACGTGTTTTCAATGTCACATACACGGAAAACGAATATATTTTATATTGAAACGTTCATTCCTTATTCTTTATTTGAGAATAACATTGATTGCCTACATATAAAAAATACTGATACTACAGGTAATATCAATGTTATTAAACGATTTGAAAATGTAGGAGTAGATACTTTGAATCCGATATATTTTCTTTCTTTTATTTTTTGGATGACTTTGATTGTTTTATAAAATAATATTATAATATTATGAAAAAAATATCATAATTAGAGAAACGAAGTTACCAATGTTTTACACAACACTGAAGCTTACAACAACATTGCTGCAACGTTGCAATGTTATTGCAATGTTATTAGAATATTGCAATGCTGTTGGAATGATCTATGCTGTATGGAATGTGACTAACTGAAAAAATTATATAATTATAATGTAATATCATCATTTTTCCTCCAAGTCATAAAATGATGGTTGTATTGATTATAAGATGTCAAAAATACTTCCATAAAAAATCGTCAATCTCGTGCACGTTCCTGCTTATCTATAGCAAATGCAAGGCTCGTAGAACAGAGTTCCCGCAAATTTATTAAATAAAGATTCATTTTACGTTATAAAATTTGCTCTATCATATTTTTTCTTTTTTTCTGTACAACATGGCACGTCCTACTGTTACTGTCATACTGTTACTTGGTGTGGTTATATTACGGATCGCCGTATCCTGGTGACATATAATTACTGATTTCGTTCGACTGCTCTCAGTTTTTTACATTTGTAGAGATTTCCGTTTACTTAGTAACTAAACTATGTACAAATCGTATTTTTCATATATAAAAATTGAAAATAATTGACAATTCCCATCCCAAAGCCAATTTTTACTGATTCACTACAAGATGATGGCATGAGAGGAAAAGAAAAACACTTTGAGTCTCTTTGTTCCTCTATTTTTAAGTAGAGTCGCGTTCCTCCCAACGCAAGGCAAATTCATCTTCGGCAGTAAAATAGGACAATGTAGTTTCGCTGTCGTCACTTATTGCAGAGAAAGGGAAAGTGTTAATCATTGCGATTTTCAAGTCCTCAGAAGAAAGTAAAATAATTCATATCACAGTCAGCGGTTTACCGCACAAATATTTGGACCCGATTGCCCTAACGTCTAACAGTTTGAGCGACAAATAACTGATTTCTTCTTTGTCTACTTCCGCATTATGATCTATAAAGCAGATTAAAACAAAGACTATCATTAATCAGATTTATATCATGGAACGTTGTTGCAAGCTGGTCTTTGTAGCGGGACCGCTTAATTTTTATCTTTCTAAGCGGAACACTTTACAAATACTAAAACATCTTGAAAAACATTAATTAACTTCTAACAAAAGTGTATATCAAACATAAATAAAATTTAAAAAACATTGCCATTTCGAATATACATAAATCGTTATATTCTACATTTGAAATATTATAAATCTTTGTTAATGTTAAAATTATATTTTTAATTAACAGTACATTTGAATTTACGTTTGTTACAAAAGGACATAAGAAGTTTATTATTTAATGATGTAAAATGTCATTAACTAGTTTGTTCTGTATTTAAGAAAAGAAATAAAATAAAAAATATTAAAATAGCATGTATGTAATGTAAAATGAATTGAGCGATTTCATGATATATTTCAAGTATTCCGCTCAAAAATATCTAAAACCATTTTTGCCATTAAAGTTTCAACAACGACCGATGAATCTCTTCAAAGTTCGAATGATCGCTGTGGACAACTTTAATTTTTTGATACTTTGCGATATAATTTTTCAATTATAAAATTTGATTACGTAAAATTTGATCCGCATATATATATTTTTAAGAGTTTATTGAAAAATGTATATCATCATTGAACATTACCTATAGCGCAGAAGCTTGTAACATTACTACAATGCGATGTTACTGTACGGAATGATCTGTGCTAAATGAGTAGCTTTTAGGGTGCATAGATATCTTTATAAAAGTGAGTAATGAGAAAAGACTGATTTAAGTTTATAAAGTCTATGAAGATCTACGTAATTTCAAAGAAATTGGATCGTAATAATACATAGTCATTATTATAAAGAAATGTAGAACAGATTTAGTCAAAGAAATAAAGTTATTTATGTGTTGTTTTCTACATTTTCAACCATTTTATATGTATAAGGACTATATATTTCGTTTGCAAGGTCAAAAATTTAATACAGGCCTGAAGAAGAACTGTTAAGCAAAGACAATATTGACGCTGTCATTGCGAATTAAGTTCTAGAATACTTCTTATATCCTCGAAAACTAGTACGAAAAGTAATTTATTTACAAGCCACAAATGGCACATTAAGAATATCTTTGCACTACTTGTTCGCGAATATCATCATCGCACGATTTTCATTTTCATTACGTCATTATATAGTTTCCTTCGTTTTATTTATATTTCGTAATACGCCCGAGTCTCTAGCTTATGTCTAATCACAATCGAGCGCGGCACTTGAGTGAAGTGTCCTTTATAAGTACAATGTGTCCTGTACTCGGAAATTGAGTAATTGCGACGCTGTCAAACGATGCGTTAATAATAAAGCATTCAAATGCTTTCTTTCCTTTCAAGATTCATCTTTTATCCCAGGAAAGATTTCATCAATATGATTATTCCTGATTCTATCAGAATTTTGAATTATTTTCGCAATTTCGATAGCATCACTAAAATCACACCGTCGTTTCGTTCTTTCTAAAAGGTTTCAACGGTTGCAATTCCCGTTCCAATCGATCAAAATCATTGTAATATTCGTGATCCGATTCTTCTTCGGAACTTCGTTGCCTAATTTGAGATCCGAAGGTACCATTTGACAGGACTTTCTCCAAGTCCGGTGTAGGAATACCCAAAGTCTGTGGCGTGAGCGGACCTTCGTCCTGTGACATTATATATTCCGGATTGTCTAGTGACGTCTTCCCTTGAATCGCTAGAAAGTCTGGATATTTTCGGAAACCATTGTTCAATCGCTTTGTTTCGGATTCTGGATAAAATAAAAATAATTTCGTTTAATAAAAAGCAGATATACACACACACACACATATATATATATATATATATAAATTAGCAATTATACGTAAAATTATGTATACATAAAAATACAAATTAATATATTGAAAGAACTTTTAAAAGCAAAGTTTAATGTATCTATTTTTAATATCGATAAAATTGCTACGCATATCTATTACACAATATAGATAAAGTTACTAAAAATAATAATAAATTTAGTTTCTACTCACCTGTTGGCTTAGAGTCCCCAATGAGATCTATATATTGCGTCGCATTGACTGATAGTTGTGGCGTCGGCACGAGATAATCATTTTCATCTATTGGCAAATCTAGTTTCAAGTTTCCAACTTGAGCTTGCTGTTGCACGACGTTCGTATTGAAACAATCATCCGTCACATCGCAATCTGTAATTCCCAATTTAATTGCATTATTAAATAATAAATATTAAAACAATTATTAAATAAATAATTCATTCCTTGATGTTCATTTGATTCAATATCAATCTCTGTCACAACTAGAGAGATTTCATTCAATTTTTTAAGCAAATAACAGCTTTGCTTACCTCTAACACCGACCATCTTCAATGGATCCGAACAATATCTTGAACTCGAGCTATCTGACCCTGCTACGTGTCCACAGTGACCATTGGGATGTGCGTAATGCGCGTGCTGACCAGAATTGCCGGCCTCGTGCGACGCGTTTCCACTCTCATGATTTCCATACCTCAAGAGTTCTCTGTCCCAGTTTTGCTGATTTTGTGGCGTCGGAGAATCAGCAGCGAGTGGCTTACCGTTTGGCCAACACGATTTTATCGGTGTATTCGGCGGCGAACCGGAAGTACTTGATGCAGAAATTGTGGGCGGAAGTGGAGCCCGCGACTTAGGTTGTAGATACTCACCAGCATCTAACAGAGTTTCAGGACCATCCATCGCTGATGCAAGATTTCGTATCATTTCTTTTTCGTCCTGCAAATTATTAATAGTCGAGACAATGCTAAACCATATTATTAAAATTGTTTTATAATTACTATAAAAAAGTATGTTAATAAAAAGATTATATTATAAAGATATGTTAGGAATGTTCTAATTTTATTATGTTAATAATTAAAAATTGATTAGATTATTACTGAGATCCGCTATTTAATATATCTTCATTAATTTGAATTGTATAAAAATATACAAAAATTGATATAAATAATTTGAAACGTTATTGATAATTATGATGCAATTATTATGCTAATGAAACTGACTATATAAATTTAATTAACTGATATCAATATAATTATCCTCAGTAATAAAAAATATATTTTACATATGAATAAATATTAATTACCTGTAGTGTATACGAAGGCAGTCTCATGTACTTATCTCCTTTAATGGCAAGATATCGACCAGGATCTCTGGACATTTTTGCGAAATCCTCTGCCAGTTCTTTGAAACTAGGCCTGGATTCAGCATCAAGCATCCAACATTTAATCATAATCATATATACATCAATCGTGCAAATTGCAGGTTGTGGTAATCTTTCGCCCTTTTCTAATAATTCGGGCACATTTCGAGCAGAAACATTTTCGTACGGTCTACCACCATAGGTGAGGACCTCCCAAATGGTCACCCCAAAGGCCCATACATCTGATTTATGATTAAATACTCTATGCTGAATGCATTCTAGTGCCAACCACTTGATTGGCATCTTCCCACCTGCAGCTTTATATTGTTCCTCGTTAATATCTAATAATTTAGCAAGACCAAAATCAGTGATTTTCACGCAATTTGGAGTTTGAACGAGGACATTTCGCGCTGCCAAATCTCGATGAACTAATCTTCTCTCTTCCAGGTAGGCCATACCTCTCGCAATTTGCGTGCACCAATTTAACAATGGTTTCGAACCGATTTTATCCTTATACCTGCGCACAAAATCCAGCAGACAGCCTAAAGGCATCAGCTGAGTCACTAACATCATCTGCGACGTCATGCATACTGCAAGTAATTGCAGTAAATTCGGATGTTCAACACTAGCCATAATGTAAGCCTCGTCAAGAAATTCTTTGGATGTGTTTGCACCCGTACCATCGTGAAGAACCTTTATAGCAACTGGGATCTTTACATTCTCCCCTTCGGGTACCCAGACGCCTTTGTATACATTACCGAAAGCACCATAACCTAATATACCGCCCTTTCTCATCTCTTCTTCCTTGATGATTCGTAGTTTAGCGAGATTTGGTTTCACACCTGTCGGTCGAAGCGGTTCATTGTCGTCCAAACCAGTTAAAGCCATCGTCATCTTAACTGTATTCTCTTTAGCTTTCGTTCTTATTCGCCATAAATACAGTAAAATAATGATGATAATAATAAACACTACTAATAAGATCCCAATGCCACCCCAAACTGCTGGATGAAAATCGTTTTCCATTTGATAACCGAGGCCTATAGTTTCTACGGAGCAGTACGGCTCACTGTCAGGAGGAAAGATCTTGTGAGGATATTCTGGTGGACAAGTTTCCGTGCAATTAAAGGTTGTTGTATTATCATCAGAGTCGTCTATCCTGTCCTGAATATATAAATTATAAAATTAATTAGTATAAAGATTTATACACATACAACGTATGTTATTATAAGCAATACTTATTAAGTCTCTAAATCTGAATCAGTGGATAATCACTGATATCAGTGCCAAGTATGCCACTGATAATCTGCAGTGAATGAAATATGAGATATAACCCTAACCTAGATCTTTACTATGTGATCTAACCAACCTTGTTTAGTGCATAAATTCAATGGGTGCATTCAATACTACAACCGCTCATTGGCTACGTTTACACCGTGCGCTTAGTCCGCGACCTATACAATAAGTGTCTTTGTTTAACCTACAAGATAAACAAGGACATTTTTGTATAGGCTGTGGCCTAAATGCACGGTGTAAACGTAGCCACTGAGCGCTCAGTGAGCGCTTGCATCCTGTTGGCATATTCCGTTAGAACTAAAAATATAGACCAAACAGATTCAAGAGCTCACTGAGCGCTCAATGAGCGGTCGTAGTACTGAATGCACTCAATAAATATGGTATATTGGAAGATTGAAATTAATATGTAGATATTAGAATTTTAGTTATACAATGCTCAAATATTCTTCCTTTTTTATTTGAGCTTCACTGATTATCAGTGCCAAATATGCCACTGGGTAATTAGTAACTATTCACTGATTCTATAGAGAGTATATATATGTATACATATATATATGTGTATGTATATGATTATGTACTTTACGCATTTAGTAAATAAGATTATATTTGTAATATATTATCGCCTACGTACAATATAAATTTTATAATTCCGGCATTTGTAACACTGATTAGAGCTTGGTCCAAAGCATCCTCGACACTCTCCGAAACACGATATACATTGCTGCGTGTCAGCGTCTGCGAAATGATCAGCAGGGCATTCATCTTCGCATTGTTCTCCTTTCTTATACTTGGTGCATTGTTGACACACTTGCTCGTGGAAGCCGTATCCTGTGCATTTTTTGCAACGTGGGTGACACTTGCGACAGACAGCTTTTCCGGCAAGAGGTTTTAAAAGACCTTGCTCCAACTGATCAACCCACTCGTAATAATGTCCTGCAAATTTCATAATATAAATGTTTTTTATATACATGACATAAATATTTCTCATAACAAACTATGAAAAACTATGTAAATATTATCGTGTTGTTACAAAAATATATTGTAATGATAAAATCACTGAATTCATTATTTTCAACTATACTCTGTGACAGTAATATTCACTATTATTTTTGAACAATTATAGACCAAATGAAATAACGTTTTCAATACATATATTTACACTTACAATTAGTATATATATATTTTTAACATTTTTTTCCGTTACAAGATATTATAAAATATTCATATGTTAATACAAAAATTACGAAAAAATGTTATCGCATGACTTACCATCGGGACACGGCTCCCTCTTCTGCAAACATCTCTCTGGTACTTCGTCGTTCATAATTGCCTTTTCGCAACTATGACATCCGTTGGCACCTATATTGTTTTCCGGTCCCTTGCAACCGCCTACGCAATTCTCGTGGCACTGTTTACATTGGCCGTTGTCGTTGTACTTCGAGGATGGGCACTCTGGCACACAGAATGGTCCATCTCGCACGTGTTTGCACTTAATGCATTGGTCGGCATTAGGACCGGTACAGGAACTATAAGATGTGTCGCATTCTTCGTGACACATCTTACAGGTTTTATTGTCCGCTTGATAAATTCTGATAACACAATCGTAATCAATTATTAATCGACATTGAAATGTCACATAAGGAAGTAATACGTAAAATCGAAAGCAAACGAACAAGATTAGAATAACGGAAAAAAATAAAGCATAAAAAATTAACGAAAATAATAACAGCACACGTAAAAAATCATTTAAATACAATTAATGTTCAGATTGTTTGTCACTCATGCCATTCGTTCTTTTAATACAAATGCGAATTAAAGCGGTTACGATGAGAATGCACGTGCTGCATAATACACACGTAACTTGCTTACGAGATGGATAATGATGAAAAAAAAAATGGCTTAAGTTCCCGCGGAAGATTTTCGATTTACCTTCAATCCATGATCTAGGGGAGCAGTTTCGATTGGACAGAAGTCGTATTATTGAAATTTTCAACTTCATATTATAATTCTATATTTGTTAACTTACCCTGGCGCATTGCAATCTTGAAGACAGTCGTTCCCTAGAATAACGTTCTTACACGACAAACATTGTGATGGTCCCGGTCCCCAACATCCTTCGTTTGAACATTGCTCGTCACATATGAGGCCATCCTCAACTGCAATTCAAATAATATTCAAAGTAAGTAAGGTTCTAAAATAATAATTCACAAATTAGAAAGAAAGCCTACGAAAGTCGATACAGTTATCGGTGCATGAATTATTATGTAATATAATGTATACATTGGAACAATCGTGTCGTAAACGTTTTAATTCGGATTTGAGAAAAAATCACTATACTCAGAATATTCGCAATAAATTCTTTGTGGTGTTCTAAAGATACTCATTAGTATCAGTATTATTGAAACAGATTATCAATTTAATTTGTGATATTATTATTCCAGCTTTAGTTCAAGATTACGTTTCAAGATTGATAGTAATAGGTGTATAATTTGCAGAACTGGAGAAATGGTATTAAAAAAGTAATGCTAAAATATTATTAGACACTAAAATCCACTTTCGACCGTATAAGATACTTTTTCATTTAAGTATTTGTGTTATTCTCATATTGATCTAGTGTCATAATGTTAAATAAATGCTGTCAAATAATGTAATAATATTATTAATAATATTTTTAATTTATTCTTCAAAAAATAAAAATAATAGCACACAAAATATAAAATTTATTATAATGAATATGCCATCACAAACACAAAATTTAATACATTCATAATACCTGTCTATAATGAAGAATTGTGTTTTAAATTAAGAGAAACTAGACTTGCATATTTATCTCTTTATTATACTTACTGCATTCGGTCTCGTTTCGATTATTTGATAAGAGACTTTCATGTTCGGATGATTTCTTAATTCTGTTCCAATTGATGCTTTCTGCGTAACATAGATTTTTGTTCTCCAGAATAGCGATCGAGCCGGAATAAATCTTCTTCAAGGAACTAAGACCGAAGGATATCAGAGAAGTCTTGACGATGTATAACGACGCAAAATATTCCGTGAGTGTTCTTCCTCCAATCACCTCGATGTTCCGAAAATACGAAAGGTTCTTGAAATCTTCATGATCTCCTTGAATATTAAGGTAACCCGTAATCTCTTTTAATGTTTTGAAGACTTCTAATTCATCAGGATGCATCTTGTCGTATCGTTTGCCGAATGAATAGTTTGGAAAAACATGTTGAAAACCTTCGAAACTCTGATCCAGAATCGTGATGGATCCTTCGATGATGGTACAATCCTTGAAGGTATCAATATTACCGGAATGCACTTTCTCCACGCCCTTGCAGGTTTTTGGACAAGGACCGTCACAGGGAACACATTCGCCATTCACCGCTTTCTTCTTCGGTGGACAGGATCTCACGCATGCACCGTTGTCCTTTAAGAGATGTTCTGGACATCGTCTTACGCAAGTCGCTCCGTATGCGTACTTTCCGCCCGGATTGGCTTCCCATGAATATGTTGTTGGATTATATCTAAAAAAATTAAAATTAAAATATTAATATATTTTCTTATTAATTTTATCATATAAATAATCTGCGCTATAAGCAAACTTTATCTCAGTTTTTTCATATCAATTTATTATTTAGAAAAATTTAAAAGAATATTATTTGTTCCATAAATTGTGTTAACAAATTGCTACGTATTATAAATTATAATAATTTCTACAGCATTTTTTATCAGTTTTATATTAAAGATATATAAATATATAATGTGACTTACTTTTGCATAGGCGGACATTCTTGTGTGCACACGCCATCGTCGAAGAAATTCTTACAGGCAAGGCAGTCGCTCTGTTTGGGACCGGTACAACCACCCGCGCAAAAAAGATGGCAACATTCGCGTGGATTAGGACCGAAGCACCTGCCCTGCCAGCACTGAGGCGAACAGTTTGTTTTCGAGAACTTTTGACAATTCTCCGGACCTTCGCCCCAGCAGCCCTGCTCACAACTCTCATCGCATGCTGCACATCCGCGTTCCGGTGTTGTAAAATTATACACGTAAAAGTATCGTCCTCCTTGGCCTGTGATTATTTCCTCCCAATTGATAGTCTTGATGTGGCAGAGATTGTAGTTGTTGTACATGCCCACGCTCCCATTGAGTATATCTATGACGAAATCAATCGCGGAAAGTTAGATATTATTGCAATAGGATAATAGTATTTGTCTTAAATTTCACATTTAATCGTTCGATCGACAGCATTATTTTTAAATGGTAATTCATTAAGAAATATCAAATTCCCAGTGAACACAAGTTACATGTAACTTTGTGTTTTTGTTTATTTATATATGTAAGACAATAAATTATAAATTATAAATGTAAATAAAATTAAGTATAAATTATTGGTTTTATTTATAACTAAATAAATATTCAGAAATATCTTTTATAGAAATATATCGTTTATTGTTTGAACTTCAATCTAGTCATGTCAATTCGAATAACGTCTAAGTCTAAGATATAAGAGATATTAATAAAATATGAGGTAAATAACGTACCCCTAAGGGATGGCATCTCCAAGTTGTGCATCTGACACATCGTAACGAAGAGGGCGAATTCGTGGTCGTGTATATTGAGTTTGAAAAGAGTCCTGCCACGGATGATCTGTAGGCTCGGGAGGACGAACCTGCGCACGTCGACGTGACTGATGAGCACGTAACCGGTGACCTCTCGTATGTGCTGGAGGAAGCTGAGGTCGAAGGTATTGTTCTGGAGCCATGTGATCTCCAGGTTGCCATCGACGTAAGTACAGTTGGTGTACCGGTCTCGAAGATTCCGGTAGTGATGTAGTTTGTTGGACGGTACGGAGAGACGGCCATTTGTACCGATGCAAACTACAAGCAAAGTAATTAACATATATAAATTACATGTGCAAATCCGTGTAAACGTTAAGTTGTACATATAATAAAATATAAAAAGATTATTATTACATCAATTATTGCTCTTTTTATTATTTTTCTCTTAATTCATTAAAATTATAAAAAATTTAGAAAAAAAATCTTAATAATAGTAATAGTAATATAATTATATTTTAATTATATCATTTAATATAATGATATAAAAAATAAATATATATACATACTTGTTATATATTATTCTTTAGTTTAATATCTATTTTTAATTGCTACCATAATTTATCATTATATAAGTATTATGTAAATATTCCATGTTCAAATTAATATTGAAGCTATGGCTGTATTCAAGGAATGGCGTCAATGTTATTACACGATTCTATCCTTATTGTATGTCTAATGAATGATAAAGATAGAATGACACAAACGCTAATAGCGCGGCCCTCAAACGCAGGCTATAAATAATGATCTAACGGTATTTGTTCATCAATATGTATTATAAATTGCATACAACAATATCTTCTAAGTGTATATATAGTTTAACACAGTAAGTTTATTAAGCAATTCGAATAACGGTTCAGATTGAAGCCAAATATTGAGATTAGATGCGGATTTTCTGTATATAGAAACCACATGTAATTAATTTCCCATTACGATAGTTCGTATAGATACCACCTACAGTCAAGAGATATTCCCGCGATCTATAGATAGTGTTTTATGTATGAAGCGTGTTATATTGGTGGGCGAACTACCTTTATAAAATGCAGTACACGCGCCGCCGTGATTTCGTTGTGCAATTACGTTCTTGAGTTGACTGTGAATTGAGTGTTTAAATGACGCATACAAAGGCACTGTATGTATTCTTCGTGTATAAATTATGACAAACGTTTGTGGTTTACAGAACAAAGCAAGGAATTTTATTTTCGTGTAAGCCACAAAGTAGCTTGTATTTTTGGCAAAAATGGTCGTTTATTTGTACATCCGCAAGAATTAATATTAACATTAAAAAATATCCGCATAAATTACTTTTATATATAAAATAAAATAAATTTAAGAAATTCTTTTTAACATTCATTTGAATGTATATACATTCATGTGAATGTATATACATACATTTTAAAATGTTTTACTTTTTTGTTAATTTGTAACCAAATACTGTTTTCTAAATAAAACTAATATTTTAAGACTATTTTTATGGAAGGCCACATTACCACCCATTTTTTTCTTCGAGTCATTATGCAATGTCGTTACATTTTTGTTAATAGTATCCTAAGTAATAAATATTTCGTAATTTTGAGCCCACAATCGATTCAACATTTTAACGAATGTAATTGTCAAATTTTAAACTTAAATATTGATTATTAACAAAGTTATTGTGTAAAATGTAACTGAGGTGCCATAATACCACCTTCTTCTCTACTTATTACATGTAAAAATCTCTGAACCCTTATTTTATACTTATTTTACTAAAAATAATTATAAAAAGAATTCTGGATAAAAAATAAAATATTTAAAATAATTAAAAATACTTTTTATAATTTTTTAAATATTGTTTTTTCGTAAAAAAATATACTTTTTTAAAGAGTAAACCTCTTTTATCATTCATTTTATTTCTGCACGTATTATTTAAAATAACACCCATAATAAAAAATCAAGACACTTTGAAGAAATATGCAGTCTTATTAAGTATTATTGTTCCTACAATAATTTTCAATAATTATGACATAATCATAAATATCGCAAAGAATGTAATATAGAAATTAACCGAACAAGTAAATTCTCCTTGGCACGTAAAAACGTTCATATAGAAAAGAGCCCAAGGTTTTATTAGATAGCTTCGCGCAAATTCCTTGCGAAGCAAAGAAATAATCACCGCTGTGGAGAGCATAGTGACACGTTCGCTCTCCCGGAATTTGGTTTTGCTCGCAACTTAAATCGCACTCGCATCCTCGTGGACAGTTCGCAAACGAGCAGCCGCGATCGGCACGCGGTATCGAAAGGGCGGTCTTAATCTGACCAGCGATCGGAATCATGCGAAAATAATTGCGCGGTAAGGTCGTCCTTCTTGCGCGAGGTACCCGGGGGGATGTACTGCAGAAGAAGATTCATAGTCGTTGCCGACAATGTCGGAGATCGTGGACCAAAGGAGGGAAAGAACCGGCGGAACAAACGCGAACCCGAGTACCTATGTATTTGTATCGACCAGATGCTACTGAGAGTCGCGGGATACCAAATGCACGTACTGTGGCATGGCGCCAGGATCCTCGAGAATGCAGACCGAACGTGGATCTGCATTGGCGATGGGATCACGCAGGTTTTCTGTCCTACCCCGTGTCCCACAACTCGAGTCGCACGGAAGATGAACGACTTGATCGTCATGATGAAGAGGTATGGTAAATATTTGTCGATACTTGTCCTACGATTTTTTTCGTCGAAGGAGGACTACCGTTGTAAAGATTTATCATATAACATCGAGAGATTTTTGTTAACAAATAAAACTTTTTTTCATAGTTTACATCATAGAATAGTAATGGATACTAAAGCGTACCGATGATGAGATCTATCAGATTTTCTGTGAGTATATGTTGAAATATCTGTCCAATAATTCATCGAATAAAAAGAGAAAAATATAAAAAATAAAAAGATTTATGAATTGATAAATAAGAAGGATTTTTGTTTTGATACATTTTTCATAGAAAATGCTGTTATGTTTCAAATTCATATATCTACTAGAAACTAGAATATTAATTAACAAAAACAGATGCTTATGTTATCATTCTTGATGTTATTATATGAAATGAGAATATGTAAGAAAACACATAAAGAGCGACTTGTGTTCATTGGAAGTGCCGATGATTTCTTTTCAGCAACGATATTCTCTCTATGTATATTCCTACTCGTCGATCGCTTACTATTTTATAACAAAGCCAAGTTTTTTGTTCTTTTTTTAGGTTTATAAAGTTTACAACGTTTCGATTACGTTTAGAATATGATTAGAATTTTTTCAAATAGTAAATCATAAATAAGCGAATTGAAAATAAGTCTAAGTTTGTATCTTATATAATTTTATGTTTATATGTAATTGTCATTGCTTAAAAAAAATTAATGTATTGCGTGACTGATATTTTTAGAGCTAATTGTAGTCGACAGATGTTATCCGGTAAACGAATTATGACCTAGACCGAAATGTAAAGCGACTCGAACCGACACGTCGAGAAGAACTTACGAGCGCTCTGGCGTGCTTAGTGGAAGGTGGTCCGATAAAAAGGAACACCACAAGTGTGATAGCTGCACGGACGTTTAGACAGGAAGAAAGTGGAAGTTCGCCGAGAAGTGTCGGTTAAGGTCGGTGGGCCGACACGTTCCTCGTTCTTGTTTTCCAACCTCCGAGGCTTGCTCACCCGCGCAGCACGAAATTCATCATTAGATCCTTGGGCTGGGATACACCTCGGCAGAAACGTGGTGATTATCCCCGACGGCGGGGCTGCGAAAATTGCCGGCGAGAGCCGTTTGTTCTCGCGCGTAGAATTAACATTCTGCCAAATTTACGACGCCTGCATCGCAGTTCAAGACAATGGCGGTGATATTGATTACGGGCGTGGCGCGAATATCACCTTCTTCTCCATTATCTAACAAAGTTCGTAGGAAACCCAATCTCTAGAACTGCAAGTGGTTATTGTAGTTTGGTATTAGAAGTAATATATAGTCGTAGTTAAGATATTAATTTTATTACTCTCAATCGCTTAGAAAAAAAATTTAGCCACGAACAGCTATTTATAAAAAATTAAGAACAATATGAAAGAAAAAAGAGATATAGATTCTTAATTTAATTTATACTTCAAAAGAATTCCAGTATACATATATTAACATAAAGTATGCGCCAAAAAAAATGCGACTCTCACAACTAACACTTCAGTTGTCGGTTTAGTTAAATAAAGTGAGTGGACGGGGTAAATTTGATGATACATAAATATTTTGTGTTATAAATATTTTGTCCTTCTACCAAATATTTATTCGATATGATTTCCTTTAATTGCAATCACTACGTTATTGTGTTACACTCAGCAAACATAATAGTGATTAAAAGAGATCGCATTTTTTTTGGCGCATACTGTAGAAGCTTTTTCGCATGTTATAAAGATGTTTATGCCTAACAGTTATACAAAGAGAATGGCAACGAAAGAGAAATTTAAACTCACAAATACAAATTTAAATACGAATGATAAATTTAACAAAAATCACGAAATATGAGAGGTAAGGAAGACGTAGGATGTGAAGAAACAAGTGCCGGTAGGACGTGACACCGAAATCCCGCGGTGAGGCTTCTTTTGTGAACGCAAAAATAGTATAACGTACGTTGCACTGAGCCATACATGGTTCTTCGACCACCTTCTGGAAGGAGAGCATCGAGAGATTTTTATGCGGCACTTTAAAATGCCTCCTTCTCCATTAAAGTCCCAAAGTAATATGAAATAACCGCATGTCGATGGCGACGGCGGCAGCGGCGCCGTTTATTTGAGCTCGTAAACATCGATACTGTCGAGTCTCTCACAATCCCCACCATCAAAATCGTTTCTGGGTGTTAAGGCCCCTCTTTCCTTCTTCTTTCTTTCTGTCCCCCCTGTAAAACGGAGCCCTGCGGCTAAATGCTCGACGAAATAAAATCCGGGTATCGTAAACGCGCGAAATAACTATTGGTTCGAACTGCTTGAAGAAAAGAAAAAGAGAATTCAAGGTGAAAAAGGATTTCGGAGTAGAAATAAAAAGAGAAAAGTTGAGAGAGAGAGAGAGAGAGAGAGAGAGAGAGAGAGAGAGAGAGAGCAATTTATTATTTTGAAGAAAATCTATGAGTAAACTATAAAAGTAAAAAATAAAAGTAAACGATTGTACAAAACATGATAAAACTGAAGTAATAAATAGTCTAACTTAATGAATAGTAAAGGTTAAAGAAAAATTAAAAATATAAGAAGTATAAAGATATAATAAATCTTTCGTTTTTTTTTTCAAAAAAAGAATTTAGTAAGTAAAAAAGAGAAAATAAAATCTCATAATGAATTTTACTGTAAAAAGCGGACTGGAAATGAAGAGAAAAAGATAGAAGACTGAAAAATTTGAAAGAAGAAATATTAATTTAAAATCAGATACTATCGAGCGGAAGACTAATGGACTCCATTTCATGAATCAAAAGACGAACTTCATACTATTATACAAAATAGCATATAATTCTTCAACAAAAGTCATTGTCAATGGATACTCATTACCTTTTTTGCATAAATAATGTAAAATAATTTGCGATTAAAATGGAAAACTACGTTGAAATAAAGCAATTTCCATGTATTTGTAGCCTCTCGGTTTCTATGTTCAAGTGGAACTGTACTATGAGAGCTCTAAGATGAGAGATTTATGTAGATATCGATAGATTATATACATAGATATATGTTATTTTCCATATTTTAAATATTGTCTTCCATATTCTAAATATAATAGTATATATACTATATTTTAAATGTTACTTATGGCATATTTTAAATATTAAACATTTCTGAAGAGCAATTCCAATCTAACCTTGATCAAACTAGTCTTCTAAAACGCTTAATTCAGAATCATCCAACGAATTTAATTCGTGGCTCAAGCGGCAGTCAATTCTGAAGCGTCTTATCATTGTGACATTGAAAGTATTCTAATTCATGACTAGTGTTGGGCAATACTAGACTGTCGTCGAGATTTAAAATGAATTGCTTTGTCATCACGGTCGTTTGACTACGATCCTGGCCGGTCTCGCGTGTATATAGATCCTCGTCGCGGGATCGGAGAACGAAGGACGAGAAGGATACATCCGAGCCGGGGTTGTATAAGTCTCGCGTATACGTTATAACCGTGGCGTAACCATCCCAGGGCGTAACATTAATAGCTTTATGGTTTATTGCTTTCGAGTCTGCGGTTAAGTTCCTCCACTCCCTGTGGCGCGGCTGGCCTGAAGGCTACGATGCGGTACGTCTCCGCGCGTTCATGTACCACCATTTTTCGATTTCGTTATGTCGACGCGGTGGCGTTTTATTCACATTATCCCGCTCGATCATGACTCTTCCTTTTCCTGTTGTTTCGTCTTTTCACGCCACTGGCATTTACAGCACGTTATGTTTGAATTAACTCTTTAATATACTTTTATCTAATGCATATAATTAAAGAAGCGAAGATCTTCTAAATCGCAAAAAAGTATTTTAGAAAAGAAAAAAATTTGAAAAGTTATTTAACTCGAAGGAAATAATTTATGATGATCATGTCAATTTTTCAGGTCACACGTCACAAGGCGATATCATTAAATCGCGGCGCGAGACTGTTTTCAAGAAAATTGTTCAGACGCTATAAATATCTTCTTTTTTTACTCTCGCATGTTAATAAAGCGCAAAATGAGGCGAGGAAATAATGACGAATCGAAATGAAGTACCGAGGACGGTACAGACAAGGAACAAATGATGGCATGTGGTATGCACTTTGTTCGCTTCTCTCTTTCTCGACGATATATCGCACATTCGCTACATCTTGTTCTCTCCACCTCTGTCTTCTGACGGCTCCTTCTGCTTTTCTCTTTCTCATCTCACCTCGGTAACCTCAGCAGCGAACAAGCTGAACCACGCGTTCTCGGAGAGGGCACATGAATTCATTTTTGTTTCTCAAGTGTAGAATATTGATTTTCGATCACCGCTCTCACACATAAACATTATCATTTTTTATTATGAAAAATCATCTTCATTACAAAAAATTTTTTTTGGAGTTATTGTATTTTTTCTGATCTTCTATTTATTGTAGTGTGGCGACTCGCCACCAGAGGTCTCACGGGTCTCGCGCGGATTCTCGTAAGCACCCCAGTTATACAAATTCCGTTTAAATAAGATCCCGATCTAATACTTTCTCTGCGTCTAAAGCAGGTCCCACTACATTGCCTTACTGATGAGTCCAATAGTGGGGACTAGGACGAAACCCCGCGGTCGATCATACTTCGAATCGATCACGATCCATCATTCATTTTTCCGGCCTAATCAATCCAAAGTTACCGCCAAAGTAGTATTTAAAAAGCAAAAAAATGCAGTCTATTTATTTTTCAATTTTTCTGTGAAGTACTTGTACTTGTAACTCTAAATGTTATCTGTATATGACGTAAAATAATTATATAATAATTATTAAATATAAGGATTGGAAGTGTATGTGAATTAAATATTTCGGTAAATAAAATAAAATATAATAATCTATTATAAAATAGATATAAAATTTTTAAATTCAAATAAATAACAATTTATATTTAGTATATAATTATATTAAGTACATCATTCATATATAAATAAATATTTTGAAATATCGGCTAACTTTCATTTATATTTTCATCGCGATGAATAGGCGACCTTTAGCGGATTTTACGTAGCTAACAATTACAATATACATACATATATGGTATGTATATGTCAGTATACATTCACAAATGTGTTAAATCTCGCAGATGAAATAGGAGGTGACAATGACATTATATAGAGCGTCATAAAAATTGCTGGATGACGGAGAGTTAATGCTTTCTACTGCGTTGTCCAACTAGATTGCGTGTGATAACATTGATTCTGGATTCAATGCATGACATTAGCGACTAGGAATTATATACTATTTAACCAAAAGGAGTCTGTGCTGCTGTCATCTAGAAAGGAATAGATTTCCCTCATACAATTTGCAAATGCTAATACGCTGAGAAGTGAAATCTAACTTACCATGATAAACGCTCTTTCTTCGTCGAAAGACTTTACAGTAGGTGTTTAGTGGGTTGCAGTATATAATGCGCGTCGCGTCGCATGCTTGCGATAAGCGTATTTATTACTTCATTAGTTATTTAAACAGCATTCAATTAGCATATTATTTACTGAGCTTTTAATTTATTAAATATAACTGAAAATCTATAGATTTTTATATATGTATATAACACATATTTATATAACACTATCGATTTTTAATTATTTTAGATAGATAACTCAATTATTTTTCATGTGACATCATGTGCTGTGAGATACTTCGAATAATACTAGAAATAATAATATGATATAAATGTTTATTGTGAAGTGGCATTATATATAGGTTGCATTGTGCGTTCAACTCGTACGAGTTTGAATCGCCTGCAACCCTCGTTTGTTGATGCATATAACTTGTGCAGCAGATAACAATCTTCCCTGAGTGCTTTCCACTGGTCTGGTGAAGATTTTGATATACGAGCATCTTGTACTCGCAATTATACGACGCTTTGTCTGCCTTTGTAATCACTTAACTGCAGATAAACGCGTGTACATTAAAACATTTTATATCGTGTGCGTGATACTAAATCAACATATTTCTTTATCCAAATATCATAAATCATTATATGTATAACCATATTTTTTTATTTAAATATTTTATAATTTAATTTTGATATAGTAAAATCAAAATTAAAATTAAAAAATAGAATTATAAAATATAAGATGTACATTAATACACACGTGTATATGTACTCTTTTTTATATGTACCAATTACCATTTTATAATTTGTATAAGATAATTTGTATAAGATAATTTGTATAAGATAATTTGTATAAAGAAGAATATTTAATTAATTCCAATTAATAATAACTGACGTTAAATTTTAAATGAGTTTAAAATTTCTCATTATTATAAATAAACTTTGACTAATATCATCTTGTGATAATTCTAATAGAAAAGTGATAGAAATTTATAAAATAGCATTCTTAAATTGTGTGTAATGCGTACTAATTTTAAAGAAAAAAATTTGCGATATGGTGCCTTGTGACCATGGTGAGCTTCCTAACTTTCGAAATAATCAATTATAATTTCAAAATTTTCTAATACATTAGTTTTTCGTTTTCTCTATTTCGAGATTTCCAAAATTTCTTTTCTTTTTTCTTTATTTTATTCTTATCTGGGTTTAATTCTGGCGTTTATATTCTCGATACGGGGGAGCTCACCATGACAAGTTAATATTTGTTATATTTTATATATGTGAGTTTATGTTGTCTCTGAAGAAGGCTCAAAAATGAGTCGAAACATGTAAGCGCGTTTAGTAAAATAAAGAAGTTTTACGCTTTATAGTCGTATTATTTGCGCAACGTCTTCCGCGCTTGACTCTTATTGCCCATGTTCTTTCTTAGTTCTTTTGATTCATAAGGCGTCTTAGTTAGTTTGATTTGTTATACAAAATTAAAGAAAAAAATTCATAATCGAAGGAATGTTTGCAAGCAAAATGCAACAGTTGATCAAAATAAAGATATGTGCAGGGGTAAAAGAATCGATTTATCTCGTAGCAGGCGTCGACCACCCTAAGAGAAGCATACGTCTTTTCTTTGCTCGTTAAAGAAGCTCTGGACATCGTGATTACATCGTGGTTGTTGTTTCGAGGAGTGTTAATGTGTAAGACAGTAAGAAACGTCATTATAAATTAGAATTCGATATATCGTATTATACGAACGGTATCAATCAGTTTTGATTGTATAATATACATATATGTTCATTTTTATTTTTTTTTTGTTCAAGAATTATTTTCAATTTTTTAGGACTTGACAAGACGACCAATATTCCTTTAATTTTTTGCAATTATGTGGAAAATATCAGCGAAGAATGCTAAAAATGTATCTTTCTGCATTCTATTATAGTTATTTTTAATCCATTTTAAATTAAGCTTTTGATATTAATATTTTTTAATCCATGCAAGTAGTAATTGCAAACAATTCTATATTTAAACTTAGAACATTGTCAATTTCTTTAAAGATGATTCACAGTGCTATTTCTCAAATCAAATAAAGCCGAAAATTGTATTAACGTTTACATTCATATTATTCTAACATACTAATTTTCAGGCTTCTAATAATCCGAGGGAGTCAAATTTTGATTTCGAGATTTGAGCTGCTATAGAGCTGCTGTTTTTTCGAAATTTAACTCGCGGAAACGTAATCATCGATCGATGATCGCCTGGTTGATAGCACTTACACGTGGGCGTGCACCTATATATTCTCCTCGGCATCGTGCAATAATCCACTCGAATTGCGACGTAGATCCGCGAATATCTGACCTCGGGCCGGTATCGGTTAACATCCCTGATCGAGCATCGTGCGGCACCGAGTGTCTTGTCCTTTTGTAACGCGTACTAAATTACCTGTCCCTTTTAACGTCGTGCGTGTAACTTGAAGTGCTTGATGGACGCCTCGCGGGCTTAACTTTCCAACTGTGGGAAAGATTATGTGAAAGCTTGGGAAAACGAGAGGTTTCAAAAAAGATTTAGTTTACTGATATCAGAGCTGTAAAAAGAACTAAACATGCGACTGTTGTTTATAAAGCTCTCATAAACAAATTCAACTGTGTTATACATGTAGCAAATCTAATCAGAAATTTCATCAAATAAGTTTTTTCAATTCTATATATGTGCATGTATTTTTTGGAATTAAATTTCATAAATAATAAATATTTATATTAATGGATCATTCATCAGAAAACTAACTGACCAAGGATTTTATATTGTTATCAATAGTTGTTATACAATAAAAATATAAATTGAACTGTCATTATTTAAGTGATTATTTTTATTTTCACTTAAAATTTGCAATAATTCCTCTAGATATCTTCTAAAAAAGAGATAAAAGTGACTTCAATTGAAGTAACCTTGGGAACATGACGAGAAATTCGGTTCTACTGGTAGAAATTTGTTCGTGTGTTTGATTATTATGTGAAATACCAAACGCGTACTACGTGCATATACATGTATAATACATCGCATTGGATCGCGGAATGCAAGCGGTAAGTTTAAGTGACGGGGCAATTAAAAAGCAATTAAAGTCGCAACACATCAGTAGGATAGAAGGCCGAGTCGATAAAATACAAAACGTTAGATCAAACAAGAAATTTAGTTTCCTCCCCCCCCCATGTTGATACATTAATTGTAATTAACTGTATCATGACTATTGTAGTTTCTTCCTAAAATCTGAATTCGCTGGGCAAAGATATCAATTTTTTGCGTAATATACGAAGAGATAATTTGTACTTTCTACGTTTGCATTTTGTAACGATTGGACCACGTGTCAATTTTTCTTCAGTTTGTCCATCTTCAGTAAAATTCTTCTAGATGCGATCAATGAAAAAGCCACCCACACGCCTCTCACCCTCATCGTCCACCCACATTTCTCTGTTAGACTTGTTGGTGCCTATGGGCGACCTGATGTTCGCCATCGATCAACTTGCAACGAAAGAACCATGTATTTGAATGACTTTTGAAATGCTATATATTTCATCTTCTGACCGTTTAAAGAATTTTTCGTCTTTGCCATTTGGTACACAAGGCGAGACAACTATTAGATTCGGTTATGGATGATGGAAAGATTTTATTCCTTGGCTTTTTTCGATCGACATGACGTATACGGATAACTTCACTTACGAATTTTCAAATCTATCAAACCCACATTGGCTACGTTTACACCGTGCTCTTAGTCCGCGATCTATACGATAGGTGTCTTTGTTTAACCTACAGGATATTAACAAGAACATCTATTGTATAGACCGCGGCCTAAATGTAAAGTGTAGCCATAGTCAGTTATTTCAAATACAGATAAGTGACAATAACATAGTAAAAGATACAAAATAAGTAGAAATATGAAACCAAGAATTGAGTACAAATCAAGAGTTTCTAAGATATTATTATAGTTAAAAGAAATAATCGCAAATCTCTCTCTCTCTCTAAGACATTTTTTATAGTTGTATTATCGAATGCGATAGTTTTAACAAGGCTTATTTAAAATTGCATTGCATAATACAATGTTATAAATTATTTCATAACAGAGAAAATACATATCACGTATGTTATATCATGATTTATTCTATTTTATATATTCATATATATATATATGTTCAAGACAAATTAGATATATTCTCTACATCTCATTTCGAGTCTCTCATCCAATATCCCACTCTCATTCTGAATAATGACATCGCAGTGTTGTACACAAAATCCGAGACAGTGCTCTTCATCGTCGCGTTTTCGCGCGTCATCACGTCAATCGGCAACGATTGCCACCTTAAGTCTCTCTGATTCGGCATACAATGTGCAGCTTAAGAAAAAACGTTGACAGCTCCATTTGTGCGGCATTCAAAGATCTCACCTCGATCATACCGACGACACCCATTGTCGTCGCATTCGCGATCGCGCGCGTCATCATGCATCCAAGACCCTTAATTAACCTTCGACAGTGTGCATTTATATCGCAAAGGATACGAGTTCGGCCCGGTCATATTGGTGAAATAAATGCGAGATCGTTAAGTTGACGAGTACGCACCTGTGAGGCCACCTGTTACCGGTTTCACCTCAGGATTGTCGCACGAGCCCGCGAAATGCCCGCCAGGCAGATTGCGAGAGACGTCAGACGAAAATGATTAATAAGAATCGGCTCATCTGTTATACCGCGTGTGCAATCTCTCCCTGGAATGCTGCCTCAATTGAATCGCAGTCGTAGAGCCGCGCGCTTGCACAATCATCACGTGTTCATTCCTTATTCTGAACCGATTAACTTTGATGGATAGTTTTGATAGATTTAAAATCTTACTGATAATAATAAAAAATTTGTTAAACAAATTTTTTTATTATACATATAGTAAATATTCAATACATGGAAATATGTACATAAATAATAAAAGTATCTCATTGTCAGAGGAATCAGATTTGTATTGTCATTTGTTCTTTTTACTATAAATAATATAAGACTACTTTTAACTATAAATAATGTAAATCGGTGCTTTTAGTTGCGCTTCAAGTTGTTTATAATATTCAAATTTCGAAAATTGGAAGAAAGGGGAGTTATGCCCTTCAAATTTTTAGAGAAGGTAAATGGGATTTAATTAGGCATATTAACAAATAGATGAAATATCCAAATAGATCACAAATATCCAATACACATTAATGCTTTCAGAACGTATCAGGAGGAATTTCGATAGAAAAGAAACGCGCGGTGGTTCCCTCATTGGATTCAGTGACGCAATTCCCGAGTACATAAATATAAATCCACCGAGCATATTGAACGGTTATATTTCATTGGCGGGCAAAAAATGTGAACGTCCCTCGGAAATGTGACGTCTCAATCCGTCTCTGGGACTCGTCGATATTCCGAGCGGTCAATTAAGGCATGCCTCCCAGATGTCTCTGTCTGGTCCTTGCACGCATATATATGTCGTCGACGACGATAAGTCGAATGAGAAAACGGTATTACGCACACTGTGCGGTATCTCGCTTCAGTCCCGATGGATGCTTATGCTTCGATAATCTCTCTTCCTGCAGACGGCTCTGCCGTCTCGTTACTTACTCCTTATTTATCCATTGGATACGCTGGAAGATACAATCTGCCGAAGGATCCGTTGAAGGTGAAGAAACCTGACAGGAGCAATGGAAGAGAAAGCGAGATTCCCTAGCCACCCAAGAAGAAACATCGTAATAATTAATATGACTGATCAAAGGGATGATACTAGCGATATCGAAGAGTCTGATCTGCTTAGAGACAGGAATTCTCCGAGATTCAAAGATTAGATCGGTACTCAAATGTTGAGTGAAATAGGACATTGTACTTCTCGTGGCCAGGAGGTATAATGAATAACGCTTCTTGCTGTTTATCGATTATTTCTGAAGACGAAGATATGAAATAAATGAAGAGCTTGGGGCAATAACTGACTAAGCTATGCGAGTAAAAACCTTGTCAATCTCTTGGCATATGTTCATTTACGTTTCGATTACAGCGCCAATCAAAAAACATTCTTTTATCCTTTGAGATAACACATTAAATAAGTAATGACTTTAAGAGCTGCAGGAATCACCGAATCTCATTAATAATCATGGCGCGCTTTTGTTATTATTATTCATCTACTTATACTTAAAATAAGATATGATAAAATAAAAGCTTTTAAAATATTTCATAAAATATTTTATTATAGAATTATTTTAACTTTATTTATTCGTTTTATAACGTACCACAGGATAGAGCTTTTAATATTAAAAATATAGAAATATCATTAAAATGTAATTCTATAGTGGCTATTAAACTAAATAAAATAATGTAAATAGTATAAAATACGTATAGTAATTGCGAGATTTCGAATAATACAAGTCATGCCGAATGATTATTATCGAGGTTGAACAGAAATTAATGAGTTCTGTAAATGTCAGAAAAATCTATCTTATGCAAAAGTCAGCAAAATCGAGATACGTCAAAAGATGAATTCTGAAATTGCTATGTCATGGGGCACTTAATTTTTTTAAAGGAATTCGATTTTTTAATAGATGCCTCGGACATTTCCTTTCAATTGCGTAAATAATATCCTTGCGTCTTTACGTGGCGGATTATCGAGGTTGCACTCACTTCTTAATAGACGCTTTATTCCGAAACGTGATACACCTTAAAAGCTGAGAAGGATAAAGGCGGTCGATTAATTTACTGCGGCTCCATAATCCCTTCAAGGTGAATCCTTCTCTCTCACCGAATCTTATCATTTCTCTCTCTCTCTCTCTCTCTTTTCTTTTTGATTTATTGTTCATCTCTCATTCATTCTACTTTTTTCTTCCAAGAAAATAGAGGCTATAGAGAGCGCAACATGGTGAACGTTTTACTCGCACTTAATGGGTAGAAAGAGATCGACTCAGGGCTTATCATTTTAATGGAAACCTTTATGGAGGCCACTTTAGGCGATATCTCCTCGTGTCCGCAACGAATTCTGGGTGTTCAAATGCTCTGGACAAACTGCACTTTTCAGCTGCATAATGCGCAGCCTCCACGCTCCGGTTATTGTGCTAATGGAAAGACATTCTAACAATCTTTTCGCTGATCATACCAATTCGTTTCAGACAGCTACTCGCGAATGGAGTCCTAAAAGCCGTCCGTAAAAGTGCAGTTTTCAAAGAATTTACTGCAAGATTTGATTTCATTATCCATCTAAACTGTTAGTAACAGCGTTACGTGAAATTATTCAGATGGGTCTGTTGAATACATATATTTTTTGATAAAATTCTAAGCGATCTAAGAATTTTTTTCGAACAATTTGTTATAAATCTTTCAGAAGATTCATATTTATCAGCCAAACACTGTTAAGGCGGATGATGGTCAGTTCCAAGCGCCTACATTTTCATAAAGTGTATAATAAATCAAAACTATAGAATAAAGTCAGTTCGCTCTTTAGCGGTTATCCAACAAAAGAAATTCTGTGTCTGGGATAAGCACCTGCCTATGTTTGCAATGCTAAAAAGACAGCTGTTTGCTGCATCAGAATAAAGTTAAAGAATTATATTATGATTTTATAATTTACATTTTTTAATTTTGTGTCTACATAATCTTTAGTTAATATAAATGACTAGAACTTTAAAGTATAATGTATTATTGTAATATTAATTTAATCGTTTCGTTGATTATTTACAAATCGATATTAAAAACACGAAATTAGGTTTATGTAAAACCATCATAATCTTAAATATAACTGTTAAGAAATATATTAATTTATGTTATCATTCGCATTTTTAACCAATTAAAAAATCCTATTAAAAATCTCATTTCAAGCTCCGAATTCAATTTATACCTATTGACACTTAAATCTCATCAAGGAATCATCGAAGCCTGCAGAACTGTAACTTCCGTAAACCGCGCGTGTGGTCCATTCAAAACGCATGACGTGACAGTTGATACCTAATAAATATATATCAATGATAATAAACGCAACGGCAAATATCTCGCGATGGTCAACAACACCAATGTAAACATCAGACTTTATGTGGGTCAGGCTCTTGTGGACTGCGTGTCAGAGAATGCGTGTACTGTACCACATTCTCGATCACTACTCATAGATGCACTTACACGGTCATGCGCAACGTTAGGCGCTCTTGATCAGTGACGAATGGTAAGAGGTGAGATTTTAAGAGGCGTGAGTTTCGTCATTCTCTCCTTTTCTACCTTCCCTCCATATAGGAGAGGAAACGGTACTTTCCAGGTACTACGAGTAAAAGGGACTCTTTGGCCAAGCGACGCCCACGCGGAGCACCGCTTCGCTTTCTACTTTTCTAGACGGTCCCTCGACAATCTACGACCAAGGGTTCTCCGCTAGGAAGAACGGAGTACACTCATACTCCGATTAAAAAGTTGACTCGTAGCAACTCTTATGCGTCGATAAATTACGTTATTCTCCCAATGTCAGATTTGTTACTAATGCTCGCAAGATTACTATCCCTCTTTTATTACCGACATGTTCACATTCCTCAGAGATTTTGTCATTTCAAACGTGAACATTTACGTTATAAAAGAAGAGAAAGTAAATATAATTACATGATGAATAAATATGATATATATATATAACCTACTTATATTGTAAAGAATTTAAACTAATAATTGTAACAATTGTAAAAATGGAATAAATATATGCCGTAGAATTTTCTAATGATAAAATCAATAATCGTTTTGGAATTATTAAAACTAACTAAAAAAATAAAAATAATTGAAAAATATATAATGGTTTATATATTTAATCGTAACTAAATAATTTCATAATGCATACGTTAGTTTCATCATAAAAAAAGGACTGTTATATTTATTCCAATTTTATGCATGAAAGCAAAGAATTACGATCAAATAGCCATACTTTAATGTCGGAAATAATTCTCAAATCGATCGTAATTCCGTTTTCGCAACTTCCTCTTTCTCTTTTCGAATGGAAGTAGCTACAAAACTCACTTTTCCCTTTAACGAACTCGGTTGAACTGACATCTGTAGAACTCGGTTGAATTAACGCATCGCAGCTACCGGCGACGATTAGTAGGAGGAATGTGGCGCCGAGGAAGTTGCAGATCAACAGCGCTCGTGGCCTGTGTCGGTGGTTGAACATGATGAGCTTTCATGCCCTTCACGAACCCGTAGGCCTTGTCAAGATGATCTGAGTGAAGATTCCCTCTTCTGCTTCGTGGACTCGTCGATTGTCACGAACAAGGAGAAGATCGGAGGAACTTCGGAGAACTGTTTCCGCCGCTGCCATCGCTCTCCCTTCTTCACTGTGCATGTCACATGTCTGGCATTAAAGTCATCATGAGTGTCTGAAATGAGAAAAGTGGCAATCAGTGGAAAAGTAGCGCACGATGTTAAGAGCACCGCATTTGTTCAATGTGCGTTTGATACAAATGCGACTCTCTAATCTTCTAGCATATTTCTTATGCTTGATCTCTCTTTGCACTGAAAAAAAGGAGAAATGGTGCTACAAGCTTCATTTACCTATGTTTCATTCACTTTCTTTTCGATCATGCTTTAATTATGCCCTCATGAATCTTACCGATTCAAGCTAGATGTTGCATATTTTAAGACAAAAGAAAAGTTTAGGGGTGCTTGAGGTCACGAAGATTTAGTCACATTTGGAATTAAATATTCGATGAAAATGTGATTGTACGTTTTTATATGAATATTAAGCAAAATGAGACGCGGAAGACAATCAGTATAAATCCTCCCGCGTTGAAATCTCTGTTATTTTCATTAACACTTCTGAAGTGTTTCGCGAGTTACGTGTGTAAATCATTAACTATCAGCCACTAAAATGAGTTATGCCGATTGGTGTGCTTGCAGCACATATTTCTAAACTACCCTGGCAACGATATTTATTTTATGTGTCTGAATGTTACGTTTGCATCCTCTATCATATCACGTAATATGTGTTATATGTTTTACACTCTGATGAATAGCGCGACGGAATCGTAAATGTGTTAGCGTCATGTGTGGACAGACTATTAATTTTAATCAATTTACTATAAATATAATTTCATAATTAATTAGCACGATTTATTCACTTTAATTAGAAAATAAACATTAATGCTATATGATGACATCAAATATTAATTTCATGGAAATTATTTACTTCTGTAATTAAAAACATTAAATTAATATTCATTTTGTGTTGAGTAAGAGAAGAAGATTATGTTCGTTGTAATTAAATATTTAACCTCACGTTTTTATCATATATCCAGTTCTCTCATTAATTTAATCTGTATCGGCATCAAATGGTTTTTATATTCGATCCCCTGTCCTTAATTTCAAAAAAGCGTGTAGCTACAAAAAAGCATTCACTCATCTTCTAGAGTGGTAATGTTGTGTCATCGCCTCGTTTATGGACTACCTTCGACGGAGTGTATCGCACTAGAAGATGGCAAGGGAAAAATAAGAAGAAACGAAGAAGAGAAAGACGAGGGGATGATGGCAAAGAAAGAAGGGGCGAAGATCGAAAAAGAGAGGAAGACAATGCAGCTAACAGCAGGTGTCTGCTCGCCTGTCCGTTCCTCTTTTTTTCTCTCATCTCCGTTCCCTCCTTTTCGTCGCGATCTCATCCAGGGAGATCATCCCAACGCTCACACACACTTACATACTCGGTTCCCTCTTTGTTCTTTCGCACTCCCCGCGGAGTGGCGAACACGAGTTCCCTTATTCGGATGCGACAAGCGAGGATCAACTTAAACAAATGACGTCGAGCCGCGCGCGCGGCGGCAGTTTGATTGCGGGTGTCTCGTTAAGATCGCCTCTTCAGATCGTCCCTATTAATTACGATCGATACCCGGCGACGAGCCATCGACGACGAGGCGCTTGATCATGTCGCTCGTGATAGTGCTACGTGTTTATCTCCGCCCTTCACGGCGCGATTCTTCTCGGTCGTCGCGGTACCACGCTGTCTGCCAACGAGAAAGACGTGGGAGACCCTGGAGTGCTACTCGGACTAACAGAATGATCGTAACACGTCGCGTATGCAAGTCTGTACACAGTACACACTTCCGCAAACCAGGGCAAATCCACAAAAAAGCAGAGGAAATAATCCGAAAGAAATCGACTTAATATATATAAAAAAATTTCCCGTTACTCTCTTTTATGAACTTTTGTACAGAGAGAGTTAATAAATTTAACACTTCCAAGAAGATCTTTTTTTTATTTTATGCAGAATAATGAACATGTTTCTGATATGTTACATTTGTAAATCACGAGGGTTTGCACTGGTGACTTCGTCAGAAATGCGACGACATGGTACGAGGATTACGAGACTGCGAACCGGTTCCAGACGTACCGTTCGAATGGCGGAATTAACCCGAACTCAAAGGATTGGGGCGCCGTCGACACTTCGCTTAATTGCATGGCTGAGACTTGCAAATTTTTATCGTTCGCTTAGGGAACTTTAATCCTATCTTTATAGCTGTTTCTGATTGCGACTGTGACGCAAAGCGCGCGCACAGTATAAATATATTTAAAATTTTCTTGTTATTCATCCTTTACAAGAGTCCGTATAAAGTGCGGAGAATCAAGTAAACTTAAATTTAACATTATAAGAATTTTAAGCACGATCGTATGTATGAATACATCAAATACGATAAAGAAAACCATGATTGGTCAAAGTTAGATGTTTCGAATAATACATTATATATTCTTTATTAAATCAATTTATTCTAGATATGATTGCGCGCCGATACTTTCGGACTTTCAATACAATCATTCTGAAACGCTAATAATCCCCCCTAAATAAATTAGAAAGAAAGAAAGAGTGGAAGAACTTATTGAGAAAAATATTACCTCTCAGCCAGGGTTCGAACCTGGGATCTCTCAACTTTCCGGGAAGAGTGTTTTAAATTTTACATATATACAATTTACATATATATAATTTTACATATATTTTAAATTTAACATATATACTTTTATAAAGGAAGGTTAACAATAATTTTTTTCTAGTAGAAAGTTCATTCTATTATTCTCGTAATTATTGTCGAAACAGTGTTTGCTCAATACGTACATGGTATTATAATAGAAATTGATTATTTACCTGCTTGCTACATAATATAAGAAAAGTAATTTTAAAGAATCGACAAGAGAATAATGACGAACATTTTCTTAATACTAGACAAAATCTAAGACAAAGTGTCACGAATCTCTCCAATAACTTGCATAATAAGAACTTGTTAATGTTTTCGTATTGTGGAAAAAAGAAGCATTTCTCTTTCTCAACTTGCGACACGTTTTGCGATTCGTGACGCTTCAGTGCTGAAATTTCACTGTGATTAAGAAAGCCATGAAATATAATAATTTACAGTCGCGATAAGAAATAAAGCGGGCATCAGCTCTGATTACTAGCCGGTTATTGTTCGATCGTAATGCTATAACGTTAAAAATAATATCCATGCAGTTCTCCGTCATCACATATTTTACGCATCGCTTCTGTGAAACTCCATTGCCGATAAATATAATTTTTAATTATTTTTGCTTATTTTTTAATGTATTTTTTATTGAATAAGACATATTGTGTGTGATCTAGAACATTACTTATAATACACAATCTCATATATTTTCATTATTGAACATTTATTTTTATTTGTCATATATGCAAATTATTTATGTCAATATAATATATACATTTTTAAATATGACATAAATGATAACAGAAGTGTCATAAATTTTTTTCTCTGCTTTTGTTTACTCTTTTTTTATTTCATAAATTATCAGTCACGAACTGCAATTATCATTTAATGTTTAGATATTATTTTATATTTTTATATAAGGCGTACATTAATACTGCATGCTGTACATGCATATTTTTCATTTTATAATATGTATAATATGTTTATTACTGACAATTTTGCTTCGTTATTAATTTGCACTATATAAGCAGAACAAAAATGTAAATATTGTTCTATAAACTTTACTATTATATATTAAACTCTCGATTGAACTTTAAGATAAAATAACGATTTAATGAACTGCACCAAAGAGCGAAGGCTTTCTTGCGTTTTTCGTTTCTCATAAGCGAAATGCATTTGTCACTGTTGCGCCGAACAGATCAGTACGCTCTCTTCGATACTTCTCAGTGACTAATCGCTGATCGTCCAAGGCGTGTCCGCCCCAGGCCTCGTTAACTTTTCTCTACGTGTACCTGCGTAATCTACCCTTCTCTCATACCTGATCCGATAAGAAGTAAACGTCGAAGGTGCCCTGCGAAAACGTCTTGGCGACGCCGTGCACGCTCGCGTTTGTTGTTTGCAAACTGGCGTATGCACCGATCGCACGAGCTTTTTATCAACGTCTACAGGGGGAGATTAAGAGGCGTGGTTCTCCATATAGCGAAACTTGTTTCTAGTGAGAACCGCTGTTAGGAGTACGGGAGAAACAGCGCAGCAAGGAATCTTCTCTGAAGAACCGTTAAGTTTAAACAGACCGAGCAATATTTTTAGCTTATTCTTTTATTCGAAAGATTACTTGACATTTCGCCACGATTGTACATGGAAATTTCGGTTCATCCTTATGTATTTTATATTTTTGAAAAATTAGCAAATATTTTACTATTCTACTTTATGTTTTCGTCAAAGTTTGCGCGTCCTTAGATAAGATATATGGATATAAAACGAGGACTTTCCATTGTCTTTAAAATTCAAAGGAAACATGGATTTTTTAAATACTATAAATCTGTACAATGTTCTTTGAGCATTTGTAATGACTTTATTTACATTTTAAATGACACGTACACGCCAACGATAATGAGGCATTTAGTGCTTTTCAACAAAAAGCACAGTTTAACACAGTGACCATTCCATCTCTGTTTAGTGGCAAATAAGGGTGTAATAATTCACTGTGTTACACTGTATTATCTGTGTCTCTTGCTGGAAAGCACCCACTATCACACACAAAAAAGATATTTAAAAAAATTCAAGATAAGGGAAGGAAGCCCGTTGATAAAAAAAAAGTCTAGAATTTTTCTCTGCGAAGTCAGAGAGAGTTCTTCAAGGAGCGACTAATGCGGAGCATCGTGGATGGCGAGGAGTTGGAGAAACAATAAGAGAAAAAGATTTTGCCATGCGAGACATCGATCGTATATATCGTCGCGAGGACTTACGTTCCTCGTCCTTCGTCTTTCCGACCCTCATTTCCTCCGTCTCCTCGCACGGTTGGACTCGGGCACAAAAGCGGCATCCTTTGAAGGAGGGCCCGAAACAAAAAAAGAATCGGTGAACACGGCATGCAACCGTGTTAACTGCGCTGATTATGCATTCATATCCTTGTTTCGCAACAACCTGCTGATTGTTTCCACAAAACGCGACAACCCCCTTGTAGCCGTGTGTCCGGGCCGGTTTTTCGGCTGATTGTGAGGGAGAAGCGGCCGTAGGTGCTGCTAAGGACGCGCGAGCCCGCCAGCAAAAAGGATCAATTTGTATGCGGGTGAACGCTCCCCATTTCTGTCGCCGTTCTTAACAGTCCCGACCGTGTAACGTTTGCACGACAATGGTGACGACGAAATATAAGGGCGCTCAAGAAATGCATGTGTATACCGGAAGACAAACAATTGAAGAGTCTGGGGCAACAATGTGCTAATCCACACGAAAGAGAAAGAGAAAGGCGAATAAGGTTCTAATTGTAAGATTTTGTCTGAGGATTCTGACGATGGTTTTACTCAAAAGCGATTACATTTTTAGAAATAAATTAAAGTTAATGTAAACGAAGAATGACAAGGATAGAAAATTCGTTATAGATATTACAAAAAAAATGACATCGATTAGTTTAATAAAGTTCGTTTAAGATATATAACTTTGCAAAAGATTAATATTTTTCTTAATACTTTTAGGAGGAATATCATATCTGTTAATAATTTCAAAATCAAAAAAGCCTAGGATTTTAACTGTCTAGAAATAAAATAACAAGAAAATGCTGATAGAGATGAACTTATTTATTTGTATATCTCTCTCTATATTATGTACTAATTTATTTTTCAATAATTTAAAACTTACTTGAGAAAAAACGAGACGCGCAAAATGAAATATAGAAGCGCTCGCTATCTTTCGTAATATACAAATCTCATGAGTGTACGTGATCCGTCCTACCCATGATTTCCCCTCACGATGAATAAGTTAGCGTTTCCTCAAGGTGTGCACACTTCACGATGCCTCGTTATCGGTGACATGTAAAGCTCCGATTAAGAGACATGATAAGAGGAATTATTTTTGTTCAGCACCCGAAATACATGAAATGTGTGTGAAAAATGTGCGTGATAAGACATGAAGTCGTTATACCAAGATATCACTTAAACGAGCAGAATAAGAAAGAATAACATTAACAAAAATCAAAATTAATTGCTTCGACAAACGTTAGTGATTTTGACAAATATTAGTACATATTTATGTAAGTCATGTTTATGTTAGAAATTAGTTCGATTGAAAATATATCTTGTTAATCTGGGTAGAACAGAGTTAACAGAAGAATAATTCAGCAATCAATCTTGTTGCAACAATAATTGACCGAACAACAGAAACGATTCAAAGAAAAGAAATCGAGGAGACACGGATGGTATGATAAATAAAAATAAAGAAACAGAAATAGGTTATAAGTGAAAGAGAATAACGAAAGAAAATAAGCTCGAATAACGGTAACATTGAACGTGAACGTAATTTCAATGTTTAAAAATTCTCAATTTAAGTAAATTGCTCAAATTAAGTAATGGTGGGTTTTATTACAAAATATTTTGGAAATATTGTTTGAGATTTGATTTAGAAGTCCGTACATAATCAGCCGATAAAAACCAAACCTAATTAAACTAGTAGTCAATTAATCAAACCATCGATTCCACCGTCGATTCACTTTCATATTAGATAGCATATGGATCAATATTTTATTTTATGTAGCCTTTGCGGCAACCGATTGCATCAAAAACCGTAAAGCCAGTTTTACTTCTCGATTGAGTGAGCGCAATACAAGTCGAAATTGTTATTTAAAGTGTGCACACTTTTAAAAAATTTAATATTTTTCTAGTTTAAAACAAATTGATAGGATAATAAATTGAATAAACCCATAGAATTGCATCCTCCTATGAGCAATGCGTGTGAGGATTGAACGAGTCGTATTGGTAGCGCATTGTAAAATTTATTATGTTGGTGGAGAAAGAATATAAAGCGGTCTGTCGAGAAACTTGACAAGGATCCGAGTAAAACGGAGAGAAATGGTAGCAACTAGTTGCTTCTTATAGACATTCGCGGCTTCCTATTGATTGATTTGCGCGAGTCACGTCTGCGGTTCGTTAATAACGCGAACGTTCGTGACTTCGTGAGGGAGCTTCCATAAGTTCAGTGTTTAAAGAAGAGATATCGTGAGCATACAACGTGATGAGCCAGAGAATGCGCTATGAAATCCAGGATTGCCGCTCACGATTATCTCGCTAGTAAGGATCCAGTCTGAGTTTCGAGTCACGGATAATTTCTACCGGGTCGACCTCCAGGCTTCGTGCATCTTCGCGGCGTGACTGCTCGACTATGTTTATGTGAAAAGTTGCTTTGCACGTGCACATACCGAAGAGAATCCTGAGCGAGTTTGCACGGATTGAGAGAAGGAAATATATACAACATGTAGAAATATCTGTATCTCACAGTATTTCATGATATGGCTGTAGTGCCGTATATTAATTGGAGTTTTTAGGGATAAAATGTTAATATAATATATACGTAAACATTATTTTAAAAGTATATTAATAAATTATTTATAAAAACTATTTTTTAATTTAAAATAAAATCCTCTACTTATTTATCTTATATAAGCTGTAATTATTTTATTTAAAATAAGAAAAAAACTATGAGCCAAAACGAATATTAACGAGTTCGTGTAATTTCGAAATTATATTAACAAAGTTAAAATTAACAAACGTTTCGGTCTCACCATTGAGCTATCTTTAGTGTAATCGTAGAAACTTACATTAAGTTGTTTTTTAACTTTGTAAATATAATTTTAAAATTATGCGAACACGTTTTGTTCATAGCTCTTTATTTTTCTTTATTTGAATTTTTATCTGCGGAGCAGAGTTATATTTACATTTTTATTGTATTTTTATTTAAATTTTTATTTATATTTTTATTTTAACATATAATTTTTATTTTATTTTGAATGACATATATTTTATAGTGTCATTGTTACCACGTGTACTCAGTGTTGAATTGTAAATAACGATTAAAAATTTTGCATTTATTACACATAAATTTCTATCTTTCAACTTCTTTCGTGGAAACTGATCCTTCTCATAATTTTTGAACATGCATATTTCTTTTTTGCATATCAGTGATGAATTATGTGGGTATTATCTTTCTATCGTTCTGAACAAATTGCTGGTGGCGTTATGGGAAGCTCAGCGATTCCATGGTGGACATTCTCGAGAGTTTTGACGAGAGATAATCAATAATGGTCGCTTATCTATCATGTAGGTAAGATTATACTGCAGGACTAATCAATGCTTCCACCAGTCGCGTATGCTTTGACTGATCCTCGGCGGATCGCAAATTGACAGTTCCGTTAAGGAATCGTGCGGGTAAACGGCAGGCAAGATCGCAACCGCTGCAGAGTGACCGTGAATAAGGCAACTAGTACTTGAAGAGGATAAACCATCGAAGAGAGGCACTGAAACGGAGATTGCAAAGATAAACGAGTCCACCGTGGCATTGTGCATGCCGCCCCGAGGCCCCCGTGTTAAGTCGTTCCGGATTCTTATCCTCCAGATCTATTCTCGTCGAACGACATACGTCGCTTTGAAAACGACGCCGGTACCATTTTTTTGGAGAGACCGCGTGAAGGCGTTGATAATAGTCTACGGAAACGTGCCGTGCATGGAAGATATAAGACTAAAACCATGCAAGCATAGAATTTATTGTCTATATACTCTAAATGTTCTAAATGTTTGAATATAATGTAAATTTTACATGACGATTACTTTTAATAATAATATCTTATATTGGTAAATAACATAAATATTATTTGCACCAAAGAGGACTAAGATTCTAATTCTGTTTAATATTTGGACATGTATAATTTAATAAGATGCAAATTGAAGTAGTCTTATAAACTGCGTGATTCGTTTGTCTTGTATGACAATTCTGTGACAGGACCCTTAAATCCATCATGTTTCTTCTATAGAATCAGTAATTTTATCAGGACTCTAGATAATTGTCTTCAGTAATAATTCAAAATCAAATGAGTGTTTCTAATATGTGATTTTGTATGACCCTGTATGTATTATCTTTATAAGAGAGTTACAGCTTTCATTAAGATTATAAAATGAATCATTTAAAACATATTCGTGGTATAAGTGTTCGTGCTTCATCTAGTAAGTTTTATTCAAATAATTTATTCACATAAATTTTTCTGAAAATATTTTTTTCTCACGTGTATTTATATCCTAAAAATGCCATAATATTTATTATAAATTTTATTATAATAAATATTAAATATATATAATATGCCACATCCTGCAAATTTAAGGTAACCATATTTTAATCTTATCTTGCTACTTTTTTTATTGGAGATTTTTTACAAGACAATAAATTATATTGTATAAACAAATAATATACACATATAAATTTAATATTATTGATTATTGTATAGATGCTGCTTTGCCATCGCATTATGGACAGCATGCTGATATATATTTAGAAAATTACAAATTAAAATCGCAGTTATTACGGTCAGATCCATTATTCGTAGTAGAGAAAAGTCATAATGTTGATGTCAAACAATTGGAACAGTTTCGTCAAGACGGCCTGCGGCTCGTTTCCAAAGAGAGCAAAACTATTTGCAAGCAACGTAGTAAAACCAAGTCTAATGTGACGTTATTAAAGAAGAAATCATCGATGCATAAAAAATTGCCATCAGAGAATATAGCAAAAAGAGAGTATCATTATTCAACGTGCCAGAATGTCAAATTTAATAGCAATGAAATTAACAAACAATTCATGACTCATAGCAATGCGATAATAAATGGCGCAAAGGATATTAATCGTCATAGTAGTTTCATGGCATCCATTGAGAAACATCCTCGACCCCGATCATATGCAGAAATGATAGCCGATTACAGCGAATCCTTATATAAGGAATCCACTGTAGGTGTACGAAAGGATAGTTTTTATTTCAACAAAGCAATACGCAACAGTCCATTCAGTACTTTCTCGGTTCCACCTCGAGCTAAGAAAATTATGAACGTTGCTGAATACAACGAATTTTCAATTGAAAGACAAAAAAATGATTATCCTTCTTCTGTTAAGTCGTTCAATTTTTGCAATCAACATAACAACATAAATACTATTGATTGTTACGATTTTCGACATCACAATACGTGCACTGCAGAAGCAATGAATAAAAATATCAATCGGAACTGCGTTACGAACGACTTGAAGAGTGAAGATCAGTCTTATGCGAAATTAGTTGCTGATTGCAGTAAGTCCATGCATAATATTCCTATTACAAATGTTTTGAATGATGATTTAGTACCAAAAGGGAACATGTTGGCGAGAAATTCTTTTGAATCTGTCATCACTACGACAAGAAAAACCAGTGACACGCAAGAGACATCGCGGAAGATAATTCCTACTATTAGTACAATGCCATTCGAGAAAAATATCAAGGAAAAAGTGATTAATTTAAAGAAAAATGATTGGTTAAAAGAAATGGAAAACGTGATAAGTGACTTAAAAAATGTGACTGATAGAAAGGTCGCAAGAGTTGATGTTCCTAAGATGAAAGAAAGTGATATTCTGCAACCTATGAATGCATCTGATAATTCGCTGGACAGAATTTATGAATTCACAGAACTCAAATCTGACAATCAAAAGGAGAAAGATACAACAATTAGGAAATTCAACTATCAATTTGATAAAATCGATAGAATGGAAAAACGTAAGAAAGTTCTTGAGTTGCAAAAGCACAATTATTCGCACTCGAGTGGCAAAATCTTAAATCTGCCACAATATTTTGGTAATGCAGCGGAAAATTCAGCCGTAAAAAAAAATTCAACGTTTGCGTCAACTAGCGGTAATACTGATGTATTGAAACAGCCACAGATCAAATTGCGGATGGTGCCTTCTGAAAAAGAATCCGTTGTATCCATCAACGTAGACCAAGCTTCATTAGATCCTCTAAATTCTACCTCCAAACATCTCTCTGTCATCGTGCAATCTGATCAAAAGGAAGATGTACAATTAATGGACAATCAATGGAACGCTCCAACGCTTCGGCGTACCAATAAAAATGCATTGCAAAGCAGTGCTTTCGGTCCAATGCATATTTCAATTAGCGAAGACTCTGCACCAGTCAAACAAATTGAGTTTTCAATTAATGGCAAACCGGTTTCAGAGCTGAAGAGTATCACTGCGCGAACGGAGAAACTAGACGTAGTGACTTCCTCGGACAAAATTGAAATCAGGATTCCGTTTGTCAAGAATGATTCGAATGTGTTGGACAAAACTAGAGAGGGTGACCTATCGAAAGGAATTAAACCAAAAGGGCAAATATTGAACGTGCAAATATCTGCCAATTTTCAGGACGAATCTACGAAAGATAGTAGCATTGAGAAACCAGCGAAAACAATACGATACCAATATGATAGAGACACGATACCAATATCACAACCGCCAATTTCTAAAACTCCTTATTTGTCTAACAATTTCTCAAAAGTTCGTGAGGAAACTTTTAGCAGTAATAATATACAACAATACAAATGTTCTAAACCAATGGATATTAAATTTGACGATACTGAACAAAATATTAAGAAATATAAGACAGGAACTTCGTTGATCAAAAAAATAAACAATGTTGAAGTTGAAAGTTTGAATACGAGAAGAACAAATACTACAGGATTTCTGGAGGCGAATAAGTACAATGAAAATGAATCTTCTGACAATCGCGTTCCTTCAAAAATTATTCCTTGGTGGTCCTCCTCGGATTCTTTCAACAAGATAAGAAAGGAGGAAAATGATCATAGACCGCTTATACCACCTTCAAATAAAAATCAACATAAAGCAATTTCAAGTTTGAATCAAAATTTTGTTGAATCATTACTATCAACGCCGAAAAAGACATCAAATTCAAAGGTACTAACGAAGAAAGTCCAATTAATGAATAACACAACTACAAATAATTCTAGCAATACACGTCCAAATTCTACAAATCCGTATGAAGAATCTAAACCATCTCTTCATTATGCATGTTCATTTAGATTAAAATCAAATCAAAGAAATCCCAATATGCCTGAAATTATAAAAAATAGTTTGAAAGCTGAAGATAAACAGGCAACTACAAAGAAAGACGTCAATAAAATTTCTGGAATTAAACAAATGGAATCGTTTACATTATTTAAATCTGATACAATGAATATAAAAAGTAAATGTGATATAGGTATAAAAGAAAAGACATTTGTCAACAATAATATCATTCATCAAGATAAATCGAAACAGGATTTAAAATCATTATTGAAGGTTAATGAAAATAGATGTAGTTCGTTAAATACTTTTTCGTTAAGAACTTCTTCAGGAACGATGCAAAAATCAGAAATCTCAGGAAAGGTATCATTAGAAGAGTCAAAGCAAAATAGACTGAAAAGTTTAACAGGCATAAAGAATACTCCAGAAACGAATCAAGAATTCGAAAAATTAAAAAATTTGACATCATTGAAGTCGGCTAATCCATCCAAAGAATCTTCAAACACGATAGTGATAGATAAATTGCCATTGCAAACCGAAAAACAAATACAATCAAAACCGTCCAAAAATGCAAATATGATCAAAATTGTCAATATAAATAAGTTGTCCTCTTCACAAACAATATCAACATCAAAAACAAAAGATCGTGTAATATCTAAAAATTTAATAAATAAAAACGTAGGAGAAATGTCTCAATCTGTAAAAACGAAAAGGACCAAAGAGGAAGACATGATAGTCAGGATCGTAACGGAAAATCCCAAGAGTAAGGATCTAGTATCGAAAAAATGTGAGGAAAATTGTTTTAAAGCAGGATTGGACAAAGGATATCTATTGGGATCAGCTGGTTCTTCAAGGAAGCCAAATGTTTCGATTAGTTTCAAGTCAGCAGATTCAAATACGAAATCTAGGGTAATGTCAAACAATTGTACTTATAAGAAAAAATTGTTTATGGAATCGTTTTATTTAAATTTTAATAGGAAGAATGATATTATGTCAAATTCGCAGTCAGCCATATTCAAAGTTCGACAACATATGAATGACGTTGATATGCTAGAGTATCCTGCGCCAAATGTAATCAGAAGTAATGGATTGTGGATTAATATGGATAGACCAGAGAAGAGCATACTATATTCCGCATGGTTACAACGATCTGAAAATGACATTAAAAAGAATGAAAAATTATTTTGATTGCGTATTTTGTTAAAAAAAGATGTCACGTAGAGATTTGTTAAAATATATTTACATTATGTCAAATTATCTATGTATACTTTAACGGCATCATTTATTGATGCATGTTGTATTGTTTATTTAAAAAAAAACTTTAATAAGTAATATTTTTCATAAAGAGTTGTTAGATATAATAAAGAGTTTCGTCAAAGAGATATGCACATGCATTATCTAATGTTGTAATCGAATTCTTTGATCGTTCTAGAGACCGGAACGAGTGCTTGATGGTAAAACTTCGATGGCTTGCATAAAGGTAATCGCTTCTCTGATAGCTTTGCATTCCGTTGAAGGAACTCGTCGAGTAAACGCTAGATTGGGTAATTAAAATTCTCATTACGTCGGCGGCATCTTGAAACGCGCCGCGGACAATAGGCTGGAAACGAAGTCGCGGATTGCAAGGATAGGATCGTGCCGTGGAGGGACAGAGGGTGAAAGCATAAATAAAGCCAATTGGCTGAAAAAGGAAGGACTCTGCGTCAAAATGTATGAAAAAATTATATAAACCTTATTATACTTGTGAAAATTTTAATTCATTACCTACGATTAATTATGATTCTTCAATGACATTCTTTATAGTTTAAAAATTAAACAAACTATCTACAAATTAAATTAACACACACAAGAAAAGAAATATTTTTTACTATTTATCAGATGATATTTATTATTAAATAAATATATCTGGTAAAATAACGAAAAATATTTCTTTTCTTGTTATTTCATTACAATGAAATAATAAGAAAAGTTAGTTTCTCACACAATAACAATAATTGTCAAGTACTATATTCGGAAAAATATTTTTAAACGAATTCTTTCTCTCTCTTCCTCTCCCTCCCCCCCCCTCTCTCTCTCTTTCTCTCTCTCACCCTCATTTTTCTCCAACGTTCTAGCAAACGATCGAAGCAACACGTATGCACGAACTCGATCCTTCGGGTCATGCTATCGGTGCGGCACGATACCCGTCATTATGCCAATTCGCGACGGGCACCAATTTAGGGCCTCCGACGTGAGGGCCTTGGAAGATGGTGCCCCATCATCGAAGGGCGCCGTGGTTCGTGCCACGTCCCGTGCGCGCGAATGAGAAACCCATCATTACACACGCGTTTCGCCGCGAGTATAGTCCTGTTCTGGCAGTTCGCTAGTCATTCGAAGTAATGCATCCTGATTGTCAGGGTCAAGCGAGGCTTTATCGACAGCTGCACGTCGAATATATTTTGTTCATATAGTTCTATTGCATTTATGTTCATTAATGTTACTATTCTTCAACAACCTAACTAAATCCAACTAATAGCCTCATTAACATAATGAAATACTAACTATTATTAATCATTTTTCTCTTTCGTTATCATAATCAAAACTATAATTTGGCAATAAAAAAGAAATGGTTAGATACTTATAAATAACAGAATATTGTATAATTAAGATTTGAGAGAAGTATTAGATACATGCTATATAAATTAACATTTTTATATAGCTTGCTAATTTATTTTTGTTACAACAGTCTTTATTTTATTCAAGAAATAAAATAATTAATTCTATAGATACTTCAATGTATACATTTTTAGATGTTTCTATTACAGTATAAAAGCTTTCTTATTTCCATCGTATGATGAAAGAATTATTTTCATCATAGAAGTTCTTTCTTTAACGGAATACACATATATACCGTTTTCTTATTTGAATATTTCAACTTTAGTTCTTCTAATGAGTTAATCGAATATCAGCAGAGAGATTGTCAAGACACGAGTCATTCTTGTAATTCTTGACTGTAAAAAAAAAATATAAAACGCAGTATCCCTTTTCTAATTTATTGTGTGTCATCAAGCGAAATAAAGAAACACTGGTAAAATATTATCGTGTTGTGCAAAGCTCGTATGCACGCAAATCTTAGCTGACGATAAGGCCGTTAATTATCGAGAGCGACGAGGAGCATCCTTCATATAGCCAGGAATGCAGATGAGTCCTTTTTTTCCGCTACTCGACATTCATCTTAAGATCTTGACGGTCGCTCCTGCCCACCCTCCTGCCTTCGCTTTCTTTTGCGCGGTAACGAAAGTTGATCTGACCCCACGAGAGTCCGGTTCAACCCTGCTTCTCCTCCTCTTTCTTTACCCTCCCGCTGCCCCAGCTGCTGCGTCAGACCCTGGCTTGATTTATCACGGCGTTGCCAGCAGCCTCTTATAAATGTTCAGAAACAACCCTACTGCTACGTTCATCGTTCATCGCAGCGGAACGCAGAAGATTCCTCGGAGTCCCGCTGACTTTTCCTCGCGTCCTTGAACGAACATCAGGTAGAAATCTCGAGGAATCTCCGCCCCTTTGCGATGATATCAAAAGAAATATCCATTTGAGAAATACTTCAAATGGAATATATCTTTCCACGAATTATAATTTGTAAGAATTAATAGTAATAAAATATATATGATGTAGGCTTCAACATATTTTCAATATACAATGTAGGATTTGATTTTATTTTATAAAAATATTATAAAAATATCACGAGCTATTATTATAAATTTGAGTGAAAGATATTGTAAAATATGGAAAATATTGTAAACTGTCACATCATCTATTCTTTGCAATCAATAAAAAATGACTATTCTCTATGCAAGTTTCATTCCTATTTATCTCATTGTCAGCAAGCTCAGTATGGTACGAGAAGGCTACGCTGTTTGTAATGCAATCGTAAAATCCAGCTTGCAATCATTAAATACCCGGATATGCATTCCTGAATGTATTTTTAGTAATTGTGCTATGAATAATTAATATTGAATTCTATCCTCCTATTACAAAAATGTATACACATAAATAATTTTTAATGTATAAATATATAATGTTTTATAATTAAATTGAAGAATAAATATAATTATCAAGTATACGTTATTATAATTATTAAACTGAAACTTAAATCAAAACTGTTAAAAACAAAATAAAATTACAGAGCGTGTATCTTTCTGTTAGAAAATATTATTAAATGTAAAATACATGTATGAAGAATTTACATTAATTCTGTGGCAGAATTGCATATATCAGTTTTTATGTATATGCATGTGAGTTGCATGCTACATGAGCTTCGAGCTGCAAGGACAACGTGGTCCCCACCGCCTACTTGAGGTGCTTCAAATTAGTCTTTGTTTGTTTTAATTATGCAATGCCTACTATATCGGTCTCATTCATTGCACACCATGGAATACTGCGTTATGTATTTCTTGATATATTACGACTACCAACAGCGAGCAATATTAATTGCATGCAGCAAAAAACTATCACTCATCGTCAAGAATTCATAACTTTTTGCTGAGGCTGAACCATTTGATAAATTATTTATAAACAACCTTCGGAGAGTTTAAGCAAATAATTTTATGTATTAATTTTTGCTTCTTATTATATAATTAAATATTAATAAAATATTTAATAATATTAGTAAAAAATAAGTGCGTCTGTTTTCCTCACAATAGTTTGATAATATTTATAGTAAATCTATTCTTTAAAATTTGTTTAATTTACTAAAAATCTATAATAAATGTAATATATATATGTACATACATTCACAACTATATTGTTGCGCATATATATGTATAACATACTAACGATTACACGTGTATCTTACAAGCGGCTCACTTAATGAGGGATTATAATCTCAACAAGAGATTTCTTCAGATCCGAAGTTCTCTAGCTTTCTCATCTTTTTAACCATCCTCTACTTTGCTCGATGTAATCCTCCCTTTTTCGTTATTGCAGGAGAATTAATTATTTTTCTTTATATTGGAATGAACTTTATGATCATTTTCGTCGATCCTCCATGATACCTATTTAATCCTTTTGTATGAAGAATTCTTTATGAAAGTAGGAAAAAAATTAAAAAAGGAGCAGAGAGAGAGAGAGAGAGAGAGAGAGAGAGAGAGGAAGAAGAAGAAGAACAAAGAAAGAAGAAACCGCAATCTATGTTCTGTATAGGTTCGAATTTTGCTTAATTTTGTTATCCATTATGCGATAAGAGAGAGAGAGAGAGGAGAGAAAAGAATAAAGTTAAATCATATGAAACATATCGCTCGATAACAATTACAATAGAGGTAGCATGCAATTGTAATATTTCTGTATTACTTACTAAATAACTTTAAATTTTTTTAATAGTTTTTTCTAGAATACACTGTAAAACAAGTGTTAATTATTGTAATAAATTACAAGAAAATCGTAAATATAATTTAATAAAATCGTAAATATATTTCATAACAAGTGTAACATATTTGAACCATAAATAAAGATAACAAATTTATGCAATAAAATAAAGATAAATGGTAGTTTATACAAAGATGTATTGTAACAGCAAGGTAGATAAATTTAGGCTTAAACCGACCTTGGTCCCACTGTCATTTCGTTCATATACTTGGCTTTTGTAAGTCTCCGGTTTTTACACTTTACTCGACGGGACGAGTGCTCTTTAATCCCCTAGCGAAGGAAACGAAGAGGCTTAGGAGAGAGATATCGAAAGAACGCAGAAAAAACCAGATAAAGTCGCGAAATCAAGCCACCGAGCAAGCTAATCCGCTTATGGTGATGCCGCGGGCGACGAAGCGAGGAATGCACCGACATTTGCGGTACAACGAAATCTCAGATAAGAGTCTTAAGTCGCGAAGTTATAGAAACATCAAGGGGGAGGGATAAAGATGCTCGTCGCTAGCGAGCTTAAGCCTAATGGGATTGAACGGTATGAATAATAATGAACCGCAAAGTAATATTAAAAAGAAATTATTACGTCGATTGCGATTTTTTTCAAAAAGTCTAGTAGCCACAGCCGTAATTTACGATTCCATAATTCGGGAAAAGCGTTGCAAAAATATACCTACTTTTAAGCCCAGCCACTATTATGCTTAATTGCAACATCGAGGATTTTTAACAATTTTTAACAAAGATTTTTAAGTTATGTAAAAAATTTATATTAATAATATTAATATAAAAATTTTAATTTTATTTTGATAACATTTTCAATAATAATAACATATCTCATATATTAATAAACAATAGAATGAAATTTAATTTCTTCTATTTATTTAAAATTCTAGGAGATTGCACTATCTTATCATTTACAACGTCTATGCCTGCGTAATAATCCATAACAGACGAGTATTCACGGCGCTAATTGAGTGCGCACTGATACGTCGTTCTACAATAAATCGATTGCTTTATTGAGATCAGCTCCGGAATGTGTGTGTACGCCTCCCTCACTTCTGAACAGTGACAGTAGGTTTTAGAGCGGGAATTTCTGGGGAGGAAGAAACGCGATAACGCGGCAAGAGCAACGTGACTGCCTCTCTCTTTTTCTTCCCGCTTGTTTTCCTCTTTAGTGAGATGTCGCCGATACATTAGCGTAATTCCCTTGGTTCACCGAGGGGTAATGGGGTAATTGCTTTGTGAATTCTGCCATGTCTCGGACTGTCTCATCCTATTTATCGCTTACGCATCGTTCTGCCTGCTCACCGCAAACCTGGGTATTACTACCAATGAACACTTTCGTATAGAATAGTTGACACTCTACGGAGGCGATAAACTTCGCTTTATTTCGATGTACCGTAATGCCCTTTGCGAGCAGAAGCTAATAAGAGGCATTAATTCTTAATGTTTTGTGTGCAAGAGTATTTCTAATATTCTTCATATCTACGTACGATTCATCTTATCTATCTCAAATTCTGCTATTAAAATGTAATGTATATTCAGATACCAACATAAAACGAGCCTTAATCAAAGCTATAATCAAAAGTTATTACATGTGACATATATTAAAAACTGATATGTACTAAGTGCATCCCATTATTCCATTATAAAATTATAATTGCTAAATTTTTAGATAAAAATGTAGATATATTTTCATACAAAATATATTAAATCTTCAAATTAGAATTACAGTAATTATTATATTAAATCATTTAATTTTATGTTTATATGTATTATTTATCCTCAAAAGACTCGTTAAAAGAATATTTTCGAAAATTGAATTAACGTTATTAAATTTTCCTTTTTTAAACAAAATATTATTTTTTAATTCAATGGACTGAGTACTATTGTCCATTGCTCCTTTAATACATAACAGTGTGTAATTAGAAATAGAGAGTATTTGTCGTTAAATTATCGACGCTAAGAAAACAGGATGATGAATCTTCAATGTTACACTTCGTCTTAAAAATAACTTCGTTAAGATAATGTCAAGCAGACTTTTAATGTTATTAAAGATTTCGCGCAACTTTATTACTTTTCTTAATCAAATTACGTTGTTCTCATGAGCGGTATTGCTTATCTAGGATTGCATCAAGCCGCACGGCTCCTGGGGTTAACAGGTGCAATAACTATGATTGGTCCTCTTGCTTTATGGCGATCGTGACCACCGATCAATCGGCACCTTTTCTTATCCCTCTCTTTATCCATGGTGATCGCCCGCGCGCGTTTTTCCGCGTCGGATATAATCGGGCCTCTATTAAAGTTCCAATCGGCGAAATGCGGATCGTTTCGTTCGTCAAGACGTATCTGTAATGAGAATCGAAATCTTCGTTTCTTGTTTTTTTTTCTCTTCCCACCGCGCAGAAGCACGTAACTTACGATCAATAGCGTGGCTACGGATTTATGAGTTATATCGTCTGCCGGCGCATTTGATTTCTCCGCTTCCTTCCTTTCTCGAAGTATTTATTACGAAAGCTCGTGCCATTTTACGCACTCGTATATTTCATATACTGCTATAAATATACTTATACGATACTATACGAACGCATAGGTCAATTATCAAGCAGATCAAAGAAAGAATAATTGACTAAAGAAAAGAATAAGAAGAAGAAATTAAACTTCTGTTTAATTGCGTAAAGTATCTTCTTAAATTTTAATGTATTTATGCAACATTTAATTAATAATTCTATACTTGATAAATCGTAATTTAAAAATGTGAAACATGTTCAAATTGCGTATTACATCTTTTGTTTTTCCTTCTTATCCATTTTCTTAATTAACATATGAAACGCACTGTAAGAACCTACTTATTCTTAAAGAAAGTTAATGTTATCTCTCTTTTTTGTCTTCTTTAATTTAATCTTTTCAATAAAGCAGAAACATAAGCAATTAAGGATATAAGATAAATAGTGGCACTGATTATGTTCGCGTCAGCAATAGCTGCAAATATCGCGGGCATTGGCACATTGGTTGCTTCATTACTGGTGATCGAGGCGTTCAAGGTGGATCGCTTCGCGAGATTCGCGTGAGAACATAACGCCACTAACGATCCCTCGATTTAATATTCCTAATCGTCATTCGATATATACGTGTACTGTTCGACTGACTGATTGTGAGTCATCGCGAGCGAAAGGCGGCAGTGGCAGCTACTATTCTAAATTCTGAAATAATGCTACCCGCGAATAATCATTATCAAATAGAGCAAAAAGATGATCAGTTCTGATTGCACAGTTGATAAATCGTAATTAACTAAATCTTATCCCTGTATCTATCTTTGATTGAGATACATTTGGTTAATTGACTGTGATTATTGAATAAATTTCTGCCACCTTCTATATTGTAGTTTTATCGATCTATATTTTAAAGGATATTAAAAATTATATTAAAATTTATTAAGTATTTATCTTGTGTTTATATCACAATCTTAATTCGCAGTTTTTTCACAATTCGCAGTTTTTTCACTCTTCCTTACATCAAAAATATTGAAAATATATAATAGTATTTATCTTGAACAGCGTGTGCCTTCTACGGTCACGTGTTATAGTGTCACGTGTAGCGCTGAGCGTATACAGTATTGGACTATTGCTATTAAGTGCGAGAAATGAGAGAGAAGTTATAATTACTTTAATATACTGCAATAGTATCGTTCGAGTTCGCCATATATTCGTAATTCCCACCACTATTATAATTCTCCTCTACTATAAAACTACTACACAAAGAGACATAATCATTTAAAGCGACATATAATTATTCAAAGCAAATTGGATCAAGCATTCAGTTTCAATGACTGTTTGATTAACCGAGGTTCATCCATAAGAGAAGAACAGAAAAATTGAAATAATTTCTCAAATCTTTCTGGATTGAATCGTCACAATACTCGATTGACAGTTAAACAGCTGCATGCGCACCGGTCAACGAAATGCAATTTATTCGGGTTAGGGATTACTCCCCGCGAAGATACAGTTCGTCTGACGCGTGGAACACCCAGGAGCGGCCGTTGAAAGGGAGTGAGAAAGCGAGAGGCGGAGAGCGAGTGACCAGAACTGGAGGAGTGCGCGCGAGACAGTGCTCTCGAGAGCTCGTTATGCGGTCGATGGGAATGCGACGTTGCAGCTCGCAGTGGGACCACCCTGTTCGAAACCGACACGGTGGAAGGGATCAAGGGACAATGTCTCACTTGAATTTACTATCGACTCCGTATTCCTCGTAGCCGTTTGGCTTTCTTGTGACGACGACTTTCGCCGTAGGTCCACCGGTACCATCAGATCGACGTGGAGAACGCGTCCGTGGACGGCCTCGTAGAAGATTCGAAGAGGTCGCATTTTCCACTTGACAAAAAGATACGCCGATATCACATATTAAATAAAAAAAAAAAAGGAATCTCATACACAGATTAACATATTTTTTCAGTTTTATTTAAGCTAAAGGAAATAATAAAATTTGAGCTCGGTAAATAATTAAATATAATAAATATATAAAGCTAGTAACGATACTAAAATTATGCAATAATTTCATAAAAGAGATTTCACTTAAAACATTTGACATCTACATTTCAAATAAAGAGATTTGAAACGATTGAAAGAAGTTGTCATTAAAGTTTACATATACGACAGTTTTGTAACACTCGATATGCGTGAAATCTATCAGAAACATTTAACAGTTGTGCACACGAATGTTACGTAAGTGGAACCGTCCTCTGGTTTACACCAACGCATTTTCGAACGAGTGACAACCGCATCCAGTCGGGGTACTCGATCACTAGGTCGACATCCGTTCGGCGAGGTCGTTCCTAATGGTTAATGTTGATAATAATGAGAACGACGACAGCAGTGGCAATTATGCGACGTACTTTTCTCCGTTCTTTCGCTCCATCTAAGTCGAGTCAGCTGACTACGCAGCCGATGATGTCACCGTTGCAGCGTATTCTCCGTCCTCGCGGAGAAGCGACACCCACCTGAAAGGCCGAACACCTACCGCTTGTGGTGCGACGTCACGATAACAGAACTCCTCCTTCGCGAATTGTTTTTTTTTTCTTTTTCCTTTTACGCATTCAAGCTCCTTATATTATTCTAGTCAAATTGTTTCTTTTTATTCTTATTTTCTTTGCTAATTAAATCAAATAACGTGATTTATTTATTTCAATTCATTTTATTAACCGTGTTATACTTCTTATAATATAAGAAGCTTTTCTTTTTTTTTCTTTCTACTGTTTCACCTCAAATTTTAAGAAACATTTTTACGCATGTGCGTAAAATAGCTCCTTATATCCTCCTTGTTGAATTGTTTCTTTTTACTTATTTTTCAGAATAATTGAATATATCTTTCCTTCGCTAATTTAGTCAAATAACATGATCTATTTTAATCCAATTTTTTAATCGTCTTGTACTTGACAAAATATTACATAAGTTTTAGCAATATTTGTTGAAATTAGTTGCTTAGGATTATTACAGTTATCTGTTCTACTTTCACGTATGTATATTGTGATCATTTTCCTTATTATTTATTACTTTTTATATTAAATTATTTTGCCTGTTTATAAACTAAATAATATTAAATATTCCAATTCATGATTTTCAATTTAATTCTTTCTAAAGTGTGCGTCGAAGAAATCTATATTCTCGGACATAAAGTAAATTTAATTCTATTCTTTGTCCATTTATATCTTTCTTCCTCTCCCACTTCGGATCTCACCCACGCGCTAAACGGTCGTGAGTTCCTCGCGCCCAGAGAGAGCTTATTAGAACACACGAATAGAATCTTTCGAGTAGCGTGCATCCATAAACGGCAGGATTCGCCCACGTCTCGACAGCGTCTCGAAAGGTATACCTGTCGCTTTTGAACGCACCTTTTTCCAATCATTAACGAGCTCCCTATCCACAACGCATCGTTCGCATGGCAAAGTTTCTTTGTTCATGAGACGCAAGCGGGTATGCTCCTCCCAGTGAATCAATTAAACGCAATTGTTCCTGCGATGTAGCCATACATGTGATATATTCATGATAAAATTGATGTGAAAACTAGTCTGTATCATATATCACATATAGAGCACTTCAAAGTGTATTGATTTTTCTTCTTTGAGATTTTAAATAAAAATCGACATTTATTAACTGCTAAAGATACACGTGATTGTACATTTAAGATTCTGCAAAACAAATTGCTAATGATAATTATGCTCTTATTATAATTTGATTAATAAAAGGAAAATACGAAACTTACAACATAGTGATTCGTATTTTTTCATTCTTGAATGTAATATTTAAGTTACACCATATTTTTTGTACCGTTACTAAACGGTACAAGAACGATTTGAAATTAACCCAATAAAACTACAGAACTTTCATGATAAAATTATAGAAAGAGGTAAAATGTAAAGTTAAAAAAGTAACTTATATTTAATTTGCGACGCGATCGATGTTCGACGTCAGAGAAAATCCACTAGTATTTCGCACCACGTATCTTCGTGACTATATTCTTTTCTTCAATTGGCGACAATAGTATGCGGCGTTGTGGCTCCTTTTTCGGGCGTGCGGTCCATCATCGAGTATTTGTCGCGATCGAAATATCGAGGTGTCCAGTGTATAATAAGACACGGTAGAACGTTGCTTCGAACACCTCGGACACATGTCAGCACCGCCGCCCAACGCAGCCACTCGTTCCACAATGTAGCATATACGTCCGCCACTCGTCAATTAGACGCGACATCCTTTCCGACACGAAAAACCTGGCCGGGCTAGTACTTCGAATCAGGGACGAGGGGTTTCGGAAGAATGACATTAACATACCGAGCGACGTGGGGCGGCGGAAAAGAGGGAGGAAGAGGAGAAAGAGAGAGAAAGGTGTAGACGAACATGTCGCGATGGTATAGGCGACCGGCAAGAAACCGACGGCTACTAAACGTTGCCCAGCTTTCGAGAAACCGGTGGATTCCGCGCGTTTCCCCGGAATCGATCAAACTTCGCGCCTGCTGGAATGATAGGGCTTGGGTAATTAAGACGACTTGATTCTGCGATGCCATCTTCATCAAACACTAATCAGTCGGAGACGTTGCAGAAATCGAGAATGTCAGCAATTTTTTGTTGTAATAAAAATTATTTTATCGGAAAATAATGTGCATTGCTCAATGATAAATTAACTATATAATTTTATGTCATAGTAACAACAATAATTTATGTACTCAAAATTAATATTCGGAATCTCTAACTGCACAACTCCCTCAAATTCCAAAGCGTTTTATTCGCGCGATTTCTTTGAAATGAAATATTATAGTTATAATATTCAAATTTTGAGACTGGAATTTCGTATTGCAAGAAATCGACTGCGCAATCTAATGATCGATAGACTTTCAATGCCCAACTCACTGAATGTCCACTAATCGCAGGCGGCCAATCGATACGGCTGAGTGCGGGAGCACCCGTTACTTCCGGTGTGAGCGAGCCGACGACCTTCGCTCCCACCGACGATCGTCTCCAAGTTGGGAAGACGAAACCCGGACAATGAGGTCCAGAGCGGTCTGGGAGACAGGCTGGCCGAGGGTGAAAAGCCTCCGAGCATCGCTCAATTATGTAAGGCGCCGCGAGTGCTTCCCCGTACAATGAACGCTCGCGCACGCAGGATGCCGACACAGTGGACGGGGGATCTTCGTGTTAAGGCGTCGTGGGATACGTCGCGAGACACCCGTATACACAGGGTGGGCGTCAAGGACTCTTGGTGTGAGGAAGGATAGACGACGGTCCAGTACGGCTGCCATATCTGGACACCGTGTAGACGGCGGCGACACACTCGAGCTGGAACGAGTAACTGCTCGACTGTATCTATGTGACTTGTACGAGAGAGAGTGTCTCGTATAGCGAACGCATACTGAGACACGTGCTCGCCCAGTTGTCGTGCTATCTATACGCAAGTCCACTACCGTACGTAAAGGCGCAAACTAAATAAATGCGGTTTAACAACTGTTTTTTATACGTTTTGGACTCTTCTCATTAAAAGTGAAAGATGTTTGATGAACAAATGAAAAAAAATCTGTACAAACGATTGATCTCCCGAGAGATGATAGCTGATAAAGATAATCCAGAAATAGATCCGTCAGAGAAAGTAATTGATACACAATTACTTTTAAATACCACTTATGTGGAGACATGGATAACTTAATTGTTACTTAATTGTCCGTTAATTTATTGATATGAGAGAGAATCATATATTTTTTCTTCACTGTCAATCAATTAATTTTTTGATCTAAGAACTACCTTTCTCTATCGTATGCTAAATTGCGAACTCTTTACGTTCCTCTTCTATTAAAGACAATTTTTTTTATAAAAATATTCTCAAGATGCAGTTAATTACATATATATGCGTCCACGTGCCGCTATAAGGATATTTACCGTCTATTGAACAGCACGCGTGCCCTGATTGGTCATCTATAGCTTAGTCTGTACACGTCTTAAAGGAGTTCACTCTCGGTCTGGTAGCGCGTGCTGATGTAAGCGACCGTTTTGCGGCATTACGCTGATCAATCGTCCGGCTTTTCAGCGTCCAGATGCGAACTGGTTTTACAGGAACGTATTTGCGTTAATGGGACACCCCATGCGTAAAATGTAACGCGAAATGGCACGAATAAGATCGAGGGAATGTCATTAGCGACGAAAACGAATGGTACCAAACAAGTCTTCCGTTGGACTTGTGTTCTCTTTTTGCGACACGGATTTATAAGCGATCGCTTTCAGCGTTTTAGCTTTACGCTCGCTTGAGCGTTTAATCCTTCGAGATGAAGCGATCGCTGTATTATTAAAACCGGGTAATTATTATCCACGAGCCAGTTAAATAATGATGCAAACTATAACGTTAAATAATGTCCTCGCTAATTTATTCTCTGCCATCGATGATTGCAATAAATTGCCTGAACGTCCATTAATGTCGCCTGAGATCATTGATCGATAACCAGTCATTTGCACGGATTGCGTTTATCGAAAGTGACAACATCGAGCAATTAATATTATTTTGTCTTTTTCTTATTGAAAAAGTTCTTTTCCTTTACCCTTACCTTATTCGTACATATGAAACGAAACGGAATCTGGCATGTAGGCCTCAAGCTTACGATGCAGTCGTAAAAACCATCCGATATATAATCGACGTAATTGTGGACCAATACCTGGATAATTCTAGGTGGATATCTACCTACCCGCCGGTCGGTTCGCCTTTCATTTTACGCGGCCCACGTAATATGCGTACGATATGTGCGGCGCACAGTTGCAGAAAAAGAGCGGAGGATCCGAGCTTCGACAGGTGCACGAGAAAGAAATCAATCCCTCAGCGGAAAGATGATTGGCCATGGGCGAGCGTCACGAAATCGCGTGTTTATGTATCCTTAAGACGCAGTGGTATCTCGTATATCGTGAACGCGTTGCAAGGTTGTTGCTGGATACCAAACTCATGGGGAACTGAAACGCTCGTTGAGAATGCAGATTTCCTTGATCGAAGGGAAACGTCTGTTAAATTTCTGTACGTTATTTCTTTTGTCTGTATCATGAATTTGGATATACTTTCTCTCCATTTTATGTAATTTTGTGCAAGCAATTTAAAATGCGCTTGTGAAAATGTAACAGTAGGTTTTTTACTGGGTCAACAAGCAAAATATTTTTTTATGATAAATTACGTTTATCGATAACTTTGTCGATAAATTGTTTAAATATAATGCAGATAAAGAACAGTTAAAATTATAAAATATCAATATTGGAAATTAATATTAATTTTTTGATCGCCAAAAATGCTCAAGTATCTTTGAAAAATTAATGACATACATCGACATATGAAGTTTTTCTTTCTATCCTTGCTACACGCAATATGTCCCTTAACATTCGCATGTCAAACTGATACACTCGGCAAGGCCAATTGTATGCCATTAATCATTAAACGAATAAGAAAATATTGCAAACACTGGAGGAACAGCAAACGAAACGCCGATGACGCGTTTCTTTGTTCCGTTGTTCTCCCGTTCGTGGAAAAAGATGCACCCGTAGAAAAGTACGCGGTCATGAGATTCCTCCGCAGTCGGTTGCCTTCGGGTACACGTATCCCAGCTACGTGTATGCCACAATCTGCTCAAGGTGGAATACGATGGTACGTGTATACGTTTCAGCGGCGGTTGAATTCTAGCTGTGGCGAGCCCTCGTAATCTTTAGCCCCCGAGGTCAGCACGAGCTCGTCCATACGACCGGAGATCTTTCGCAGATAGAGAGAAGCTCCGGCTGAGAAACCTGTGTTGGTACGTACCGGGGTACACGATGCTAACTCGTATTGGTAGATAGGTACCTACCGACCAGAGTCTTCTTCGGAGGCCCCCAGCATATTATACGACCGAAGTCGTGCCCCGGCTAAGACAAAGGGTTCTGCGGATGCCACGTTGAGATAGCAACCGGTAACAGCGGCTATGAGAGGCAACGGAGTAGTTCTCCAATTTTCAAAGATGAATCAAGTCGTCATAAACTTTATTGATTGCTTGATCGGAGAAAATAATAATTGTCTGCGTCTGATAAGATTGATTTAATATATCTAAGTTAGGTTTTGTGTAACAAAAAGTAATTAAAGAACTGTGGTGGGAAGACTTTACTCTGTTGAATATGCTATTAAGTATAATATTACATTTAAAATTATTATTAAGGTTTAATATTTTAAAAACATTACAGAAAGAAAGTATTAAATGTTAAATTATATACTTTGACTGATTGTGAGTATAAAAGAGTGCTTAATTTAATATAGAAATCTCTAGAAAATTTGACTTTTAAATAAAAGCGAATTTCCTTAGAAAAATATAGCGCAAAGAGAAAGAGAAAATACATTGTTGAAAGAAAATACGATAAGAAATTCAACTTACGATGTCTCTCGTAGTTATCACGTTGTACTTGTTTATCATAGTTATCAAGTTGAACTTATGGACATTCAGCAAATTTATACTGGTGTGCTCATCAAACATTGTCATTAAATAAATATCGTCTTGAAAACTGTATATTTTTTTTAAAGATATGATCTATCCATTTATATTTATGTCTAGAGAAGTTTATTGTGTGCGTCATGAATTTCTTGTATCCTCGTCAATCATAATACGTATTACCTAGAGATCGTAAGATGAAAAGATGTTCGCTTGAGGCATGCAAGAGAGAAATGGTGAAGACATGCCACGAGTAAAATCTTCTCTTTCTTTTTCTCTCTTTATATATCTCATGAAATCTACTGTAAATAATTTATGTCTACTGCAGGATCTTGCGTAAAATTCTTTTAATGGTTACCTCTCACAGATAGGTGAAGAGTAATTAAATACGCTTAGAGCCATATGGATCCTGTGAATAATTTTTGTGACAACAGATAATGATGTTGCTTTACAGTAGTACAAGCTTTTATCAGATATGAACGCATAATAATGAATCTATGCACTCTTAATTATCTCTCACGTTAAAAATCACTTTGAATTATAGCTACTGATATTATTATTATTATTATATACGCAAAAGTATGATCAGCTAAATTAATTTTAAAATTAAAATATGTAATGTTGAGATTTCGTTTCTCTTTTTAAATTATATCTATATGAAATTTACAAAATAAAAAAGAAATAAAATTTTTAATCAAAGATTATTTTTCTTGAATCCCTCGCTATATACTTATAAGTAATGTCACTTGATTCTTAAGTTATGAAAGAACCAATGATATGTGCAATCAATAATTAAATCAATATTTTTCTTGAAATTTTTCTCGCATTCTCTCTTAACGTTTTATCAACTCATCACTACATACTGCAAATAGCTGATGCGTATCTGCAATGAGAAAGCATTCGAGAAAGAACGTTAATAATTTACAAAATTCGCAATTGTGATCTTGAGATAAAGCGGAGGAGAAAAACGGCGATCGAGCGTAAATCTTCAAAGAAGATCGAAAGGCCGCAATCGAGCAATCGCGAGGTACTCGTGATGCAATCGCGGAGCTATGATCTTCTCTTGCATGCGAGAAATCTCGACCTCGCGTTCCCGAAGATCCCGCTTAGAATCCTTTCAGGATCTTGTCTCGAGATCCTGTCGAGTTGAACGCGCTATAGCGATCGGCTTCGCGGCAACTTTAGCATCAGTTTAACCTCATTCCTAGTAGTGACGTCAGCTCTCGCCTTTCTCTCGGCTCTCTGGACCTTCCAGCATCTTCCGAGATGTGCAGATCTATCGACTATCGTAGACGGACGATTATAAGCAGTCGTTATATCGTGTTTAACCGCGACGTCGTTGAAAATAATGGATAATTGCTACAACGATAATGATAACGATTACCACACAAATCTCTGATTTGTCACTCGTTGTTTGTCATAACGATAGACAAATAGTACTACTACGCGGTCGCAAATTGCGTTTGATTTCTGTAATCATCTTTAGCGACGTGAAAAGCGCATACATGCGTTAGTTATATGCTATATTACGCGGAACAAAGATTCGAAGAATTGCAAGGAAGAGAAACGTGTGTTTATCAATTGCAATTTATATTATGTAACGTATCTAACTAAAACAAATTTACATTGGCGATTACACAATGCCACAATAAATGCTTTAATAATATTTAATAATATTGTAAATTATAAAACCATATATTTTCTCTCTCTGGGATATAATATATTTTTAAAAGAATTTTAGTTTTGCAATCTGATGGATATACATATCTGTTACTGTCAGTACATTAATCTCACAATCAGATAACCTTTTCTTTCTAAATAATAATTCAATTATGATACACAGATAAATTACTTTATATTATTCAGAACTTATCTAAGCATTCCATCTATTATCAAATACAAAAGTTAGTTAATATAAAATGAGATAGTTCCCATTTTGTTCAGAATAATATCACGATGAAGACAAAGAGACATTGTAAAATTTTTTTTTCGATTATTGCCGCTCGCTATTTCTGTCTTTGATATTATTTATAGTTGAACAATCAACGAATCATCGAAACAAATTACAACCATTATATAGCGAATACGCAAGTGAACCGCATAAACACCGTTCTTCGTGGATATCGACTAAATCTGCGGCTCGAAACGCGCGTTTCTATCTCGACGTGTCCTTGGCGCGGAGAGAAACGAGATACCGTTTCATACAGCAGCACATACTGGAGGCGCATCGAGATTGTAATTACCATCATGTTGGATGCTGCGATATAGCGCGCGGCTGAATAGTTCAACGTCTTACTACACGATCTCTATGCTGCAAGCTGGGATGAGCTATCTATTATAGGCAGATGATTATCGATATTGGCTAACGCTGCCTTTCACAAAAGAACGTTCTTTGCATGGCTATCGCGCTCTTTCCGTTGCCTTCCGCAAAATGAGTGAAGCGAAGCGAGCGCTTTGTCCGGCAAGACGTATGTGTGTGCGATATTAATAAATGATTTATATCGAAAAAAATCGCGATTAATTGCGTTATTAGCAATACTTGCAAACATAAATCTGTGGTTTTCAGCAAACAGCTACAAAATTACGTTATTAAATGTTGTATATTATTGTTGTTGCAAATGCTATGTAAAATCATGTTCATTTAAATTAGAAAACTTGTTTTATTATTAGAATAAAAAAATTATGATGCCTATTAATTTACTTATGTAACTTAAATCTGAAAGCATAATTTATTCTTTAGTACAGAGTGATAAAAAGACAATTTATCACTTATATGGTAGATAGTATACACCATACTGACAATGAGTAAAAAAGCTTTAGTGAACAGGTCGACAACCGTTTCTAAGATACAAACAATTTTGTAATGTTCTTATCATAATTGACTTATTAGCTCTACGTGTCATTTGCGACGTGAAGATTTACCTCAGTGTTTACAAACCGCGTTCTGAATGTTCTGATTCAATTTCTATACACACTTTATAATAAAAAATTTGACCAAAAATTAATAATTTGATCAGCCATTACGATTGGATAGATATTAGGGAGGTCATCTCAATGGATCTGTAATTCTCCCAAATAGGCTATCAGTGCTATTTCTCAATTTCTCTCTTTTCACGTACAAGAGACAATTAGTTAGTTATGATACTAATATATAAAATTGTTTATATATATCTCAGAAACGGTTGACACTCAGAAACTTTTCGACCTATGTTCACTAAGGCTTTTTTATTCAATATAGTGTGTACTATCTACTATATTAATGCTAAATAATTTTTGTAATACTATGTATAATATTATAATACACTATCTAAGAAGGATATTTATTAAGTTATAAAATTTAGGTTTTTGGAGACGATGTTTATCAATAACTTCGTAGAATTATGTACATGGAAATAATATACAAATATATGTATATTAATTATACATATTTAAGGAAAATATTTTTAATTAAAACGAAATTGAAATCAAAGTTGTATCTAATGACATAATAAAATAAAATCATAATTTTTATGAATTTTATTCTGAAATCTTACTGAGAATATATGCATGAATCGCATGTATTCGTGTAATTGTCAATGTATACTCTTTCTTAGTTTATGTGATCTTTTTCTCGAGCTACATCGAAGCAGGTGGGATAGACAACATCGGTCTGGCGTCAATACCCTCTAACTAAGATGGGTTCTAAAGGTCTATGCGGACCTTCATGGAACTTTTCTCAAGAAAGAATTCACGGTCGACCGTTTGCAAGGACGCCACAGGGATGCTTCAGAAGTCACGCTCTCGACTTTGTAATATTTGAAAAGAACACAAAGAGCTCTGGAGATCTATTCCATATTTTCTGTATCCGAAAAATTATATTTTTAAGATGATATTTACTGTATTAAAATTTTTATCATGGATACTAACAAAACTATGTTAGTTTGTATTAAGATAATAACTATGTCTATCTCTATTGAATCGATCCGAGTTCTCAAATTGATCGGCATATAAAATGATATTTATATCATATCGCCCGAAGGTACTTCGGTACTCATTACAGAGTGTGTCACGTGTCATTGCGAGATAAGTCGCAGTATTTAAACTGGATTGGTCGGCGTTCGCTCGTGCACGATAGTATTTTATACCTATGGTTGACATTTGTTCGAACCGGTCGGAATGACAAATTGCACGAGAGAGGTCGGTAGATGGAAGTCGGTCGAGAGTCATGCATTGCGCAAATTATTTATCTCTGGCACGAATTGTTTTCGTCGAGAAGTTCACAAATGGCATTTGTTGTTATCGACAGTTATCATCTTATAATTGCAATGATAATTAAAAACGATAGAAGAACATCAAGAAGGAACGTGCGAAGATCTTACGTAAGTTATTTATGCACCTGCGCGTCCAATCGATGAACTTGTGTCGTTATAGAACACATGCAATGTGATAAGTATAATGTCGTAATTACTCTAATTACGGAGCACCAGAAAACTCTCTTCTCTTGAAATAATTATAGCTGAATTATACCAATACACTTGTTCACCATCTTACTTTTATTTTAATAAATTTATAATTAGTCAAAAAGATTTCTTTGTTACATATGTTTATTTGTTCACATAAATAATATATAGAAGGTAAAATGCAGAAGGTATAACAACTTATTTACATCATTGAAATTTAAAAATTATCAATATTTCAAATATTTAAGCAATTATTATTTGCTTTTAATTCCTCAATATATAAATGGCAATAAATCTAAAACATCCATAAAATTGTATATATACATATATTCGAGAGTATTAACAACCCGAATGACCTCAAAGAAATTGAAATTCAAATACTGACCACATTGTGTGTTCAGTGCATAATCAATGATGCAATCAGGCCTTTTCAGCATTAATTTCGGTGGCGCCAAAGTTATCGTTAATCTCAACTAACTTTTTCTTGTGAAGGGAAATTGTATTGTATAATTTTATGCGTAGTAGTTTTTGGGTACATATTAATGAGATTGGTAGTATTTCGGTGGCATTCTTTTCATACTTCCAAAACAGACAGGCGTCTCTCTTAAGAATTAATGCTTTCTCTGTTTTAAAATAGGCTCACCAGAAGAACTAGAATATATTTTTCGAACGAGTCACACAGGTCACCGCTAAGCGGGTCCTGCAGGGCTGAACGAGCACATGCATACGTATAACTATAAGACAACATCCCAAAAGTGGCATAAATTCTCGCCGTGACGTGGCGAACTAGAGACGTCATTGTTATAATAAACATTGCGTATACTGCTGCGATCCCTACACTTTTGATCGATCAGGAAGTTGATTAGAAATACGAGAGCGCGCCTTTAATTACGTACATTACTAAGAATCGAATGTCATTAATCAATAAATTAGAAATTTGTACGATTTAGAGATATATTTGAGATGATAAAATTAAATTATTGTTTCTGTTTTCAAATCGTTGCTCCCTTACGGTTTATCTAAATGTACTTTAGGACAATTAAAAATAATGTATGTACAAATTATATGTATATCTAATTTTTAACAAATGAGCTTCAAGTGTATAGATAAGATAAGAAAAAAGTTGTATAGATTTGTTATAATTTTATATATGTTAAATGCTATTAATAAAATTAATTAATACTGATTGACACAGTTAAAGGGATCCTAAAGCCGTCTGTATTACCGATTAAATCGTAATTTTTGTATAACAAATACTTTTTTCTCTTTCACAGATTTTGAAAATCCTTTTCCAGGATTAAAGTATACACATTAATACGTGTTTGTAAGGTGGAATTTATGCCGAAAACGACAAAAAATTTCGAAATTGAAATCTTAAGAAAAATTTTTTGTCGTTCTCGGCATAAACTCCATTTCACAAACACGTATTAATGTGTATACTTTAATCCTGGAAAAGGATTTTCAAAATCTGTGAAAGAGAAAAAAGTATTTGTTATACAAAAATTACGATTTAGTCGGTAATACAGACGGTTTTAGGATCCCCTTAAAATATTTTCATGCTTTATCTTGTGCTTTCTTTTTGTCTATAAATTTCTCCTGTTTTGCTTTTTCACATATCCTATTTAAGTGTAATTATACTTAAAGATTCATTAAAATGATAATGAAAAACGCGTTGCTCCAATCAGCCCGATGAGTTTGACATTTGACATCGATCAGCTGGAAGGTATATTGGGAAAAAAAGAAGAGCTTCTCGCGATAGAGAAGCAGACCAACCAAGAGACTTGAAAGACACCTAATGGTGCACGCTAGCAGATGTCACATGCTCAGCAGTCGATGTTTTCCAAACAGGCGTCCGCCGCCAACGCAGCTTCTTACCCCAGCGTTCAACTCTCCAGTGGATACTAACGATCCTGCGAACGTTAGGCCATGGAGGTCCCGCAGGGGCCCTGAGGAAGAAATTCCAGACTCGTATGCTCCTCGTGCTCGCAGGCCCCGCGTGAACTTTCATTTTCAAAAGTGGCGGAGAGAGATAGAGATAGAGATAGAGAGAGAGAGAGAGAGAGAGAGTAGAGAGAGAGAGAGAGAGAGAGAGAGAGATCCCAGTCGCGTATCTACAAATGACCACCTATACTTAAGAGTCTGACTAGAATTGCTCTCAAAAGAAATTCTCATTATCAGTAATCATCTATTGAGAATCACATTCTCGAGTGAAAAGATCATCGGAAAAATGCTAAGTTTTCTATCTTTGCAGAGATTAACAATTTCATTTAAATATGAAATACGATACGAAATGGTGTCATTTTTTATTACATAATAAATATTATTAATTACATAATAAAAAGTATATAATTTTTATTATTTGTATAATAAAAATAATAGCTTAATAATGTAATATTTGTTTATGTATTTCTTTAAGTAAAGAGAATGTTCTATGCACTACAAATTATGCATCAATAGTTTATTTATTAATGTATTTTAAAATACCTAATAAATTAATTAATAATAAATGTTAATTTCTATAAAAAGTCATGTATAAATTATAATTTTTAGGGTTGACGTTTTTAGTAGTTATTAGTAGATTTTTTAACTCACAGTTTTTCTCATGTACCATTATATTTGAATTGATTATTTAACTGAAATTCCTAAATAAAGAAAGAGAAAAATCCCAGTCACGTAATCTACTAATAGCTACATATACATTTGAGAGTGTGACTAGAGTTGCAGTTAAAAAATTTTCTATATCAGTAACCATCTATTGAGAAACTCTGATTAAGAGTTTTTCTTTTCAAAATATACAGATGATTTAGGATGAAGCTGATGATTTATCTTATTAGGTATCATCGACGCGGGAAATATTAGTAAACTTATTTAATGATTAACTATTAATTTGAGTATAACCTATAATGTGTGTGATAGATTTATTCAACTATAATGTGTAAGAACTTTGAACGTACAGAGTAAATTAATAAAAATTGAACTTATTTATGTTTAAAGTATATATTAAATATATGTATATTTACACAATAAAAGTTTAAGACCGCGGTATTCGGTCAATTCTTATTTCAAAACTGTCTTAAGCAATGTCTCTTATACGAATATTCTGTGATTAGTTTATGACATTTTAACTGTAGATAATCTTAAATATAAGAATCGACTATAAATACCAGACTAGATCGAGTAGTTCAAAATAATTTTTATAACTCTATAGATATATCGTATATGAAAATAAAGTTCACTGCAATTATTTAATCTTTGGACTGCGAAATACATTAATAATCTTTTACGGACTTATGTTTATAAATAAACTACTTGATGGTATATAATAACAATACATGTTTGTCCAACATTAAATTAACAAATAAAATGGTATTAAAAATATTTTATAATTATAAATATATAGTTAATATTAATAAAATAATAAAAAGTGCATAATTTTTCAATAAGATATATATAGGTATTAAACCTGATAATCTTATGTCATACTTTATAAGAGGGTCATTTTATGTAGTCGAAGTAATGCTATATGATATCTTCTAACTCATTAGTAGAAAATAGCAGAAAATATATCTGAAATTTTTTGTGAAAATGAGCATATTTTAGTCTTGAGCGTTCTCCACACATTTTATGGATCTTTTTAAATGGATATTTTAAGAAGAAACACTTATTCCATTGCGAGACTTAAAAAGGTCTGCAAAAGATTATTTGTCCAAAGAAAAGAAAGTACATTTAGAAGAATTTAACTATAAAATTCGTGTCGGTAATTGGAGAGAAATATAGATAGTCCCTGTTTATTCACTTATTGTTAAAGCTACATGAGCAACTTTGCTAGCCGAACGATTGAATTCGTCGGGGAAAATCGAAATAACATTCGAAACAACATAGCAGAGTTTTTTTTTGCGAGAAAAGGATTAGACGTCAGCCAATAACTCCATAATATTTTACTAATATTTTTATAGCGCTTTATTAAATTTAGAGAGAAATGATGAATGCAATTCATTTTAAACATAAGCGTACACGTACTATTCTACTTATTTAATAAGAAAATTATATTTGATAAAAAAGAAAAAGAATAAAATTATTTTTAGCGTTAAGCGCTAAAGAATGCAAATTTTCTCATTTAAATATCTTATCATTTGCTGTCGAAGCATGTCAGACGTATGTGAAAGATGTTACGTATAAGCTGATGTGGCCAGTGCCACAGTAAAACCACCTTATGAAGGTAAACACTTCACGCTTGTTGCAATTTGGCGCGCAAAAATGGTAGATGATACTGACAGCGCGATTCCGTAAATTTTTAGCGAAAAAGCGTGTCTCACTCACCTCAGCTTAACATGTAGCCTGCGAGGTAAATCCAAGACGAAACGAACGTGATTGTCTTGGCGGGAGACTCCGAAAGGAAATTCCAACGTTTACTTTCGAGACGAATCTTCTGAGTTAGCGACGTGTACACACTTACGCGCACCAAGCATTCGAATTTATTGTTATTCGAATTTAACGAGGAAACACACACTGTTCACCTTCCGAAAGGCGACGTAATTTCGCGGAATAGCTCCAAATATATATACACTAATTTATAAATCCTACTGATGGCGAGTTCGATCGATTTCGTAACGCGAGGAAATTGACATCGCTCATCAAGTGTAGTTGTTAGACGCTTTGATATAACGCAAGCAGACTTCTCTTGACGGATATGTGCAAATGAAATCGTGACTGTACGAGGGATCGGTTTCATTTGCTCGATAAGCTACACTCTAATGTGAGTATACGTTATCAACGTGTCGACTCTGCACTTTACGTCCTGACGTCGCTTCCACGAAGATGTCCAATGACGAGTTTGTTAGATTTGCTTTTATCTCACAGGTACCTCATTCGAAGCTTCAATGAATTTAAAAATGAGCACGCATGTAATTTTGTTCAAGATTGATGTGTTTTCATCGATAAACGATCTGGTCTCACTTCTATGACGGATCCGTATCTGGAGCACTTTGTGGAAAGTCAAGAGATCCCGCACATTAAAAAGTATAGATACACTCACTCATTGATACACGAAGAGAAGAGAGAAGCTGGAATCAACGCGAGATAGAAAAGATTGACACAAGACGTAACCAAAGGAGAACACGAGCGCGCGCAATCGTGAGCATACGAAAGAGGAAGAGTCAGCTTTCACGAGAATTCCTGTCGATCCTTCGAGGTCTCCTCTTTGGTCCGCGCGTCTCACCTTGCGGAGAGCGAGTCTCCAGGTCGGCCATGCAACGACGCACAGGTCCACGCTGAGCAGGACTCTCTCTCTTCGCCTCTCCTGCGCTCGTCTTCTCCATCTCTTTCTTTCTCTCTTTCTCTCTCTCTCTCTCTCCCTTTCCACCTTCTACTACTACCACCACTACCGTTACCACCACCGTCGTCATCATCATCGGCGCAGTGGTACGGCAGGGCCGAGCACCTTCTCCTTTACCGCTGTCGGGCTTCTTTGGTCCTCTCGCCCCACTACGCCGCTCTTCTAAAACGCCGCAAAGCAGAAGACAGCTCTTAACTTCTCCGCCTCGCACACCTTCGCCTCCATCCAGCTTCCCACCAACCTCCTTCTCGCACCTCCTCCGTCTCTTCGTCTTACCTCGTAGAACGTTCAGTTCCCCTACTTTGTTCTTCTAGTCAGGTACAACACACAGGTATACACCACGTATAAATACACACGTAGTTGCTAAACTCCTGACTTGCAGTAGTAGGTGTAAGATACATTCGTACTTTCAGGCGATACCGCACATAAGATCTATCGGAGCTCACACTGAGGGGTTGGGTGTGATGCATCTGGACCAAAAAAAAAAAGAAAAGCATATGTTCTGCTCGCGAAGAGAATATAAGAGAGAGTTTGAAGATGCCGCGGGGATGGAAAGGTCGAGGGTACAGATGCACCCTCGTGGAGAGAATGCTGTTCCGACGAAGGAAGTGTTTAATTTGATGATGATGATGAGCGGTGCCAAAAAAATTCCAAGCAATATTAAATTAATCAAGTGGATCTCTATAAAAAATGAAGATAGAAGATGATAAGATGTTTTTGCACTTTAATCATTTCACATTTTTAAAAAATATTATTCAATCTATAATATCTCAGATCGTTGGGGGCAATATTATCTTTGTGAAAATTATAATCTGCAAAATATTTTTCAAACAATAATTTATTATATACATATATATTGTTTCTAATTATTAGCGCAAACGTTTCGACTTTCGATTTGAGTCTTTGTCAGTGCGAAATTAAAAATTTTAGGTGGTGCACGAAGAGAATTTTTTCTTAGAATTTACCCTGAAAATATGATAGTTGTGGAACAACATTGAGAACTTTTAATGTAAATCTCTCATTCGTTAATAAAACTACAATAAAGTATAAAATAAGTTAGATTAATTTTACTGAAGTGCATGGTAAAAATCTTTAAAATATTGTATTATACCACAAAACTACTATATTTTCAGGATAAATTTAAAAAAAATAATTCTCTCCGTGTGATTGACATTACGCAAGCTCCAAGTCATTTCCTCATTAATGTTGTCAAAATTAAAATACAGATTTATTAAGTTCATGGTAATAACATGTAAAATAAGCTAGTCTCTATCTCGATTGACCATTATTTCTATTTCTAACAATATGGAGAAACAAAGAATCTCATTTTAAAAAATGAATATAATGTAGAGTTAATTCCCGTTACTTTTACATGATATCGAAACATTTGAAATAATAATTAGGATAAAAATGATTTGTAAATAGTGTATCATAGTTACAGTGTGTATCTAATCGAATATACCGAGAGGAGGACTGGTAAGAATCTGTAATCGAGTTACGTAAAAGCCATGTTAGACAGGCGTGAAAATACATCGTGCTCGGTTTCCAAGAAGAATCCATTCCCGTGGAGTTGCTTCAAGGAAGGAACTCTCGTCGTTGCATCTCAAAAATTGCAGCAACACGAAGAGTACAACGACCGTTTGCCCTTTTCACGATGTGCATGCTTGTTTTCTCGTAAATATGTTCTTGTCGAGAGATATTCCGCGAAAAAGCAAACGTGCAATGTATTCATTTCATTTTTTTTAATTCGCTTTATAAATTAGCTGAAAAAAGGCTGACAATTATGTTCAATAAATTGCTTATTGATAGATAATTCAAAATATATTTTAGGTTGCAAAATAATGTATAAAAAGCAAGATTAGTAACTCTCAAATATTTACATTGTCAGTCGACAATGAATGAACTTGATGAAAAGTTACAATACAAAATTACTGCTATACTAAGGAATTAATACAGCTCCCCGAGGTCTATAATTGATGGTTATGTGAATTGTAAGTTATATGTAGGCAAATCGGAGTATATAACGGACAGCAGAGTAGTCAAGACTAGTCGTGAGGCGCTAAATATAAGATTTAGCAGTATGGACAATGAAGACCTGAGTTTGAATCCTGACCAGCTTCGTTATTTTTCTCGTTTCATCGCTTATAGAATTATTTAGGTAAAGATGCTATCAGGTAACACATTTAAGGAACTGATAGGACTAAAAAATACAGAAATCTATACCATCAAACAAGATATTTAAGAAACTGATAGGCGTGAGAAATACAAAAAATATGCCATCAGATAACATAATATCTAGGGAACTGATAGTTTTCGGAAATTTATGATTGATGAATATGTGATATTTCAATCGTATATTTCCGACAGCTATCAGTTTCCTAAATATATATGTATATTATCTTAAATTGTAACTTTTTTACGTTATATATATATACATATATGTATTTAGCTATATTCCGTTATGTAATGCTTTTTTAATTATAATGTATTTAATATTTTATTAACATTTTATTTAATATTTTATGTTATAAGTTAGTATTAAAAATATAAAAATAACATAAAAAATATATGCTTGTCAAAGTAATTTCAACTAATAATCTCTAATGCAATACTACTACATTTTTTTATTGTATCTTTTAACATTTTTTATATAAGATAAATGATGCGCCTCTAACTCACAATCGTGTTAATTTAATTTCAAATAAACATGACCTGCATAACCTGGCCATGACAGGGATACCCTATCCTTATAGATTTCACAAGGGATGCTGGTATTCAGCAGGTGCCTGACCATGCTCTTTCGATAGCTTTGTAATGGGGCGGTTTTCCAGAGCAGCCATTTCGATTCACCCTCGGCGCCGTATGTCTGCGGGACACCACTCCCGTCTATTGTTCCCTCAAGTGGTTTGACTATTCGCGTGATATTGTTTAGCACAGACCACAGAAAAACTGTTCTCGTGGATATACGATCCAGACTATGAAACAACCTATGAACAATGGCTAAGAATTTCGATACCTGAAAAACCGAATTCTTCCTTTAAAAGTGTATCGAAAGTTAAAGTATAGATATCGTTAAGATTGTAATGATTGCTTACTGTAAAAGTCGAAATGAAATATCAGTGGGATATAATTCTAAAACTCTTATGGCAATCTAGTGTCATTCTTAATATGTTTAGTACTTTTGCATTATAAAAGAACAATAATATAAATTAAAAATAAAATATAACTTAAGGTTCTATGTTATTCATAATAATGATAGAAAAATAATCAAATATTTATTTATTTTCCATTTTGCTTCTCTCTGTAAAAGTTTTATTTTTAAACGCAATTTATCACACTATTTTTATTCGATTTTAGAAAAATACATGTAATCATATAATATTTAAATATCCAATTTTCATGCTTGATGCTTGATATAATTTTTATCAGTATTTATTACAAATTTATAGTAAAATGGAGCAAGAGCGATCATATGTGCTTTTAAAGAATCAACAGGACTTAAATATAGTTACTTGCTTTCCTCGTTTACACATTCTCGTCATCACCCATTTTGTCTTGCTCCCCACTTCACGATCATGCATCTTTTCGTTTATACCTGAGTATTTCTCGCATACTTTTCTTACGGAACTATTTCGAGGAATTACTTTGCCCCCTGTTTAACGACGGCGCAAGATTTCTGTTGAAGCTTTACCTGGCTGATTAAACATACGTGCTTCTTCATACGCCACAAAAATCATGCGTGATGTAATGTAAAAAAAGCGGACAAAAGAAACGAAATATTGCTATATATATAAATTATAATTTAAAAAAAAATATTATGACAATGTATAAATCCAGATAACAAAAAATGTTTAAAATCGCGTCATAAGACGTTTTTCGCGTCTAAAAGATACCTTAAAGTCTTATGTCACAATTTTAGACTTTGTGTTGTTTGGGAAACTTCAATTACATAATTTTATTACTATATTTTTGTAATACTTAGTAAAAAGTAACAATAATATTTTACTTGGGAATATAAAGAAACGTTTTCAATTTTGTAAAAGTTTCAAAAATTTAGTCCCATTATTAATTCTAACAATAAAAAGTGGTGACGGCGACAGCCTTAATTCGATGGATGTTGTTATTCTTCTCAAGTGATTTCATTATTCTTGAGCTATTGTCTTTTGTTAGTAACAATTAACCGTACTCTTGTACAAAGTGATCTGGCTATTCTAATAACAATAACTTAAAATTTCGGTATTATAGAAGCTAGATGCTGCAAAAGAGAGAGACATTTTTATTATTTATTAGAAAAGAGATCTTATGTTCCGATTTACGACAATTTTATTCGCGGCCTGTTTTATTCTATGAAAGGAACGTTGAAACTCTTCGCATTCCTATTACAATCGTGAAGAATTTCGTGTCATCGTGCACGAAGATCAGATAAAAGCCACACGATTGCTTCTTTATAGTATTTTGAAGAAGGGTAATCGATTCAAAGGAGAATTACGAATTGTCCTTTGATATTATTTAAAATAAGACTCAAATGGTAAAATTTAAGAATCATCTCGAAATTATAATCATTACATTTTACTATAAATATGCATTTTACTATAAATATTGCACATCTTTTAATCTCTTCCTGGATTTTACATAAATAAAATAATTCAATAATTCTATACAAATTATGTAATTATTGAATATCTACTCAACAAAACAGGTTATTAAACTTCAAGTAAAAACACATTTTTTTTTTTAAATTAAAATGGGTGAGCTTAAGTCAAAATTTTTCAACATTTTAGAATTAATTTCTTGTTCATAAATAAAATTTATAGAAATATAAATTAAACGCTTTCAATGAATTAAATTTCAAGTTAATCAATAAAAAAAAGTGTATTCTTTCGTTAAACTTAAATAATATTTAAAAAATTTAATTTTATATTTGTAAGTTTCTAAATAATATAATCTTATAAATATTAATAAAAAAATTATGGCAACTTTTGTCAAAATTCTGTGGAAAAAAAAGATATGTCAAAGATATTCATTTAATGATACAATAATCTATTTTTTTAATTTTATAACATTAATAAAGAATGTGCAAAATCTCATATTTAAGCGATGAGACGGATTAAAGAGTGTATCGATTGGGTGCTTTGTTTCATGAAAACGGCAGATAGAGCTTATATCTACGTCCTTATGGAGTCTGTGGCATCTCTCATGCTGATCCATTGTTGAACCACAAGAGCGTGGCACGAGAACACGAAGAGTGGCAAAAGTGCCCTCGAGGCATCTCGCACCGCGGCTCTCTCGTCGCTGATGCAGGTAACTCCCCCCATGGGACTTAGGCACTGGGTACACCATAGGCATAGAGCGACTAAAATACTGCCCAGAAGAGAATACCGGTTCAGAGAGCAATGGCGCCGCTACCTCAGGGCTCAAAAAAAATTCCTTGTGCATCAAGTTTAGAACCTGAACTTGTACCATATCGCTCTTTTAGGCCAGACAAAAAGTGAGGAATTTATGGAACAACGTCTTATTGCATTAAGGATAAATACGCGATAATAAACGACAGTGTTGCAGAGACACGGAATGCTGTTCTCTAATTGTACTCTGGTGTAACGTAGGTATACTTTTCTGTAGAACCAAAATATTACCAAATATTAGACAAAATTTATGTTTCTATATTATTATGTTTTTGTATTCAATTTAGTCACACAAGAAGAAGAATGAAAAAAATGAGACCATAAAAATGGTTCAAGTGACTATAATTTTATAGTTATATTTTGGGACAACCATAAAAAATATACTCGCAAACTTATACCTCATCTTTATATTGATAACCTTACTCGCGTGTCATCACTTGTGTATTGTAATGTATATATATGTCTCATCCAATTCTTAAAGCTTTATACATATACTTTTCGATTTATTACTTTTTGACTTCAAAAATGTCTTAGTTAATTTTACGAAAAATTATTTTTTCGATTATCAATCTTCTATATTGAATCTACCATTTTTAATTTTGAATTTTTTATATCAAATTTTCAGAATTCAGTGAACCTAAAAATCCCTTACAATAAATATTTAGAAGATTTGTCTATTTTAATAAATATTGGCATTACTGTATAAGTGGATGGGAAGTTACTATAGTGACTCTGGACCTGCATTCTGTAACTCGTTATGTGTTTATAACGACAGTTGCGCAGCTTTTTTACTGTATAAAATAGCTGCTCAAATGTCGTTATGAGCACGATTGCATAACGAGTTACAGAATTTCGCTATTGAAATAATGTCATGTTTTGAAGCAAGGAATACAATACATTATAATAAAACTTACTTAAGGAAATCTGTAGATTTGAGAAATAGACTCATCGTCTAAAAATTAAAATTGAAAAAGGTAACAGGTAGTTTCTCTGTGTGAGGTACCTGAGATAATCTCTTGCATACATTCCTAAGTTACGAGTCTCCAACCAAATATGTTGAGCCGAATACTATAGATTTGTGCAAAAGATACGTGAGGATAACGTGATGCATTATTTCTTTTTGTTCGGAACCATTTTTCTTTTACTGCTCCTATTGCTCCTTTTCGTCATCGTTAGTTTCCTTTTTTTGCCAGCTGTAAACATTATTTGCTATTGTGTATATTGTTATCGTTAGTAAATATTGATTTTTGCTATCTAAATTTTATGAATACAAATCTATTAAAAGTAGAAAGATCGTATATAATCAACAAGATACCGCATTATCAAAGGAATTCCTATTTTCCAAAAAAGTTTCTCTACACAGTGAAAAAGGTTTCTTTGGATTTAGTATTCCTATTTTTGTTTGAGTAAAATTTGTTTTATTGAAACAACATATGCTTGTACGAAATATTATTTGTTTGAATAAAAATTTTGTTGTTTCATTCGAGAAACCTCTATTGTTTGACAGAAATAACATTATTATTTGAAATAATATCTTTCAATCAAATAATATATTATTTGGTTACAATGAATACAAACAATGAAACAAATTATTTGTTTGAAAATGGCAAAATATGTTGATAGAGGTTATGGTAGAGGTTATGGTAGATGTTATGATAGAAGTCCATGCAAACAATTGCCTTCTTAAATCAACCATTATATTTTTTAGCCGAAATTACGAAAACAATGGCTTATACGTCTAACAACAAGATTAAACGAACAGCACTATATGCTAGATCAATTATGTTTGTGCAGTACAATTTGATCACGCGAATGCCGAAGATAGACATTATCTGTTCAAACAAATAATGCATTTTTAAGACAAAGATATACATTGTTTCAAATTCAAACAATCGCACTTATTGATTTAAACATTAGTTTGTTTGGACTATTCCAAATAACAAATTTATTTGGATACAATAAAATTATTAAATCCAAAGAAATCTTTTTCTCTGTGTACCTGGCATTATTATATATATTTTATTGAGGTATTCTCATCACAGAGAAATAATAACAGTCATAAATAATCCTAAATTCAAAAGTCTTTCAGGATTATAAAGTTATCTTAAGAATTATTTTAAATTAAAATTTTAATACAGGCTAAATTATTAATATTTAATTTCTTTAACATTCAAATACAATATACAGCATATCTACAAAAAATAATATTTTAAAAATATACATATCCATTATATTTTTCGCGAAAAAAGAAGATAAGAGAAATGTAGATTATAAGATGTCCTCTAATGATCGATAGAATAGTTAATAACAAAAAATTTAGTGAGATTTTTTTAGTCATCTTTTTCGCTACGTTCTATAATCTATACATTCTATGAATGAACAATATTTGTGGAAAAGAAATAAAACACTAAACATGCTGGCGCCTTTCTTTACAAAGTCATAAGGACGAAGACGGAAGACGCCCTTATATTTCCTTCATCGAGTAGGACGGCCCAACGACCATTAACTGGATCGAGCTGGATCGAGGGGAGAAGCCCCTAATAAATATTATTGCGGTTTCTTTATAACCAATTTGTTAAGAGACTATTTATAAAGGAGATCGAAAGGCATTTCCGTATCTAGATCATACCGCACTACCGTATTAATAAATCGATGGCAAACTAGGATCAATAAACACTTAATTGATATTAAATACTCATTACAAATGTAGGTAGCACGATTAAGAATATTATTGTGCCTTTTACATCGAAGAGTGCATTTTTCACTCAAGAAAATTAATATTCCGCATGAGAAACTTCAGCAATGTTACTGTGTGAAATTAAAACTTTGCTGAAATTCGATTGGGCCATTTGATAGTGTCTTATATTTCTCTTTAAATCATTTTAATTTTGTTTTACCGACAGCTATTCTACAACTATTGAAAAATCAACAGTGATATATTTTATAATATATTTTCGCTTTGATGTAAACCTCCAATCTAAAGCTGTTTCCTAACAACTAATATAAGTATGAAAAGTCTCGGAATCAATAAAGTCCGTAGGAACGTTTGTGAGATTTCAGATGATGAAATCTGTGCAGGTTATACATTTATTTTATTTAATTAATGACTTTTTCAAGTCAATATGGTTAGAAAATTTAATCAAAAATATTTTTTTAACACGTTCCGTATAGTACTGCGCTTCCATATACTTTTGCGCTATTGTCTTGTTAGGTCGTGTATACATTGCAAATCCGAGTGTGTTATTTTAACACACTTTTCCTGTGTAATTTTGAGGGAACACGCTTATTTGTGTTATTTTAAAACATGTGTAATCGCGCGCGTGTAATATGTTAATTTTACGTATTATATGTGTTATAATGTGTATACGTTTCTAAGACGTGTAACATAATAAAATACTTTGTTGTTTAAAACGGATTATAAGTTTTAAACGTATTATAAGAAAACGTTTATTCTCAATTTACACGTTTGAATAGCTTACACGTCATTTATTACGCATTACTTAATTTACACATGTGCGCAGCATTCTTGTGCGTAGCATTCTCGATGTAATGTGTTGTTGTTTTCAAGTGAAATTTTACAAGTGACGTTTTACGTTTACGTGATTTGTGTTTCATAATACATTTTGTTATTAACAATGGAAAAGAAAATATATTGCTTAATTGGTGAACGCTGTAAACGTATTACATTTTCGTCTTGAGAACATATTTCTGATGTTCGAATTGTACATGATCGTTTAATAGAAGTCAAGAATAATGATAGCTTATTACAATTGATGATAAACAATAAGATAATTGTATTGCAAAAAGTTGATTCTGATTGAAATAAATTCTGCGACATTGAAGAAGATGAGGAAATTCACGGTTAAAGTATCTTCTGTTTGAAAAATCTGATCTCGTGGTCAAACGTGTGTTGGGTCCAACGTATGCTAGTGATTTTGCTCAAAAGAAAAAACAGATTGATGAAACTGTAAATCTTACAGATATTAAAGTAATATATCTATATAATAAACTTATTGTCAACACGTGTTCGTTTGATATAACACGTTTAAAACTCGCTTATTAATACGTTTTAAACGTATTATATCACACAAACACATTTAACCGTATCAATGTGGCACACATTAAAATGCGTTGAAGTAAAACGTTTTAAGTGCGTTGTAAAAACGGCGAGAAATATGTTAAAAGTGACTTCAGTCAAATAACACATATGTGTTTTAAATAATACACTATGGATTTGTGCAGTATACACTGATGCACACGTACGGTATTTAGCTAAATTTGTAAATACTTCAGCAAAATCATCCTTTCTGTGTACATCATATGAGGACGAGTCTGTATTCAAAATACTAGATGATCAAAATGAAAAGTTCAACGTAGGTGACTGGTAGTAATGTAAGCACGCGATATGGAACATGTTAGAATTACAGTTCTAGAAAACTCTGCTATGAGAAACTCTGCTACATTATATATTTATATATGACTACTACCATCTTAGTATTATTTCTTCCGCAAACTTTCGTCAACTAATATTGAAAAAGAATAAATTTTTAATGTCAAACATGAAATTAAAAGTTGTTAACGCCAATGTATCTCAAAGAGATAAAAAAATTTAAAGAGCTATTTTTAACGTTTAGCTTCCTCGAAAACGGTTCACAAAACCGCTTCCTCACTATCAATCTTTTTTGCGACATCAGGTCAATTTCTTAACACATACTCGGACATACGATACGGCATCATGGGGAGCGACTTTTTGCCTCGAAGCCTGCGCGGTTTTAAAATCAGCGAGGAAGCTACTTTCAATCGAGTACATCGAAAGAACGAGTCGGTCTTCGAAATTTTTTGGATATTAGCCCCAGTAAAAATCACGATGCAATCATCAATATGTCCGCACATTTATCCCGCTCAACCGAAAAACCTTAACTTTTGATTCGGTGCTGTCGACAAGTTGGCAATTAATTACCAACGGAATTGTAATTTCATGGCGGTTCTTTTTCACAAATCAATTATTCGCAGATGCGGAACGTGTTAGACTCGAAGAAAGTTTATGGTAAATTAAGACATTTCACGATTATAAACATCCAAAATTTCAATTTTTTAGGCTTGACAATAAGAATGATTATTGTTATTCTTTGAAGAAAACAATTTAAATAACAATCCAAATATATATAATATATCTCATGCTTATATAATATACAATTTACATAATAAATTACACAATAAATAAATAATTACTTGAGGCAATAAACAAAGTTTATGCAACCATGAAACAAATGATTCTTCAATAGCTATTCGTCAAAAAAAGAATTTATGAAAATAAAAATTTATAAATATTAATCTATCATTAATTTGATTTCTGATTCTAATGTTTTTTTTTTGAAGATTCGATTTCGATATCGAGACAGGTGGACAATCCTGTGACGTGTATTCATCCGAAAAGAGCTTAGATCGCGCGTCCGCCATATTCTTCCTCGCCGCAGCAGCTGACTTTTCAGGAACGTCACACTCTAGATCCTCGAAGACTCTCGGCACTTTGTAGTGACGAAGAGAGGAACGGAGGGTAACATCACCTTCGCGTGTTTACTTCTTCTGTAACCGGTTTCTCCCCTCCTCCTGCCCTCCTTCGCCCCCGTCGGACTGATGCATCGCCTCTCTCTTTTCTTCAATGTTGGTTTCATGCTGGACAAGGAATCTTCCTTCTCCCACCACATCACTCTTTCTCATGTCTTCCTACTCGTCGAAGCCTACGATCTTCTCTCCCGCCTTCTTCTTCTCTCCTTTCTCCCGTCCGTCCTCTCTTATCGTCTCGTCTCGTTCTCCTCTCGGCACCGCGGTATTCAAATGACCTCGGATGATGAATATGGCCGTCTCTCTCGTGCCATCGGTCCGCTACGGTAATTGCCGCCATTTCTGTCCTTATCTGCGCCCGCGGTGCGTATGGTTCTCCGCCGTGCACGCACGCATGCACGCATGCACGCTCGTACTCGTGGCACGCACGTATGCATTCGCAGATTGGCTGCATCATTACGTTTCACCCGTCTGCGCGTGCGGTATGTATCTTGGTACCCCGTAGCTCTTATCCCTGAGAATTTCGTAAAGAAATCTTTACGCGGATAAATCGCACGGGAACTCTGCACAAGGCCCTTCTTTCCTTCTCTTTTAAGGCACCGCAGGGTTCTTTTTGAACATCGAAGGTGCGAGGATACCAAGAAGTCGAACTTTGTAGATTATCTTTCCGCGTTGGTCTCAGGATACTATACGTTCAAAATTCGATCACGGCTTCAAGAAATGCGTTTCTCAAAATTTCGAGAGATTTTCAATGAGCTTAGGTTTTTAGTAGACATAATTTATGTTTTAAAAATTTAAAATATACATACATATATGCATATAAATTAAAGTAAATAAAAAATATATTTTAAAAACTATTTGCATCCAAAAAAGTTGCACCTTCTAAAAAGTTGATTTTGTTTATGTTGTTCTAAATTATACAGTTTAACACAAAATTATACGGTAGTAGATTTCGTTGCGGACTGTGTAATGTTCTCATAATGTCATTTTCAAAGGAGGTTCATTGGACCGATTACTTACTAAATGCCATATATCGTTCAATTGACCTTTACATCTGGAAGAACCACCAGTGTAGATTATCAGGTTGCAACGAACGTCGATATCGTCGCAGTACATCGGTATTTCTAACTCTCGATTGCATTCCCACGCTGCGAATTGTATGAATGCCGCGGATGGTCCGCCAACTTGGCTCCGGCATTCACGATCGTTGTTGCACTCGGTATTGTGCATGCCAGCGAACCACAGAGGAACCAGTTGGGCGAATGCATTTCTAATCAGTAGTAACTTGCGCGCTTGTGCGGCTTACTGCATCGCGTATTAGGTATAAAACACGAAGGCATTCTTTGCCATCCTATCGTACGAGATCGAAGAATTTCATTTCAATTGGCAAATAACAGTTAAAATGTTCCATCAGATAGTGTAACACTGTTAATTATACTTTTTTCGATAAGATGAAGAAAACTTTTTCCGTTAATATTATATATTATTAATTTTATATTTTAAAAACTGTCCTTGTAACTTACTTATGATTTTTCAGTTATTATTATTATTAATCAAAGATATTGAGATTTACCATATTACTGTAATTAAAATGTTGTAGTAGTGTAAATTAACGTTTTATGATTTAAATAGTACTATAAATATTATTACAAAAGTCTAATTACACCAATAAAATTTTAATTACAAAAATGCAGTATGCTTGAAATGATATCAGTATTTAATAGTATTATATAAATTTAAAATCAACCTGTATCTACGTGCATGAAAAGCTACAGGACGAACAGCGATTATATCTATAATTTCCATGATCCCTTCGTGCACTGCACGAATAATAGTCGAAACGACTATTACCTAATTACCTGTCGATCGCTATAAGTCATTTATTAAATATGCGTATTTGCAGACGTGGAGAATTTAAATAATAAAGTTTTTTTCTTCAGATAACAATATTATTCTGATTCTAACAAATTTAAAACTTTTTTTAGACAAAAATATACAGAATATTAAGAAAAAATATTGAATTGTATTATTTTCTAATAATTACTTGAAAAGTTAGATTTTTTGATAAAGACAAACAGAAATACGGACAGATTTTTTCTTAAACAATTAATCATAATTAATTACTTTAACTTATGTCTGATTTCAAATTGATTTAAAACTAGCTATAAGCAATAAGGACGCAACTTTGACAACATAGGGTAGCAATCTCGGTAGCAGTCTAAACTTTGGAATTCAGACTCGGTCGTGATCTGGCTTTGTGCCAGTTTTAGTTGATACATGACGCTGGAGTGTGTTTCCTATGTTGTGTCACGGCCACGTGAATCCTGTCGTTGCTACCGTATAGCAGCGACCTAACGGTGCTACTCGAGTTGATGGACACGGTAGGATACACTAGTCGCTGCGCGACGACGAGGATCGCTATTATGTCAGGAATCGCTGACTCAACGCGAGAGGTGTACCTAACCGAACGGTGTCTAGCCGGGATCGCCTACACGGGACTCGGTGCTATTGCATAGGCGTGCAACCGGCGTACAATCGGGAACGTGTTGGATTAGGCAATACTCGCCATTTTACGATTGTCCCTGCCACATGTGGTACTCATTCTCACCGTGCGCGCGATTTCAACATACCGGGCACCACCAACGTCTTTCATGATTAACTGTTAATAGGGTAGTGGAGATAGTAAAAGGGGTGGGAGTTATGAAAAAGTTACATTAATGAAATTGACGAAGGTTTGAGACATATAATATTAGCCAATCCCAGCCAGAAATAATTGGTCGATTAACATCAAATCAACGCTGATTCAACTTCGATCATCATCGTATCGATGTTGATTCTGACTAAGAATGTCAAATAAGATTTATCGCTCGCAATTGCAAGGAAAATTTAGTGAAATAGGAACGTCTATAAGAAGTTATATTGTGCCCTTTGTAAGGCCGTAGTTATTTATTGCCTCATTGGCTGTTAATTTGATGATTTGAACTGTTGCATGTGAGCCACACCCAGTGTGATTAACTCGCTCAATCTTTAAAAGATTATGACAACTGTATAAAGCACAATTACATGAATAGAAATATATTACTACTAACAATATCCTTTTTGTTATGATTATATCTTATGATAGAAATTAACATTGTGATATAAACTAACATAAATAAAAAATTTAATTATGTTTTATTTATTTTGAAGAAAATAACACGTCAATGTTTATGTATATAGAGTTATACCTATTATCTGTGAAAATTGTATCAATGTAGTTTTGGTATGTGTTATGCCAAATTCGACCGCTTCACCGAGTACCACATTCATTTTATAGTTCGCATTATTTTCTCATATGCTTGCAACTATCGTCGTGGGGAAATCCATCATGTAACAATACGATCGCGTTCGCCGACAACAATCCTCGCGGGACACCATGGCGAGGATAAAATTCCTGACGGGGCGACTCGTAAAGATCGACCTCTCGAAATGGAATCAGCGATACCATAAAGCAGGGGCACGCCGTGCCGTGTCGATATCGGTCCCCCCGGTGTTTACGTTTTACACACCCGTGCACGTATTCCAGGCGAAAGTGTGCGCACCCACACGACCGCGGGGATATGTCGTGTGCACGAATATATAAACGGCGACGGCGTGCACGCACGTGGAACGGGCAAATATATATGGAGAACGATAGGCGATATAAAGTGGTAATGTCGCGAGTACCGTGAAACATAGCTGATTGGGCGGGTTTAGCCGCGCCTTATCGCCGGTTGCTCGCCGTATATCCACCGGATAAAGCACGTCGTATGTATAGGGTGATCAAGCCGATAGTATGCTTTAAATAATGCACATATTTGCACATTAATTTTTTATGTCACCTGTTACACAAAATATTATGTAAGGTATTCAGATGGTTTCATATGCACGATGGAAAGATTTTTCATTTTTTATTGATTTCGTTTTTATTTTTTGAGAAATAAAATAAATAATATTATTAATTATATATACTATATAAATACTATAATATTATTCACTCTCTTACTTAAAAAATGATGCAACTTAAAAAAAGATAATTTTTTAGTTATTATCACGAATAAGTTAAGTGAACATTGCCCTATCAAGCGTCAAAAGTAAATTTATAACTTTATAAAAAATCGTCAAAATTGTCACAATTCAAAGGGGATGATTTTTTAAAAGTTGTGAAACAGAAATGGCAAAAGTGATCATTTGATCATGTTAGAATCGAATATATTCTTCTTGTCGATATTATAATTGATCAATAAAACATAGTCTTTTTTGCGCATTATTTATCAACGTTAACAGTATCTATGAAAAAAAATGGTCTAGTTTAATTATTCAATAAATTGTATTTAAAATACTCTCTCTCTCTCTCTCTCTCTCTCTCTCTCTCTCTCTCTCTCTGCTATATAATTTGTTGTCTTCGCTGTAGAGGAATGTTTTGGATCTCAGATCACCCGATATATACGCTCGTGCGCGGCCATGTACACACGATTACGCGAACATACATCCTCTCCATCACTCTTGCAACGTTTCTTTCCCTCGTCGTTTTCCCTCGCGAGACTATCCGCACGGTTGGTCTGCAAGCGACTTCATCATCGTTGCAATTCATGAAATGACTATCTCGCACGCGCTATCTCTTACGGGAGGCCGAGCGAAGCAGAAGCTGATCCTATGTATCACTAAATTCTTCTTAGGAACTTATTTGCAACTAAGGTTTTATTTTAATAATTATCTTATCTTCTTTGAAGAGAGAATTTAAAACTGACAAAAAACACATAAAACTAAACAAGAAGAGAGTATATAAAACTGGCATAAAAACTAAACAAGTATTTAAAAACCAAATTTTCCAATTTAAAAAATGTATAAATAAATATAAATTAAAAAATGTATAAATAAATATGAATTTGAAAATATTTGAAACAAGTATGCTCCTTCGGATATTTTTCTTTCACGATATCAGTTTAGTCGTCGTGAATGATAGTCTCGCAAATGTATAGGCGTTTTCTCGAGACACGCAATAAAATTGGAGGGATGCAACGATATGGAAAACTCTCTATACTATGATTTATAATTGTGATTATAGGGAGAGATAATAAATACTCGATATTCTTAGTCTTTCATCGACGACGTTCGAAGTGCACATCAATATTTGATTGTGATAAAACATGTCGCCAAGATAACGTGATGATGGAGCTAATTTAATCACAGATACAAGCTCTTCAACTTGTCACTGCGAAGTATGTATCGACGATTTATATTTCAGTTGCCTTTTCCGTAGAACGATATCGAATCTTGATTTATATTTGATTTGTAATCATGTTGTATGATAAACAGTATAAAAATATAAGTATATAAGATTTTTAAAGAAATCTAAAAAGTCAAACATTTTCAATAATAACATTTCCATGCATATTTCAAAATATTTATGTGAAGAAAGCTACAAGAAATTATTAGTACAAATATAATTTTGTAATTCAAATATAATGGTAAATAAATTTTTTCTTTATATTATAATTAAAAAATTAGAAAATGTATTATATGTTTTTATTATTTATATATTAAATATGAAATGTATATAAATATTACTAGATTAGGATGCAAAAGTTTGTAAGACTACAATTAAATTTCCTATAAACGTTGTTAAACGTGCAATGCATATTCAATCATATATAAGTCGTCGTTTAAAATTTAAAAAAACACTCAAATTTATTTTCATTAATTTATATCAACATTTATTTTATAAGTAATATTTATTTATTATTAATTTTATTCTAATATTAAAACTTTATTATTTTAAAAAATAAAAGGACAATACTAAAAAAAATAAAACTGGAATTAATATAAGAGATTTCATTATAAAACTTTACAACTTTCGTATTTTATAATACAATTAGCGCGCTATTAATCGTATTTCATAAATTAAAATGGAATGACAATAAAGTTTATCTCGTCTCTCGCACGAAGAATTATTAATTTAATATCGTGTACTATACCTATTCCATAAATTTTTCGTAATTATGGTGATAATTCTACACACATCATGTGTATACATCGTGTGTAACACATCACGTGTATACATCGTGTGTAACGATTTGCACTTTACCGGAATAATGTTGTAGTATACCTTGCGATAACACAACTGCGTGCAATTCGATTATCTGCAACGGTTATTGCATTTGTATCGAGTGTTGCACCAATCACAATTCTTGTTGGACGTTTTATCGTGGACGTTATCAATATTTCCAGCCATATGTTCAAATCAAATATTGCGAATCGTTGTTCCTTCCTGATATCACGCGTTCGCTCCTGTTTGCAATTGGTGCTTTATGCTTCCCTACGTTTATAAACAAAGTAATATAAACTGAAATTTTTGTTCAAATATGCTACTCAAATGCGATCATGGATTTACACTAATCTTCATCAAAATTGCATTACTTATTCCAATTATATGTATAAATCTTTTAAAGTTATCATTATTTCATTCCAATTACATTTCGATATTATTTAATTATTTCAGGAAACTTTATTCAGCTCATATGTTGTGTGTCTCAAGATTGTCGCATTCCTTCAACCGCATATAGTTATTTGGTCATTTATTAATATTTGATAATTAATAATAATTATGGATAAAAACTTGCAGAGAAATTTAATATTTGGTACAATACACAAAGCTTATAAAATTACTAGAAATATTAGAAACGCGTTTGACAAGCACCGGAGTTACGATGACAAAGACTTCGGGGAACGGTATCGGGCATAAAATTGGAATTTGAAAAAATATAGATGCAGCGAGCGATGCCAGTCGTAACTTTAGAAATGGAATGTCAACATAGCGCAACTACCGTCATACGTATAGGAATAATATCGACTGCTTTATGGGTAACGGCATAACAGTATTGAAATCGCGTATAGCTCGATCCCCAACAGAGAAGTCGTCATACACAAGAAAATGGCCGCGACGGCAAGCTATCGAATATATGTATACATATGCATACCTATGTGCTGCGCCAGATGAAAAAAAAAATATACCGTGATCGCTTAACCGTGGCTGTCTACGGTGACTTTTGTTGGGTCCCTCGTAAGTCACGTGTTCAAATATTATATAAGCCTTCTCGTAAACACGAATGGTGGCTATACGAATTGACTGAGGAACGATACAATCTGATGAATATACTCTCGTTTTTCGAACTGTTAATATCCTACCAACGATTTAATGAAACCACACATATTTTAATGTAACTATAGTTGTTAAAGTAGATAACTGATATAATGAAATAATGAATCATTTGCGCTCAAGTCGAAATTAAGTTGGAGCTACATGATCGGACGGCTTTCATTTCCAGCATTGTTATGAAACGTTTCCAGCATTGTTATTATCTTAATAAAGTGCTTTTGTTTACAATTTATTTAGTCCGATAATAGTAATTGTGCACGCGATAGGGAAAAAAAATTTACGCATGCAAAGCGTGTTCAATCTCCTGCAGTTACGGTAGCACGAGCGATATGTGAGACTTATGTGAGCACAGTGTTAGATGATTCGTAGATTTCGTGGAATTTGAAATTTAATCCATCCAGTGTACATTGCTATACCTTTGAAATATTAAATTTATGTTAAATGATAAGAGAGAACCTTGAAAATGCCACATAAACTTTTTGTACAAATATACCGATCATTTAATTGATATAACTTATAACACTATTAATAGTTTTTTGAATATTTTAATCGTCATTATAATTATTATTAAATACGTGTGTGTGCGTATAATTAATATAATTTTTAAATTATTGTTATTAATAATTACTATTCCTCAACAAAAGATGGATTTTTTAAATTCAGAGTAATTTGGGATAAGATACGTTCAACTTGTGTATTTATAGATTTATATTTATTTTCTACCTTATTATCTACGTAATACACTATATGAACATGATATCTATGTAATCTGTTTAGCATTATTGCATTATCATTTTGTTCGTAATCGAGACAGCACAGAAGGTTTGCGCGTGCTGTTCAATCGGCACAAGATTTGTAGCGTGGGATCCGGTGTCTTTTGAATGCTGATTTGCATGACTGCATCAGTCGCGCGTTATTATCCTATCGAGTTACGTATCCTTACATACTGAAGTTACCTCCGCCCTGCGCGCGACATAGGGATCCCTGACCAGACATTAAAATTGCAAATTGTGTACAAGAGTGATGAGAGATCACGCCAGCTCGACGCGTTGCTCATCTTACCACGTTTTATTTGTCGTTTATTATGAAGAGGTTGGATGAAAAATAATGAAACGTGAAACTCTTAATATCCATGACAGATCCTGTTGGCAAACAGTGCCAAAAGTGTTAATGATAAATATTACATAATTATAGGTTAATAAATAATCTTAATTTTACCCGTAACAATTATGGTAGTAATAATTAAAGTTACTTGTTGATTCAATTACGTATTATTTTGTATTTAGCATAAAGTACATGCAATTTTCTCTATTTTTCTTTATAATTTAGTAATGTCAATACAGTATTTATAGAGGATTTGACTTAAAAATATCATCATTTTTGTAATTTTTGTAATATATCTTTATAACTGTGCTTTAAACTTAAATTTTGTAGAAATAGAATCTAATTAAAATAAATTAACAATATAGTTTGATTTATTTTTTGAAAACTTAGTTCGTGAAAAGAACTTTTATTTTAACTTTGAATCATTATTTATTCAAAAATTATTCGAATATTTTCATTTGAAAAAAATAAATGTTAAGTTATTTAAACAATTCGCCATTAAGAGTTAATGCGAATCTGGCGGAACATCATGTATAGTTATCTTTAACAGCATTCCCGAAGTAATGTGCGAATGCGGATCGCAAGAATCTACGAGTATAACATCGCGGAAAATAAAGCCGCAGAATGTTTCACGTCATCCGGTAACGTTCCCAGCAAGAATGTCTCTTTCTGTTTCTTCCGATGAAACGTGATGCGTGCTCGAACCATCCGCGTTTTCGCACGTCGCGTCAGTCAGAGCTGCCCGTTTCCAGACGAACACCTTTTAGCGGGCGACGGCTAATCTTCGCGCTTCGTAGACCGCACGGACTTCGACAGTCGGCAGCATTGTTAGCTCTCGAGCACGACGATAATTACCAAGCTCTCCGTAACGGTTCGCGGTAAGAGGTGGGCGCGAGCTATCGCGTCGGCAAAGATTTCAGCCGCCTTTCTTCCTCCGAGCTAACCTCGCGCAATGCCGTTCTCGGTAAACCTTCCTTGTTCCTTCGCGAGTCTTCTTTTTTTCTTTCTTCCCGTTTCACCTGCACTGGGTATCTAACACCTAGTTTACGTGCCAATTCGCACCTTCGTCGGCAACGTTCCCGGAAAGCGGTGAAACCTTCGCCTGACGGTATCAAGCAGGCAAGGACATCGGCATAGGAAGAGGAATGGCCTCGATTTATTACGTTCGACGTTTGGTGATGCCTCTGGGGTTTCGTGCCTGTGGGCTAACACTCAGAAGGCGAAATCAATCGATGATATATATATGTATATACGGCGACCGAATGGATTCATAAAAACGGTGAAAGGAGAGATGCCGTATCATGAAGATAACACTGTGATAATTAACATGCTAATTAAATGCGATGCTTTAAAAGCATCGAAAGTGTAATAGAGATTACCAGGAATAACAGGTAATGTAGAACATTGACACACAGTGCATATTTAAAGTTTAATACAACTTCTGGATTTTAAAATTTCTCTGATATAAAAAAATCATATATTATTAATACCGAGCTTTGTCATAAACGATAAAGGAATGTTAAATGTATAGTTAATTATTTTCAGTTGGGGGGATACATACGAAAGATTTTGTATTATATTAAGAACCTCTAAAGAGTATCTCTTATCTTTGTATAATGTAGAGTAGTTAAATTTTTTTTTCTTAAATACATTAAGAATGTAACATATTATTGCCACTGTATTTCATGTATCATAATTTCATAATTTTTTTAAGAACTTCAAATATATCACAAATATCGTGTGATAAAAATCGAGGAAAATGAATTATTACAACAAGAATGTTGCACAATTCAAACTATTACATAACTTAAATAAGAATACGCAACAAAAAAGACAGGTTCGCAGGAGCGTACTGTCGCTTCGAGCGATTGAGATCTAGCTTAAATTATCAGCATTCAGAGCTTACCAAATAACACGCCGGCGCGATAAATTATCATTCGTTATTATAGGTCGTTAATTACGATATTGCCGCGAGTGCCGCGATTTTCTTCGCTTAGCGCGCGCCAAGAGGGAGATACAGGTGCGATAGAGTGCGAATTAGATTGGACGATGAAGTCTTCGTAGCCCGTAGGGGTGCACATTTCGAAGGAGAAGACCGATGAGGCCAGAATCTCTCTCGCGGATAATAACGATCATTTCCAGTCGAGACGATCATTCCGCGGTCCGCCCGTCCCACCTTATCGAATGATGGCGAGCAAGACAAGAGGCGGGAGGAACGAGAAGTATAACGAAGCTTGCAGCAGCCGACCATTATCGTCTACTTGAGCCATTAACCGAAGGAGCTTTCAAAGCCGTCGGACGGTAATAAAACACCTGATCGGTATCCGCCGTTATTACGCTAGAAGTATGTAAGTGCCTGTAGATAGGTATTCGCGTAGACGAATTGTCCCGATGTAAATAAAAGGAACGACGTCGTTGAAATATATTCCCACCAGTTGCCCATTGATGCTTGTCCTTCTGCCTTCACTTCATTTCATTTTAGCGATCATAATTCGACCTTCGAAAGACGCATCGGGCATAATTGATCAAATGCATTAAAACCTGAACTGTGTATGATATCGGGTGTCTCACCCTGATTATTATCTAATACTATCTTTTGATGAATAATTCGAACTCTATCTCATTTCGATAAAGATTATACGTACGTCATTTTCCAACATTTTTTGATTGATTAAATAAGTAATCAAATCTAAAAATAAATTATTTTAAAATGAAATTTACACATACACATGTAACATTAAATAAAAAGAAAAGTTATTTGTTGAAATATATTTATAAACACACTTTATATTCTTCGTTGTTAAAAGGGGAGATCGAAGAAAATATAATTGCACAACCGACAAGATATCGTGACATCGGAGTCATCGACATTTCATGATCGTAAATCAAGTAAATGGTGAATGTAATGGTGAATGCAATGATGCCGGACTTATTGCATGCTGCTAGAAATGTATCGAAACGAGGTCGGTTGAGCGAACTCGATAAATTATAAGCAACCAGGAAGAACAAGAAGTGAAATTAGACTATCATTAATGGAAGTTTATATGATAAGAATCATCAATCAATAAATATAAGAAATATTATGTTCTTTTTTAGATAGAAGATATAAGATAGGACTGTTTATGTGCTTTTGTTACTAAAGAATTATAAAAAAGTAATTTTTATTATAAATAGGAATGTTACATCCTTATTAATTAACAGAAAACGAATTATTTTTAACAAGTTTTATTCATATGCAAATTTCAAAATTTATTGTTATTGTAACTAATTTAAAATAATTTTTTAATATCATTTCTTGCGGATTTTAATACATATACATACAATGACATTCCTTCACATATTTATTTTTTAATCCCTCATTATCTTTTTTCTCATTTTAACTTTTATATTATGTACTAACAGATGATAAGGATAAAATATAGCATGTAAAATATGTAAAATTGATCAAACTATGTTAGTAAACAGTTCGTATCCGTTTAAAATTTATACGTCATATTTGCATTTGTTGCGTTGGATTTTTTAGTAATGTTATGCAAAATAAAAAGTAATAATTACTCACCAAATATTATTCATCTCTAGATGTTCAGTCAATGAGCCCCAATCATGTATAGCTTGATCGTGTTTCATGTCCAATAATCTGGCACCACAATCCTGAGAATAAATTGCATCCCTGCCACGCATGACGTGTGCAGGACCCACAGGCAGCGAACGTGTGTCGCGAGTAAAGTGTTCCAAATTGTTCCTTCGGGGTGACATTATGGTCGTCAAGGGCGATACCGAGATATCGGCTGTAACTTTCATCGTATCTTTACATCGGATCTTGCAAGGTAACAAACGAGAAATACGGCGGAAAATTACGCGATAATCCGGTCACTTCGCGATCTGATGTTACAACGGCGAGATGCGGAGATGTTTCAAAACTACTTGACTACTTTTACAAGATATAATCACTCAAGCATTATCTCTCAAACTTGCAGTTGTCTATATTACATGCAAACTACTAAGAATTAATAATTACAGTATCTCTCTCGTCACCATACGTTGTATGGAAATCAGGATAACTGTTGATCACAGTGACATCAAAACAAATAACTATAATAAATAACATAAAAATAAATAATAGAAAATTAAATTCGTTTTCAAATATTTTAAATCAATTTTAAAAATTCGGAGTAATGAAAAAGCGGTTAACAAAATAAGTTATTTAAGAAATTTACATCTAATTATTAAGATAAATATATCCGTCACACATGCGTGGCAGAGAGATCTTCTTTCTTTCAAAATGAAATCTGAAAACAGTTTAAAATATAATACGTCCAGAAACACATCACTTCTATATAGCTACTCTGATAATAATCACCATATCGAGTTCACTTCTGTAAAGAATATTTGTGCGGCGAATGAATGCATAAAAGATCAATATAATTAACCATAAGTGGCGAGTCCAAATGATCCTCCCTCAAAGTTTGCCGTTATAATTATATTTCGTTCTCGCGCTCGTTTAACTGAAAATTATTATTTAGCCTTAATTGTTGTTATGCTCACGGTAATAAAAATCGTTGTTGCTTCAATTAAGATAAGAATTAACGTCGGAAAAGAGCGGATTTCTCCTTGTTAAGTACAGTCGATATTTATATATATTATTATTTTTTCCGTCTCGAAGAATCCTGAGTATTTTTGTGCGCGCAAGGCCGATACGTGATACCAGAGATAAACGGGATTCTCAGGCAAAACGAAAATTTCTCTCCGGGGTTCCTATGCGGCGGCTTCTCTTCCTTCTTTTCTTGTTGGAGAATAGAAGGAAGAGTAGAAGCGAGAGAAGAGAGAACTCCCGTAGCATCTGTCAAGTTCCAGGATAATTATTTACATCAGATAGAATCTCGACCGGAGTTCTCCACGGCGGGAAACAAAAGAATCCGCCATTGGCAAGGATGCTAACTAGGCAACAGAAGGAGGTGGAGGAAGAAAGGAGGAGGATTCTAAAATGCAGCTTCCCCGTGTTATACTCCTTTTCTTACCGACGACAGCTAGCTATACTCTCAGTTAGCCATATTCTCGAGCGAAGGGTCGAGGTGAGAGGGAGGGTCCTGAGAATCTATCTTTTTAGTGGACGGATCATTTATAAATGATTTGACGAAGGATTGTGAAACAAAAACTTTTAAACGAATTTTTATCTTTCTCAGTGAACTCGAATGGAGATTGTCTTATATATTATTTGAGTTAACCATGGGATGAACAATGTTTCAAGATTGTAATACTTCAAATAATATAAGACGTAAATAATATAAGACGGCATATTATAACTATAATATGCCGTAAAAAATATAAATATTTTAAAATATTTAGAATATAAAATAAATTTAAACTATATAAATTTAAAATTGTTAAGTAAAGTGAGCATTATATTCATTATTCATACAATACATGTTAATATGTTACACGAAAACTTAAAAAATTGAGAATTCTCTGTAACAGATAATCATTCATGGTTAAATATTTAATATGACCGTAACTATGTATGAATAAATATTTTCTTGCGAGCATCAGTATTTGTCGGATATTATTGATTTTTCTTCGTGGAAGGAGCTTTGCTCCGAGGATTAATAAAGAATTATTCGCTGAGGAGAACGAGTGCTTTGTGCATGCTTACAACATGCGTAAATTTCGTTTGCAGGACGCTCGTCGTGTGTGTGAACGGGTTGTAAAGCCGTCACCGGATAAACCCGTAGATAAATACTTATGGCACTGAACCGTTGTAAACAATGTTGCTACGAGTGAGCTTGATAATTGAGGCGGTTGTTCGCCGAGTCGTAATTCCCCAAGTGGTCCCTACGGAGGACCGTTGCTAGAAATGGCGTCTGGTATAAATGCTCTCAAAGTCGTATACAAATTGCCGCGTGACAGTTCATCACGTTTATGTCGACGTCATAACAACGAAGGTATCGCGAAATGTCGTGTTCACGCGTGTGATATATAAATCAATCAGGTTCATAATTATCGACTATTTTCTTCGAACTGCTTCTTCCATAAAAACCTCTTCTATCCAGTTCGTATGTCGTATGTTAACAATTAATTTAATTTATTTAACAGGTACAAATTTATAATTAACGTATTAAATTTCTTTTGCTTTGTCCCGTTGTTTTAATATTAAGTCACAAAAGCATGAATATACAGAGTGTTTCCTCTAATTTGAGCGTTTAATATACTTCTGTTGTTTTTGACGATATGAGATGAAGTAATTAATATAAGAAAAATATACTATTGCTTTTCAATAAAAGCATGTAATTGCATATATTGCAAATTATATAATTTATATGAAAAGCAACTATATGTGTTTTCTTTATATCAATTGATTCATCTCTCATTCTTCTGTATTATCTTATAATATTTATTCCTGTAATGTTCTGTAACTTAAAAAATCAATATCTTTTAAACGAAGTATTTGCAAGCAAATTTCCAGAGGAAAATTTTGTTTGTTTTGAGATTCTAAATTAATTTTATTTTAAGTTTGACGATTTGATCCGGAAATTCTGACATACAGGGAGCATCCTAATATACAGGGAGTATATCAAAATATTTAATGACGTATGTAACATCATGGTCGGTTATTTTTGTGGTAGTCTTTTCCAAAAAATCTTGGGTAAAAGCGGTCCTTTAATCTAGCGAATAATCCGCTTTAATGAATATTTAATGTTATTCAGAATCTGAAAAATCCCGATATGTCTGACTACACGCGTGTAGACAGAATATAATATTCTGGAATATCCAGTATTACCAGTAGCACTGGTTAGTGGCGCCGCATTTAATTATGGATACCAAAGTCGGTACCTGAGTTTATATAACACGTATAATCTCTTAATTGCTGTAACAGCAATAATTCGATACATTAATGATATGTAGTAAATGGTTTATCCGGATCAAGAATTTAAAACTATAAACATCGAGAATCTATAATAAATAATATCTAAATATAATAAGTAATATGTAATAATATAATAAGTAATGTGATCAAATGTTGAAGTGTACCTTCAGTTTAATACAATTACTATTTCTCTTAAAAATTTTCACTATTATTGTATTATAGATTAGCTTTTTAAGACAAGCGCATTATCTATAAAATATGATTGTACCCTGAAAAACCCATTTAGTTGAATTAATTAATCTCTTGTTTGAATATGAGCAAACAAATCTTTGATTGATGCAATAAAATAATTTAGTTGAAGCAAAACATTTGGTTATTGTAATAATTTTATTTGTTTATCAGAAACAAATTCAACTAAATTATTTTTTTTGTATCAATCAAGGATTTGTTTACCCATATTCAAATAAGAGATTAATTGATTCAACTAAATAGATTTTTCAGTGTAAAAATACCATTAAAGACTTTATACAGACTGATTATAAAAATATGAAAGTTAAATTTTAGGGTATTAATTTGCTTATATAAATTATTTGCTAATATAAGTTAAAAGCTTCATATATAAATAATAAAATATAAAATATCTAAAACGTATTCCATATACATTATATGTATACATACATATTTATCATTAGCATCTACTTTATATTAAAAAGTAAAACAAAAATTATCTTTAACAGTGTTTAAAAATCACGAAAACACAGATTATAGTACCTACTATATTAAGAAACGAATCCAAGAAATCAAATATCTGTTCTTGGAATAAAAGAAAGCGGTAGTTCTCGCTGCGGCGAGATCCGGGTTGTAAAACAACTTGTAAAACGCGCGGCCAAGATGCGTCTTGTCAGCCTAGGTTTTGCGACGGGTCCTAATCTGCTTGGCAAATCTATTGGCTTGCTGTGCCGGCGTAAACGACAGATTATACTTCGCGGCGGGAACAATAAATAAACGGGCTGTTTGTCCGCCGGGGGATAATTTTATATTTGCATAAGCGTGTCGTTGAAATATGCAACATATACATGTATTATGTAATTTATAGTACATACTATATATACTGTATGTCTCACAAATATTGAGCTACATTTATCAGACGCCATTCTAAAAAAATAATTCAACCCAGAATTCGCATTGGAATAAGTGTATAGGTACCTAATTGCGGTTAAGTAAAAGGATTGGCGATAATGAATATTTCGTTAGTAAAATGTATATGTATGATATTCTAAACTGTATTCACCGCATTTCATGTTACTTTAACAGATTTTTTACAAGCATTTGAAATTAGAACAGTTAGTAAATTCATGAAAATGCAGAAAAATTTAAATCACTTTGCTTTCAAAGATAAAGTTTTCAATTTGATTCTGACATGTTGATGTACGTATAGTTACAACTAAGTATTATTAGTGTAATGTTAACTTTCATAATGTGACAACGAAAACTATTTAAAATATATACTTATAGATTTTTTAAACATGTATACTATATGTATATGTGGTTATTGTTATATAAGTTTCCATTATATAATTGTAACTGTTGTACTGTGTGTAACTAAATCAATATAGCATTTTGTAACATAACGACTAACAGTTCCCAGAAAAATTTGTCAGAGATAAAAGAGCATAGATTATACAGGAACATTTATGAGTTTCCTCTATTCTCAGCAGATGCAGTCGAGATAGTTCATCAATGAGAACCCGTGTCAATCTGAGCTCAACATGTGTACTCATCTGTTAATTTACCCTTCCAATCTAATAATCTCTCAACACAAAGGAAGCTGCGCTTGCACTCACTCGATCGTGTCGCGTCATTGCGTAGCGCTTCGTGTATACGGTGTGTACGTATATGTTACACCCTCTTCTCCGAAAAGTGACCACTGCTATATTTTTAGCTGACATTTTTCGGATCCTCGACCACTAACGAACTTTCCGATAGTTATCTGTCGAGCCGGGTGCATTATAGCTCTCGAGGTCGATCCAGGTAAAACTTGATCCTCGAACTTACCTGGAACAAGGAAGAAGAAAAAGTTAGTTTAAACAATTCACGCATGTTATAATAGACGATTTTTGGCGTGTTTCTGGTATAGCAACCAAAAGCAACCACGGTTGGGGCTATCTTTGTCTTCTGATCCCTGAAAACGAAGATAGCCTCAACCGCGGTTGCTTTTGGTTGCTATACCAGAAGCACGCCAAAAATCGCCTAATGTAATATGATTAATTATTAAGAACTTGAGAAGAATAACAAAAAGAGAGAAATGCACATGCATGATGTGCACAATATTAAAAACTTTATCAACTTTTTAGTCGCGCGCGTAATCAAATTGTAAAGAATATTAAATAAAGTAGGAAGTATTTTATTAAGATATAAATATGTTTCATGTAACGCATACACGCATTGTTTGTTCAATCATAACCATCAATTTGTTACTTTCAACTGGGAAAGAGAGAAAGGAAGAGAGATCGATCAATGCGATTAAACAATTCTTCCGCGCAGTAAGCCCGAACACATTAGTTTCCGTCAAGAGGACCAGTCATCCCCTCGGATTATTGAAATAATTTATTGCACTTTCTCTCTCTTCAACGCCACCCACACTCGCACCGATACGAGAATATATCGTGTTCTTCCAAGGACTCGAAGAGTGCAAAACCCATTTGCATTCGCCGCTCGTGGCATGCATTTGTTATACGGGGCGCAAAATCCTGACGTCCACTTTATTAACACACGTATAACGTCGCATGATCATCCTTGAGCCGCAGGATCATATTTCTGAGTGTTTAGGGAGATTTTAGAAGTATCTCGGAGGCACACGGACTAAACGTTAACGGTAATTGGCGACCGTAAGGACCTCCGGCGGTGCGACTTTATCTTTTTCTCTCCTTCTCGCGGCTGGCTAGAAATAAAATATTTCATCGGGCTCGTTTCGGTCAGTGCCTTCTTCGACGACCTTGCTATCTCTTCCCGCTAATGGATCCTGCCGAGCCTGCGCTCATGCTCTTATATCGTATCACAAAATGTACGTTATATGGGATTCAGCAAATAATGTAAAAAAAAAAAGATAGTGTGTTTACTAAATTTAAAATACTTTTTTTTTGGTAGAAATTTGTTGAGAACTAAAGAGTTTAAAAAGAGAAAAACGCAACTCTCCAACTTCGTCCATTATCACGGAAGTTTCAAAATATTGCATTAAACATTCAATAAAACCAAATTAAATGATAACTACAGATCGTAAAGAACATCATTAGATAATACTTGTTTGGTAGCTTCATTTTCGTCCGGTTTTCTCAGCGCAATATCAAGAAGGATCGGTTGATGATCATTAATCGCTGAGAACTTCGAACACCTATCTCTTGTATTCCTTTCGTAAACAGCTTCACCGAAACGCCATTCTTTTGCAGCTTCTTTCTCTCCCTCTCGTAAAGTGCATCGGTCCGCAGGATCAAAACGCGGAGTTATAATTGCCTCGGCAAGTCCAACATTCCATGGACGTTAAAGTTATCGTGGTAGAATCGCCGCATGCGCCATGATGCTGCTTTCTCTTGTTCTTCTTCTTCATTTTTATCTTCTCTTTCTTCTTCTTCTTTGGTACCTATTGCGATCGGTATCCTCGTCTTGGTGAAAAGGAAAGATATCAGGCAGAATCTCGTCGGGGGATTATCCTACTCACCAGTACGATTATCCTACAGGAATTTTAGCTTAGGATCACTTAACGTTCTTTTATATGCGCACTGAGAGAAAAAAAAATAGTTCCAGCAACTATAAATTTGGCAACTTTTGCAATTGAACCTGTAACTAGTTTTACAAAATAATAGAAACTAAAGTAGTGCTGAATATTATAAAAATATAGTCACGGTAACAAATTGTATGCATTATTAATTGGTAGTGAAGTAGTGACTCAACTACATTGAGTAGTTACTTGGACTTCATGCAAATAGGTATAACAATTACATTTTTTTAGTTTAAACAAAAATTTTTAAAGGGTCGCTCAGTACGAGTAGTACGCGGCTTTGTCACCAGAGGGACGTAGCGAAGTTCAGTTTCTCCTAAGAAGGAAACCACTCGCTTACAATAAAAGGCGCAGCATTGGTTTCAAACTTGGAAGACAAAAATAAATAAGAAATGCATACACAAATTTGTAACTATGTATTATAAAGCTTTAATAAGAACAATAAGTAAATTAAGTGAACTAAGAAAATATAGTAATATTAACCATTTATAAATTGTTTATATGGTTAATGTACTATATTTTCTTAGTTCACTCAATCTAGTATTCTTATTAGAATTTAATAATATGTATATAGTTGAGGCGCTATTTCACTACAAATTTATAGTTACTCATACGATTTTTTTCTCTGAGTGCGTTCGCAGAATTCACTTACGTACCATTAGATACGTGTACATACTTTTAGATCACTTTTCATACTTTTAGAACGAAGCAAAAATTAAATTAAGAAGAAATATATATTTGTAAGATGTGTGTGTATTTATTATAAATACTGTATTTTTTAGCGATTTTTATTTCCACGTATAAATATATGTGCCAATACGGATTGTAATCCGCGGGTGTAATCAAATTGCATCCATTCTGGATGAAGCTGAAAGATTTGCAGTCCTAATTATTCACGAAATTGTGTGTGTTCATCGATCTTTTTACTTCGCGTTCAATCAATCGCCTACATGTGGGCATTACAACGTCATTTACATGGGTCACTTATTAGAGGTTATGTCGGCTCACCTCTAATTAGAATAATTAACGAAAGTGGCTGACTGGATGATCGTTCCTCGTTCATTATTCTACATCATTATACCATACTGTATTCCCTACTTTCGTATAAATGCATTATCTTTCTTTGGATCAAACGGCAAGATAAAAACGGCTTTAAAAAGACCCGGAAGGGCGGGAACAAAAAGGAAGAAGAGGAAATCGATGTCGAGCGATGGGCTGTGCCGCATTCTACCATTATATCACATGCAAATATGCTTCGAGAACTATTGGTTCCAGCTGTCCCAGGTCATTCCCATTCTAGCCTTATTTAAACAATTCTAGACTTATTCGGTGTTTCGGACAATTTCTTTTTAATCTATGGAATAATTAATTTGAAATGCTAACCGTGCTTTTTATATGCTCTTTACAGAGGAAACTTTCAGAAGTTTGCCACAGCGACCATTTTATCGATTATTATTAATATTTGTTTTTAAAGCGTTACGTAATATTAGAAGCCGATATTTAAATAACTTGTAAACAAATATAAAATTTTTTATTACATATATGTATATATTATGTATAGACAATAATTATCGCGAAAGTATAATATGAAATACGTTACTTTTAAATAATTTCTCTTATGAATTTTCTGTTACATTACAAATAATAAAAATTTGTTAAAAGTTTTGACTTAAATGCTTCCAATTAAGAAAACTATTGCTAATTTTATCTAATAAAAAAATTGTTTTATATATTCTATTGATTTTTTATGAGCAAAATTTTTAATTTTTCTTCTTTACTTTTTCCTCTAATACCGATGATTAAATATTGATAAACATGCTACAAGTAAAAAAATAAGGCATATTAAAAAGCTGCAAATACAAATTTATTAGATCACTGTTATAAATATTATATCTTTGTTTTGGTAAAGCAAAAACCGAAAATCGAACGTGCCACATGAATAAATACAGTTCAAATTGATTGACCTCGGGCGATCTGGTAAACATAGGTAACCTGATCTGATGATAAATGCCCGGTTGAAATCGTCCGAATAAATACCATGACTGTTTGCCAATACTCGTGTCGCAAAAAATTCGCTACGTTAAAACGTGGGGACTTAGTGATTTGTCCTTTCCTCTGTTTTCTTACGACAATTTTTCCTACTCGATTCAACAGTTAAATGGAGAATAAATACATTAAGAACGCAAGTGAACCAGCGATCATTACATGCGATTCCTTGCGAATAAATCGACGTTTGATCACGATAATACTTTCACAGTTAATATTCCCCATGGACCATGCATCAGGTAGATACGATATCGGATGAGTCAGCCATTGTTGTCTTGAAAAGTACCGATCAGACTGCCCTTACTGGCATTGGACCACCATCGGCCTTCGAAGATCGAAGGAGAGATCGAACTTGAAGAAATGGCGCACTAAAAGCCAATCTGGTACAGGGCGTGATAGCGACTACTTCGCAGATCTCTTCTTAGGAGTATAATCGATTCTATAGAGAGATACGATTGATGTATCGAAACGATGACCCGGCTAAAATCCATTAATGAATATTCGAAGGACTGTAATTAAAATGCTCCATTTAATCTTATCCATTCTTGCCGCTGGGTACGTTCGTAATGATCGAAAAAATTATTAATTAGATTAGATATGCAATATGAAGTTGTGTAAGTATTAAATAATACAAAGAATTGATTGAATAATACAAAGATTGCTAAAATAAAAAGAAACAAATTGACTTGATTTTATCAATCATATATAAATTTTACTTTTAAAGTATGAATCAAGAATTAAAGATCTCGATCAATTCTTGTTCATAAAAAATCAAGTATATGTATAACCTTATCGAAGTGTTTATTTATTTATCATTAATAGTTGATACGATAAATAAATACAGCACTTGATAGGTAGCTTTTTTTTTTTACAAAACTAACGTGAACGTGACATGTGCATAAAAAGTCAGATGCCAGGGAATAAGCGTAATCAGTGAAAATACAGGTTTATTGCTGTCCCATTTCCACCCCCGATTGCCTTAAGCTTTCGTGCACGCAGCACGGGCGATTAATGTACGAGAGGTGTGTATAAGGGAGTGCATAAATAACGAGTCAGTACACACACTACACACGTAATGCAGGATAGGCGGACTACGTGACCTAGTAGCAATATATCGATAGTCGAGGGTCGTACAACGGGTTACCTCATCGCACAATGCGACAGTTGTTTCTCCTGTCGCTGATCCGCGTCTAACGTAACAGCTTAACAATGAATCTAAGTGCGACATGCATGTATAACGTTATTTACGTACGTGATATATGATATATGAACCAGAATTTTTGAAATAATTGTGCTGATGATTCTATTAAACACACAAGCTAATTAAATAGAAATTTTTTATTATTGAAATATTTTATATCTGTATTTTATAACATTTCTTTAATTTAATTTCTCGAGGAAAATTGCGCAATCTTTTTTTCGCTACATATTGTAGTTTGAAAATTGATAATAAAATTTATTTGCTGAAAGTTTGATTATTTCCCTTATTTTGAAAAGAGCAATAAAGCAACTTTATATATCTATTTTATACTTCGGTAAAGCAATAGCATACCTTACGAATGAACACAATGAATCAAGAAGCCATGAACCGCGATTCGATGTCTTCTCCGCGGAAAGATTTAGTTCTGAGAATAACAATGGAGCTGGCTCACCCGGTATAGCAGCTGCGGCTCGTGAGCGTCTCGGGGCAGCCTTGGAGCCGCGGTTATGATGTTCTTGTTATTAATTTGTTTTGCGCGCTACCCGCAACACGTCGTGCGGAAACCAGTTTCTTAAGACGTATAGGATTACCGCGCGGCACGACCTGAGGAACCTACCGACAGCTTTTGGACGAGTAACGCTACCACGGCGAAAGCTCAGACGGTTCTCGAGGCGGCTGAGAAATCTCGCTTATCCCTCTCAATCTGGAAACCAGTTTCGGATTTTGAGAGAGGAGTCTTGCCCACTGAGGATCCTTAAAACATAATTCCTCGAAAGATTCTGTATTACAATTAAAAGAGTATATGGGTAAATTGGATATATCACGGTTATAATATTGCTATATATTCGAGGCTGGTTTGAGTCAGTAATTCTTTAAATTGGTAAATATATTAAAAATACTTTATAATTGGAATGTTATTAATAAATAAAATAAGAAACAAGTCCGTTTATCCGTAAGAACACTTTGTATAAGAACATGTCTGGACGTTTCTCTTATCTTATTCTCGATTCGAGATGCTGAAGAAATTTTTTTATCCTTTTTACTATAATGAAATTGTAATTAAATATACTTTATGTGTCATTAATAGAACATTATTTTAAGACTAATTTAATATAATTAAATTACGTAATGTGAATGCAGTAAAACTCGCTAGAGAAAATATCACTTTACATCGAATTAAGTTTCATTTTATGACAATTTCGGTTCTAAATAATATCGGCGCAATATTTCAAAGGAAGTCTTCTTGAGTCGAATCGAAACAATCGACTAAAGCAAGTGCCAAGAAAATAGTTTCTGACTCCGGGATTCTGAAGCGATAATATACGTGAAAAGAGGGCAGAAGAGCTTATCCTGGCATAACATTCATTTGTACAATAAAATATAAAGCGTGTCGCGAGAGCACAGGATGAACGCGCTCGGGATATCCTCGTAAGAAATAGCTATCATCTGTGTCGACCGCTGTTCCCGTTATCTTTACTTATTCTACTTGTTCTCGACGGCCAAGTTGACGTTAAGAAAAGAGATGAGACTTTAGTCTACTAAGACTACGGAGAATATGAATGCAGCGACGACAAATATGCGGTACAGGAGAGTTAAACGTACCACTAGAATTCCAATGAGAAGAGAAGAGTCATAATTTTTAAAATGGAGTACATATACTAATAATATCAAATTGACCATTATGTATAAAGTTGTGTAATAAATTACGAATTTTAAGAAATGTACGCACACCTCTAAATAAAACGAAATATTTCTAGCATAAAATTATTATAAGAAAAACTTATAGCAGCTTAATTGTTATATGTTAATTAATTCCTATATACACATCCACTCAACTAATGAGCTGTAATATTTGAATATATTAGGATTTTACATTTTGATGTTATAAAATGATACATAATTTAATTTCATGCCAACCACAATATCCCATGGTTTATAACGTCTTATAAGTTAGCGGAACAAAGTGAGCGGAATCGATTCTAACTAACATTTTTATTTATTGCTCATTTGTTGCTAAAAAGTTGCCAAAGAAAAAAATTTGTTGCTCTGTCG